>NC_044032.1:4258870-4570099 GCF_901765095.1 Microcaecilia unicolor | reverse complement strand
AACACTAAGCTCATTACCGCAGTTTACCAAAATCGCTTGGCTCTTGACTACCTCCTAGCCCAGGAGGGCGGGGTGTGTGGCAAGTTTAACCTCAGTAATTGCTGCTTACAGATTGATGACCAGAGCCATGTCATCAAAGAGATAACTGACCGGATGGTCAAATTGGCCCACGTCCCCGTCCAGACCTGGAACAGCGCGTGGGACTGGACTTCCTCCCTAACTAGCTGGTTGCCAACCTCCGGGAGCCTGCAAGGCCTCCTCGTCATGGGTGGCCTGTTTTTGTTGTCCTGTTTACTAATTCCCTTATCTCTTCCCTTTGTTTTCAGGTGTCTCCGCTCCACCATGGAGAGCATCGCCGACCGCCGGGCTGCTGCCCAACTTATGGCTCTCCAGATGTACTCCCCCATTCCCCAGTCTGATGAAGCTTACGACGAAGCACCTTGTGGCTGATGTGCACTTTGAACCCCCTGAGTCACTTAATGGGCCATTACCCTTGTGCCAGCAAAAGACCGGCTACAAAGGGGGGGGGATTCCTCTAGGGACCCTCCGTCTCAACCCCGGCGAAGCAACCGACGGCTGCGCAAGGGCTTAGGGCTCGCTTGATGCCTCCTTCGCTAACTATTCTTGTCCTTTCTTTCCTTTTCAGGGTCCATGGAGGTGATACTCTCCACCAGAATGGATGTTCAAGTATCAAAAGGGGGAAATGAAGGAGTGGAACGCCGGATACTACTCGAATACTATGAGTACTACCCGAATACTACTGAACAACAGGACAACCTCATGTTTTGTGCCTACTGATGGACTTATACTTATGCACTCTACCTCTGCTTTTGGCTGTTCAGCCATACTTTATTACTGCACTGGACATTTGTGCCTTATCCAGTTTTACTGTTTACTAACGAAAGAAGTTGCTGTTTACTAATGTAAGGACAGAATGCAGGATTATTAGACTTATAGCTTGTAACAGTAGTTTGCAAGGCATATACAAGACCAGCTTGCATGTAGCAACGCGACCTTGGAGGGTGCTGACACCCCCTGCATTCATGAGCCGAACCTTATCTCCTGTGCTAGAAAGGAGCATTGTGTGTGTGTGAAGAATAAGCTGCTAAGTTTCGTTTTTCTTGCCAGTATCATTTCAGTGTTATGACGTGAGTGCGTACTGGGACTACAATTTTGTACTGTAAGAACTACAAATGTTTACTGCGCATGCCAGTTGTGACGTGTAAGGGGCCAAATGCGCAGGCCCAGTAGGGAAGTATAAATGTAAGTGTCAGATGATTTATGACACACAGTGTCCTGAGACTACTCGGTACTGTTCACTTGCTAGCAATAAAGTTGCCTTGTTTGGAACCAAAATCTGCCTTTCGTCTCCTGATTTCCCACCTGTTTCAGGATGGCAGGGGGGGAGGGAGGGGGGCCAGGCTAGAACTTGGGGGGGAGGGGGCCTGGATCTCAAAGGAGAGGGGTGGCCTGGAACTCGGATGAGAGGGGGGAGGGAGGGGGCCAAGCTGGAACTCAGCGGGCCTATTTTTACTAGTCATGAAATGATTTGTTCCCTGGTGATACAGTGATCCATTGGTTCTCCTCTTTCTAACAGGTTTCTGAGATGCCCTGTTACATCTACCTCTTCTGCACCATTTTCTTTTTTTGCCTTCCTGAAGGTTCAGGGAATTAAATCTGTGACTAAAGGCTGCATAGTTTGAAAACTATGTGAAGCAAACTAACCCAAGGGTTGTCTGTACTTTATCTATGCTCAAAGCTTAGACCTGTTTCAGCCTTAAGTGCAAGATGGTCACCTTGCCTGCTGCTGAAAGAACAGTTTGTTCATGTCAGTTGATTGTTCGGTGGGAACATGGTTTTATTCTCCAAATATTAAACTAATCAGGTACGGTAAAAAGCTACTGCCCCAGTAGGTTAAAACATGGCCATGAGAGGATTACATTAGCCAAGGTCGGAAGTTATTATTGCCTCTGAAGGCCACGTTTTCACCTGAAAGAATAATCAATTTCACTGTACCCTGCCAAAGTCCAATATATAATTATTTATTACATAATTTGGTTTATTGACCCACGTGTATTGCAGAGCTAATATTTCTGCACAAACAGGAGGAGTCAGAGCAAACTGACTCAAAGCACATTCAAATGTGTGACTGCAACAGCACCAAGAAGAGAATCAGCAACAGTGAGAGCGTGATTGGAATCGGGAAGATTAGAACGTTACTAGGGACAGTCAGAAAACCAGAACGTTTGAGTTTTTAAGCTTTAAATCAGGGGAAGGAAATAGAAATTGCAAAAAAAAAAGTATGGGGGGCAGGGGTCCAAGGGGAGGGGTCCAAGAAAGGCTGCCACACATCCCCAATGTTTTTCCAATTTCAACCCATTCCCATGTCCTTGCATTGATGAGGAGATCAGTAGGGAAATACTGGGACCACTGCTTTTGACTCCTAACTTACTTGCCCTGTCCTTTATCCTCACCTCTCTATTCCCTTACCCTTAATTGTTCTGTCTGTTTACCTGTCTTATCTAGATTGTAAGCCCTCTGAGCAGGGACTGTCTTTGTGTATGGTGTACAGCGCTGCGTATGCCTTGTAGCGCTATAGAAATGATAAATAGTAGTAGTAGAAGCCTGCCCTTGCAGATCAGCAATGCGGCCGCGCAGGCTTCTGTTTCTGTGAGTCTGACGTCCTGCGCGTACGTGCAGGACGTCAGACTCACAGAAACAGAAGCCTGCGCGGCCACGTTGCTGATCTGCAAGGGAAGGCTTCTACGTGGAATGTTGCTAGTGGAATAGCAACATACTACTTGACATTTCTAAAGCGCTACTAGGGTTACGCAGCGCTGTACAATTTAACATAGAAGGACAGTCCCTGCTCAAAGGAGCTTACAACATCAACATTCCATGTAGAATCTCAATAGTAGCAACAGAATCTCAATAGTAGCAACATTCCATCTAGAATCTCCAATAGGCAATAGTCGCCTGGAATAGACTACCCGAGCCTCTACGTCTAGCCCTGTCTTTGGCCGTTTTCAAGTCCAAACTCAAAACCCACCTCTTTACCACTGCTTTTGACTCCTAACTCACTTGCCCTGTCCTTTATCCACACCTCTCTATTCCTTTACCCTTAATTGTTCTGCCTGTTTACCTGTCTTATCTAGATTGTAAGCTCTTGGAGCAGGGACTGTCTTTGTGTATGGTGTACAGCGCTGCGTATGCCTTGTAGCACTATAGAAATGATAAATAGTAGTAGTAGAAGCCTGCCCTTGCAGATCAGCAATGCGGCCGCGCAGGCTTCTGTTTCTGTGAGTCTGACGTCCTGCGCGTACGTGCAGGACGTCAGACTCACAGAAACAGAAGCCTGTGCAGCCACGTTGATGATCTGCAAGGGCAGGCTTCTACGTGGAATGTTGCTAGTGGAATAGCAACATCAACATTCCATGTAGAATCTCCAATAGGCAATAGTCGCCTGGAATAGACTACCCGAGCCTCTGCGTCTAGCCCTGTCTTTGGCCGTTTTCAAGTCCAAACTCAAAGCCCACCTCTTCACCACTGCTCTTGACTCCTAACCACTACTCACTTGCCCTGTCCTTTTATCCTCACCTCTTTATTCCCTTACCCTTAATTGTTCTGTCTGTTTACCTGTCTTATCTAGATTGTAAGCTCTTTGAGCAGGGACTGTCTTTTTGTGTATGGTGTACAGCGCTGCGTATGCCTTGTAGCGCTATAGAAATGATAAATAGTAGTAGTAGAAGCCTGCCCTTGCAAATCAGCAACCCGGCCGCGCAGGCTTCTGTTTCTGTGAGTCTGACGTCCTGCACGTACGTGTTGCTGATCTGCAAGAGCAGGCTTCTACGTGGAATGTTGCTAGTGGAATAGCAACATCAACATTCCATGTAGAATCTCAATAATAGCAACAGAATCTCAATAGTAGCAACATTCCATCTAGAATCTCCAATAGGCAATAGTCGCCTGGAATAGACTACCCGAGCATCTACGTCTAGCCCTGTCTTTGGCCGTTTTCAAGTCTAAACTCAAAACCCACCTCTTTACCACTGCTTTTGACTCCTAACTCACTTACCCTTTATCCTCACCTCTTTATTCCCTTACCCTTAATTGTTCTATCTGTTTACCTGTCTTATCTAGATTGTAAGCTCTTTGAGCAGGGACTGTCTTTGTGTATGGTGTACAGCGCTGCGTATGCCTTGTAGCGCTAAATAAATGATAAGTAGTAGTAGTAGTAATCTGATGCCACCCAGTGAAATTCCAAGTTCATTCTGAAAATGGGGATAAGGGGAGTTTGTAAGCTCTTTGAGCAGGGACTGTCTTTCTTCTATGTTTGTGCAGCGCTGCACATGCCTTGTAGCGCTATAGAAATGCTAAATAGTAGTAGTAATCTCAAGGAGTATCAACGTTCCATGTAGAACCCCAAAGAATAGCAAGATTCCAGAATCTTAAAGAGTGACAAGATTCCATGCAAGATTCGTAACCACTCGCCTCCACCTACCCTCCTCTCTTCCTTCCTGTACACATTAATTGATTTGCTTACTTTATTTTTTGTCTATTAGATTGTAAGCTCTTTGAGCAGGGACTGTCTTTCTTCTATGTTTGTGCAGCGCTGCGTATGCCTTGTAGCGCTATAGAAATGCTAAATAGTAGTAGTAGTAGTAGTAGTAGTTTGAAAATTCTGCTAACATAGTAACATAGTAGATGACGGCAGAAAAAGACCTGCACGGTCCATCCAGTCTGCCCAACAAGACAACTCATGTGTGCTACTTTTGTGTATACCCTACTTTGATTTGTACCTGTGCTCTTCAGGGCACAGACTGTATAAGTCTGCCCAGCACTAGCCACGCCTCCCAACCACCAGCCCCGCCTCCCAACCACCGGCTCTGGCACAGACCGTATAAGTCTGCCCAGCACTATCCCCGCCTCCCACCACCGGCTCTGGCACAGACCGTATAAGTCTGCCCAGCGCTATCCCTGCCTCCCAACCTCCAGCCCCGCTTCCTACTACCAGCTCTGCTATCCAATCTCGGTTAAGCTCCTGAGGATCCATTCCTTCTAAACAGGATTCCTTTATGTTTATCCCACGCATGTTTGAATTCCATTACCGTTTTCATCTCCACCACCTCCTGCGGGAGGGCATTCCAAGCATCCACCACCCTCTCTGTGAAAAAATACTTCCTGACATCTTTCCTGAGTCTGCCCCCCTTCAATCTCATTTCATGTCCTCTCGTTCTACCGCCTTCGTATCTCCGGAAAAGGTTCGTTTGCGGATTAATACCTTTCAAATATTTGAATGTCTGTATCATATCACCCCTGTTTCTCCTTTCCTCCAGGATATACATGTTCAGGTCAGCAAGTCTCTCCTCATACGTCTTGTTACGCAAATCCCATACCATTCTCGTAGCTTTTCTTTGCACCGCTTCAATTCTTTTTACATCCTTAACAAGATACGGCCTCCAAAACTGAACACAATACTCCAGGTGGGACCTCACCAACGACTTATACAGGGGCATCAACACCCCCTTTCTTCTGCTGGTCACACCTCTCTCTATACAGCCTAACAACCTTCTAGCTACGGCCACCGCCTTGTCACACTGTTTCGTCGCCTTCAAATCCTCAGATACTATCACCCCAAGATCCCTCTCCCCGTCCGTACCTATCAGACTCTCGCCACCTAATACATACGTCTCCCGTAGATTTCTATTCCCTAAGTGCATCACTTTGCATTTCTTGGCATTGAATTTTAATTGCCAGACCTTAGACCATTGTTCTAGCTTCCTCAGATACTTTTTCATGTTTTCCACTCCCTCCGGGGTGTCCACTCTGTTACAGATCTTAGTATCATCCGCAAATAGGCAAACTTTACCTTCTAACCCTTCGGCAATGTCACTCACAAATATATTGAACAGAATCGGCCCCAGCACCGATCCCTGAGGCACTCCACTACTCACCTTTCCCTCCTCCGAGCTAACTCCATTCACCACCACCCTCTGGCGTCTGTCCGTCAACCAGTTCCTAATCCAGTTCACCACTTTAGGTCCTATCTTCAGCCCATCCAGTTTATTTAAAAGCCTCCTGTGGGGAACCGTGTCAAAAGCTTTGCTGAAATCTAAGTAGATTACGTCCATAGCTCGTCCCTGATTCAATTCTCCTGTCACCCAATCAAAAAACCCAATGAGATTCATTTGGCACAATTTCCCTTTGGTAAAACCATGTTGTCTTGGATCTTGCAACTTATTGGCTTCCAGGAAATTCACTATCCTTTCCTTCAGCATCGCTTCCATTACTTTTCCAATAACCGAAGTGAGGCTTACCGGCCTGTAGTTTCCAGCTACTTCCCTATCACCACTTTTGTGAAGAGGGACCACCTCCGCCGTTTTCCAATCCCTCGGAACCTCTCCCGTCTCCAAGGATTTATTAAACAAATCTTTAAGAGGACCCGCCAGAACCTCTCTGATCTCCCTTAATATCCTGGGGTGGATCCCGTCCGGTCCCATAGCTTTGTCCACCTTTAGCTTTACAAGTTGTTCATGCACACTCTCTTCTGTAAATGATGCTGTATCCACTCCATTTTCATTTGTACTTTTTCCAGTCCATCGCGGTCCTGCTCCAGGATTTTCTTCTGTGAAAACAGAACAAAAGTATCTATTTAGCAAACTTGCTAAACCCTTAAGCTTGTGACTTGGTAACAGTTCAAACTAGTCACTCAAACCTCACACAGTGATTTTTCTTCCAGCAAAAAAAAATTTGATTTATCAAAACAAAATTCTCCTGTTTATTAATGGTATGAATATTTCTTATACTGTTTATGTGTTATGCTGCCACCTGATGGCCTTTCTGAGGTACTGCACCAGCAACTTTATGATAGTTGGCTGGGTCAATGATGGGAATTTTCTCCTGTGAATCAGATTCTCTGTTTTGTGGGCTAGAACTGTGAAGGCTTCAGCTCAGGAGTGGAGGAGTGGCCTAGTGGTTAGGGTGGTGGACTTTGGTCCTGGGGAACTAAGTTCAATTCCCACTTCAGGCACAGGCAGCTCCTTGTGACTCTGGACAAGTCACTTAACCCTCCATTGCCCCATGTAAGCCACACTGAGCCTGCCATGAGTGGGAAAGCGCGGGGTACAAATATAACAAAAATAAATCTACCTGTACATAAGTATTGCCATACTGGGAAAGACCAAAGGTCCATCGAGCCCAGCATCCTGTTTCCAACAGTGGCCAATCCAGGTCACAAATACCTGGCAAGATCCCAAAAATGTAAAAAACATTCTATACTGCTTATCCCAGAAATAGTGGATTTTCCCCAAGTCCTGCCTCTCCCAAGCCTTCAAAAAGCATTGCTTTTCGCCCAGCAGTTCAGCAGATGTCGCTCAGTAACTCAGCAGACGCCTTCTACTACTACGGTTCTGTCCTCCGACAGCCTCGCACTAGTTTATAACGTGATCCTAAAATGTGTGTAATGCCTTTACTGTTATTCTCAGTCCAAAGGACTATCATTGCTGCAGTTTCCCCACTGGAAAAATACATGAGCAATGCACTGTGGGTAATGTAGTTCACAGGCAGTGCAACCACACTTGTTTGGCTGTGTAAGAACTGCTATCACTGATTGTGAGGCTGCTCAGACCTTCTCTCTCTCTCCCTCTCCCTCTGCCAAGCTTGGCTCTTTTGTCTTCCTGTTCAGTCTTACTATCAGAGGTCAGCCAGGTATGACCTTACCCTCCTATCTCTAGGACTACCCCTTGCTATCCGTTAGCAGGCTCTGTCCCCCATTGGTCTCTATCTGCTCCTCCCTGTGTGAAGCCCCACCACTTCTTTGTCCTTTCAGCCACGTGGGGCTTCTTCCTCCATTATAGCCAGGGACATGGAGCCAACACCATCTCGCTCCAGACAGCTCTGTCCTGCTGAAAATCCCTGTAACGTCTAAGCCCTCGCACTCCCTGTAACGAACCTGGATTTTTTACCCTGTAAATATCTTCTTCCAAATGAGATATCGCACATTGCAGTCACCCAGCTTTGGACTATTTCTACCTGTTCAACTACCTTCTCCTCCCCCTGCAATACAACTACCTCTCTTCAGATCTCCACCTCCCACAGCCTCCAGATTAAGAAGTCTCTGTATCCTGAACATCTATCTGTGAGTAAATTATCTGTGATTTATTCAATAAAAGAGACTTTATAAAATAATAGAGACTTCAGGTGATTGCTGTACCAGGGTTATGCTCCATGATATTGGGGCTTCTAATTACCAAGCTCCAAGAGTCATGACAACTACTACTTATCATTTCTATAGCGCTACTAGACGTACGCAGTGCTGTTGTCGGGTCTGGGTAGTGGTGAGCCCTTAGGTTCCCTGAGGCCCGGAGGACCTCAGAGGACTGCCGCGCACCCCGGATCTTCACCCGCGGCGACCGCCGTTCACCGAGGGTTGAGCCCCCAGCTGCAGGCGGCCAGCGGGACTGCTGGAACCGCGGGGTGACGGTCGGCCTGGCTGGACGCCAGCAACACAGTCTCTAGAGGTGGCTAGCAAGGACGGCTAGCTGAAGGGAACACAGTCTCTGGAGGTGGCTAGCAAGGACGGCTAGCTGAAGGGAACACAGTCTCTGGAGGTGGCTAGCAAGGACGGCTAGCTGAAGGGAACACAGTCTCTGGAGGTGGCTAGCAAGGACGGCTAGCTGAAGGGAACACAGTCTCTGGAGGTGGCTAGCAAGGACGGCTAGCTGAAGGGAACACAGTCTCTGGAGGTGGCTAGCAAGGACGGCTAGCTGAAGGGAACACAGTCTCTGGAGGTGGCTAGCAAGGACGGCTAGCTGAAGGGAACACAGTCTCTGGAGGTGGCTAGCAAGGACAGCTAGCTGAAGACAGTCACTGGAGGTGGCTAGCAAGGACGGCTAGCTGAAGGGAACACAGTCTCTGGAGGTGGCTAGCAAGGACGGCTAGCTGAAGACAGTCACTGGGGGTGGCTAGCAAGGACGGCTAGCTGAAGACAGTCACTGGAGGTGGCTAGCAAGGACGGCTAGCTGAAGACAGTCACTGGAGGTGGCTAGCACGGGCGGCTAGCTGAAGGGAACACAGTCTCTGCACTCCATGACGTCGGCTTCTGACACACGAAACGGAAGCGCTGGGCCCTTCTTGCTTCGGGGTTTAAATCCCCCACCCATCTCTTCTCTTCCGGGAAAGGAGCCAATCTCGCCGGCCCTGATAGGCAAGGAGTGCCCGGATTGGTGGTCCTGCCTACCAGGCGGAGACTCTCCTACCACGCGCCAATCCGGCGCGAGTGGGCGGAACTGGTCTGCTGCTGCTCGGCCCGGGGAGACGACGACACCGGCGCCGCCATCTTGGCTGGTGTCTCCCCTTCCTCGAGGTCGGCGTCCGCTCCCGCCGGTCGCCGGCCTTGGAGCGACCCGCGGTAGCGCTGGTCCCATCAGCGGCTGGTCCCTGCCGCCCTGGAGCCCGCGGCCCCCGGCGACCCCCGCTCCCCGCCGCGGGAGCACCGGTAAGGGCCCGAAACGGGACAGTATCCTCCCCGGATGCCCCCTTTTCCCCGGGCCCGGGTTTGGACGGATGCCGGGTGTGGAAGGCTTTGATCAGCTCCGGAGCGTGTACATTCGCAGCGGGCTCCCAGGAGTTGTCCTCGGGACCAAAATTCTTCCAGGACAATAAATAATATAGCTTTCCCCGCCGTTTCTTGGAGTCCAGAACCTCGTCCACTTCATACTCCGGATCGGGGTCAGCTTCTAGATCTTCGGTCTCCTGCTGTTGAGAATGCCATCGCGACCCTCGGAACTTCTTCAATAAGGAAATATGGAAGGCGTTGTGCACCCGCAGGGTCCTAGGTAATCGCAATCGATAGGTCACAGCTCCCAGTCGAGATTGGATTGCAAACGGTCCAATATACCGAGGTCCTAATCTACGAGAGGGCACCCGGAGTCGGAGGTATTTTGTGCTTAACCATACCTTCTGCCCTGGTTGCAAGACGGGGGCAGCTCTCCGGTGACGATCTGCGAAGACCTTGTTTCTGGCAGCTGCCTTCTGCAGTTGCTCTCGGGCCATCTCCCAGACTCTTTGCAGGTCCGCCAACATTACATTCACCATGGGGGTCGTAGATCCAGACGGGAAAGGTGCTGGTAGTCGAGGATGTCGTCCATATACCAAGAAAAATGGGGAATCTCCCGAGGCCGAGTGGACACTGTGATTATATGCGAACTCGGCCCACGGAAGTAGGGAGACCCAGTTATCTTGGCACTTGTTGACAAACACTCGTAGGAACCCTTTTAAGGTTTGGTTCGCCCTCTCGACCATGCCATTGGTCTGGGGATGGTATGCTGAGGAAAAATGGGTCTTCACCCCCAAAGCGGAGCACAAGGCCCTCCAGAAACGCGAGGTAAATTGGGGACCTCGGTCACTAATAATCCGAAGCGGCAGCCCATGGAGTCGAAAAATGTGTTGGATGAAGAGTCGGGCCAACGCGGCCGCTGACGGAAGGCCCGGCAGGGGAACGAAATGGGCCATCCGGGAAAAACGGTCAATCACCACCCAGATCACCGTGCGTCCGTGGGAGCTGGGGAGGTCGGTGATAAAATCCATGGAAAGCTCCGTCCAGGGGCCTGTCGGTACGGACAGTGGTTGCAACTCGCCCATGGGTGCCCCGATCGTCGGTTTAGTTCGGGCGCACACAGGACAGGTGGTGACGAAGTGAAGAATGTCCCGCCTCATCTGAGGCCATCGATACTGTCTGGCAATGAGACGCAGGGTTTTGTGATACCCAAAATGACCCGCCCACCTGGACGAATGCCCCCATTGCATTACCTTCGCTCGATCAGCGGCCGGCACTAGTGTTTTCACAGCCGCGACTTCCCCTACAGCTGCGCTGAGGCATGCCGGGTCCAACATGGACTGGATCTCCCTTGTCTCCTCTGGAACCTCAAATGCTCTGGAGAGAGAATCTGCAGGGGTATTCTGAGCGGCAGCCCGAAAGACCAGTTGAAAATGAAATCTGGCGAAAAACAATGACCACCGGGCTTGTCGGGGATTGAGCCGCTGGGCCTCCTGCAGATACAGTAGATTCTTGTGGTCGGTGATCACCGTGAACCGATGTTCCGCTCCCTCCAGCAGGTGTCTCCATTCCTGCAGGGCTAATTTCAGTGCTAAGAGCTCTCTATCCCCCACGGTATAATTACACTCAGCCGGGGAGAATCTACGGGAGAAGAACGAACAAGGCTGGCGCCGGCCCTGGAGGTTCACCTGAGAGAGGACCTCCCCGGCCCCCAACGCGGACGCGTCCACCTCCACAATAAAGGGTTTCTCAGGATCCGGGGCTAGCAAAATGGATGCTGATTTGAAGGCCTCTTTCACCTGGCGAAAGGCCTCTTGCGCCTCAGGCGGCCAGTCCCGGACATTTGCGTTTTTTCTTGTAAGAGCTGTCAGCGGCGCCGTCAGTTGTGAATATTGAGGAATAAACTGGCGATAGTAGTTCGCAAATCCCAAAAAACGTTGTAGTGCCTTCAATCCCAGCGGCTGTGGCCACTCTCGAATGGCCCGAAGTTTGTCCGGCTCCATCTGTAGGCCCCCGGGTAACAGAATGTGTCCCAAAAATGGTAGCGACCTCTGATGAAAGGCGCACTTACTGAGCTTAGTGAACAGGCGGTATTGCCGTAACCGTTGCAGTACTGCGCGAACATGGCCCACATGGTCCGTGGGGTTTTGGGAAAACACCAAGATATCGTCCAGGTACACAATCACTGTGGAGTTCAAAAAATCCTCAAGCACAAAGTTGATAAGTCGCTGAAACACCGCAGGGGCATTACACAGGCCAAAGGGCATCACCCGATACTCGAAATGTCCCTCGTGGGTGTTAAAGGCCGTCTTCCACTCGTCCCCTCGCCGAATTCGAACTAAGTTATAGGCCCCCCGCAAATCCAACTTGGTAAACATTTGGGCTCCTTGTAACCTGCCGAAGAGTTCGGGGATGAGCGGTAGAGGAAAACGATCCTTTACGGTGATGGCATTTAACCCCCGATAGTCAATACAGGGCCGCAAGGAGCCGTCCTTCTTAGTGACGAAAAAGAATCCGGCCCCGGCCGGGGACGTAGAGGGCTGGATGAATCCTTTCCGCAGATTCTCCCGGATGTAATCCTGCATTACCTTGGACTCTCCTCGGGACAGGGTATATAGGCGACCCCGCGGCGGCACGGTGTCTGCCATCAAGTTAATGGCGCAGTCAAACGACCGATGGGGCGGTAGAACCTCCGCCTCCATGGGACTAAACACATCTGCAAAGTCTCTATAGTCCATAGGCAGGGAGCCCAGCTCTACCCGTACCCCCCCGGGCACCACCGCCAGGGCAGGGCAGCTGCTGGTCCGGCCCTTACAACAGTTCCCCTGACAGGCGCTACCCCAAGCCTGGATGCTTCCCCGGGTCCAGTCAATAACAGGGCAATGTCTCCGTAACCATGGCAGTCCTAAGACCACTGGATGAATGGTCCGGGATAGAATCAGGAATTGGACCTCCTCCCGGTGGTCCTCCCCCACCTGTAGCCCCAAATAGGGGGTGATCTCCGTGACCGGCTGCGGTAACGTCGTTTCCTGGATGGAGGTTATTTGCAGTGCCGGCCGCCGCGGAAGCGTGGGCCAGCCCATCTGTTGCAGCAGCTCGTGCCCGATGAAGTTGCCCCCCGACCCCGAGTCCACCAGGGCCCGGGTCTGGATCATGGTCTCATGCCATCGTAGGGTTACTGGCAGAGTGATCAAGGCATCCAGTAGGGGAGCGGAATGCCCCAAGACCCCTCCCCTCAAGGTGCCTTGGGGGAGACGTTTCCCGCCCGCGAGGGACAGGCTCGGATAAAATGTCCAGCCTCACCACAATAGAGGCACAGTCTGTGGCACAGGCGTTTCTTCCTAGCGGAGGGAGCCAGCCGTTGCCGGCCCATCACCATCGGCTCCTCCCCACTCTCCTTGGAGTCCCGGTTCCCACGGCGAGGAGACAGCCCCTTAGCAGTTCAAGACGTTCCCCGCGTCCACTTCTGCCGTTCTGCCCGGGCTCGGGCTCGCTCCTGGAACCGGGTATCTACTCGAATACAGAGCGAGATCAGGGCATCCAACTGGCCTGGGACCTCTCGTCCTGCCAATTCGTCCTTGATTCGTTCTTGTAACCCTTCCATAAAAATTGCCATCAAGGACTCTGGGTTCCAACGGAGCTCCGTGGCTAAAGTCCGGAAACGAATGGCATAATCGGCCACCGTCCCCTCCCCCTGATGAATTCACAATAGTTCCGACGCCACAGAAGATGGTCTCCCAGGAAGGTCGAACACCATACGGAACCGGCGCTGAAATTCACTATAGTCATCCAGGATGGGGTCCTGTTGTTCATTCAGTGGGGCCACCCAGGCCAGGGCCTTCCCTTCACATAGGCCCATGATATATCCCACTTTACTCTGGTCTGAAGCAAATGTGTCCGGTTGCATCCGGAAGGCCAGGTTGCACTGATTGAGGAACCCCCGGCAACCTCCGGGGGCCCCATCATATCGTGCCGGCTCAGGGAACCGAGGTCCCGTGCGGAACCCTCCCGAACGGGGAGCTGCTGCGGCCCCCGGGACCGCAGCGGCCTGGTTCTGTACCTGAAGCGTTGAAAGTTGAGAGCAGACGTTCTGAAGCGCCCCTGACAGGGCGTTCAACGGCTCCTGCTGCTGCTGAAGTACCTTGGCCAGGTCCCGTAGATCAGGCTGCGTTGGCAAGCTCATGGCTTCCGTTTCCTGTCGGGTCTGGGTAGTGGTGAGCCCTTAGGTTCCCTGAGGCCTGGAGGACCTCAGAGGACTGCCGCGCACCCCGGATCTTCACCCGTGGCGACCGCCGTTCACCGAGGGTTGAGCCCCCAGCTGCAGGCGGCCAGCGGGACTGCTGGAACTGCGGGGTGACGGTCGGCCTGGCTGGACGCCAGCAACACAGTCTCTAGAGGTGGCTAGCAAGGACGGCTAGCTGAAGGGAACACAGTCTCTGGAGGTGGCTAGCAAGGACGGCTAGCTGAAGACAGTCACTGGAGGTGGCTAGCAAGGATGGCTAGCTGAAGACAGTCACTGGAGGTGGCTAGCAAGGACGGCTAGCTGAAGACAGTCACTGGGGGTGGCTAGCAAGGACGGCTAGCTGAAGACAGTCACTGGAGGTGGCTAGCAAGGACGGCTAGCTGAAGGGAACACAGTCTCTGGAGGTGGCTAGCAAGGACGGCTAGCTGAAGACAGTCACTGGAGGTGGCTAGCACGGGCGGCTAGCTGAAGGGAACACAGTCTCTGCACTCCACGACGTCGGCTTCTGACACACGAAACGGAAGCGCTGGGCCCTTCTTGCTTCGGGGTTTAAATCCCCCGCCCATCTCTCCTCTTCCGGGAAAGGAGCCAATCCCGCCGGCCCTGATAGGCAAGGAGCGCCCGGATTGGCGGTCCTGCCTACCAGGCGGAGACTCTCCTACCACGCGCCAATCCGGCGCGAGTGGGCGGAACTGGTCTGCTGCTGCTCGGCCCGGGGAGACGACGACGCCGGCGCCGCCATCTTGGCCGGCGTCTCCCCTTCCTCGAGGTCGGCGTCCGCTCCCGCCGGTCGCCGGCCTCGGAGCGACCCGCGGTAGCGCTGGTCCCGTCAGCGGCTGGTCCCTGGAGCCCGCGGCCCCCAGCGACCCCCGCTCCCCGCCGCGGGAGCACCGGTAAGGGCCCGAAACGGGACAGCTGTACATTTGAACATGAAGAGACAGTCCCTGCTCAAAAGAGCTTACAATCTAATTAGGACAGACAAACAGGACAAACAAGAGATAAGGGAATATTAAAGTGAGGAATAAGGGTTCTGAACAAGTGAATAAGGGTTAAGAGTTAAAAGCAGCATCAAAAAGGTGGGCTTTTAGCTTAGATTTGAAGACGGCCAGAGATGGAGCTTGACATACCGGCTCAGGAAGTCTATTCCAGGCATATGGTGCAGCAAGATAAAAGGAATGGAGTCTGGAGTTAACGGTGGAGGAGAAGGGTGCAGATAAGAGAGATTTACCCAGTGAACGGAGTTCCCGGGGAGGAATGTAGGGAGAGATGAGAGTGGAGAGGTACTGAGGAGCTGCAGAGTGAATGCACTTATAGGTCAATAAGAGGAGTTTGAACTGATTGCGGAAACGGATAGGAAGCCAGTGAAGTGACTTGAGGAGAGGGCTAATATGAGCATAACGACCCTGGTGGAATATTAGTCGTGCAGCAGAATTTTGAACTGTGTCCCGCCCTCGTCTGGCGTAACTTGCGCGAGGGCGGGACACAAGGAGGGAAGACCCGAAGGGAGGCGATCTGCAGACTGCCGCTGCTGCGCTTCTTTCACACGGAGCGAGGTCAAGGTGAGGCGCTATGATTTGAATTCAGGGGGGCCCAGTCTGGTGGTGGACGGAGGGAGGCAGCAGCGATGATGACGACCTCAGGGGGGGCCGTGGCGGCGGGACCAGCCTTGCCCTGGGCCCAGCCCAGTCTCTCAGCAGCCCTGGCCATTGATAGAATTGAGAGTCAGATAGTGAAAATTCAGTTTTTCATATGCTCAGGCTCTACACACCAATTCTGCCTTGTCATAGATTCTGTGACTGGCTGCAGGGAGCCTGGCTACTGTGGAGTGGGTCCCTCAGTGATCACCCCACCCCTGAAGGGTGGCCTAGCATTTGAGTACCGGCACTTTTTTGCTAGGAAAACCCCCACACTGGATATAGGAGAAGACAGAACACCTTAAAGCTGCACTTCACATGGAGCAGTGACAGCAGCCTTATGACAGATTTGAAGTTAAATCATGCTGACTTCAATATCACATGCCTGTATTTCTGAGCTCCCAAGGCTCCTGCATACTGACAAATTTCACTTTGTCATCTCAGTACAAATAATCTTTCTCCTGAGATGTGACAGTGTGCAACCAAGCATAATTTGTTTTCCTGAGTTCTGAATCTGCATTAGTGAAACTGTGGCTATGAGCTAGCGTGCATAATCTGATTACGTTCACAGGTGATTTGTTTAGTTTAAGCAAACAGGATTTGTGCATGCGTGACAGTTTTGCCAGTGGAGAAGTGTTTGGTCAGAGCTGCTTTACTCATAAGTACATAAGTAATGCCATACTGGGAAAAGACCAAGGGTCCATTAAGCCCAGCATCCTGTCTCCGACAGCAGCCAATCCAAGCTTCAAGAACATGGCAACCCCCCCCCCCCCCCCCTCAAAAAAAAATATATTTTTAATAATGTTCAATGGACTTTTCCTTCAGGAATCTGTCCAAACCCCCCTTAAACTCCGTAAGGCCAGCTGCTGTCACTACATTCTCCGGCAACGAGTTCCAGAGTCCAACTACACGCTGAGTAAAGAAAACCTTTCTCCTATTTGTTTTAAATCTACCATATTCTAGCTTCATCTTGTGTCCCCTGGTTTGAAAGTGTAAACAAACGCTTCACCTCTGTCCGCTCTACTCCGCTCATTATCTTGTAGACTTCTATCATATCACCCCTCAGCCGCCTTTTCTCCAAGCTGAAAAGCCCTAATCGTCTTAGCCTTACCTCATAGGGGAGTCATTCCATCCCTTTTATCATTTTCGTCGCCCTTCTGTGCACTTTCTCCAATTCCTTTATATCTTTTTTGAGATGTGGCGACCAGAATTGAACACAATATTCCAGGTGCGTTTGTCATGACTCTTGGAGCTTGGTAATTAGAAGCCCCAATATCATGGAGCATAACCCTGGCACAGCAATCACCTGAAGTCTCTATTATTTTATGAAGTCTCTTTTATTGAATAAATCACAGATAATTTACTAACAGATAGACGTTCAGGCTGTCCATCGGCTGTCACGATCCCAGGCTTCAAACAAACAGTCGCGAACTCTGGAACCATGTGAGTTCTTGACCTATTGTCGTCGAACGGCAGCAGGAGGCAAACCTCCCGAGCAGGACTGGACTAACAAGCTTGGTTTGGCTGGAACCAGTTGCTAGGACGGACTTGGCTTAGCAGGAACAGGATTCAAGATGCTGGAACCAGGTTCAGGATGCTCGAACAAGCTGGACGGGAACAGGATTCAGGATGCTGGAACAAACTTGGCAGGAACGGGAGCTGAAAGCAAACAAAGCAGAGACGAGCAGGCAGGGGACTGGAGCTGAAGACAACCAGGATAGACACAAGCAGGATACAAAGCTAGCCCTCACAGACAAACAACAGGACTAAGGCTGAAGCTAAGGCAGAGAGGGACTAGAACAAACAAGGCAGGCTAGGCAGGACACAAAACTGACCTAGAGACAGACAACAGACTAAGGCTGGACCTAAGGTAGAGGAGAACTAGAACAAGCAAGGCTGACTAGGCAGGACACAAATCTGACCTACACAGACAAACAACAGAACTACGGCTGAAGGTTTAACCCAGCACACAAACAGACTGAGAAGAGCAGAGGCAGAAGTGCCCATAGGCACACAGACTATGAACGAGGTAGAAGTGCTACGCTTCCTTATAAACAGGACAGAAGCAGGAAATACACAGAACCCAAAGTGAGGCTTGACACACACAGGAGAGAAACATGCAGACAGTAGCCAGCACAGCAGCTGACCCTCAGGACAAGGTGTGGACCAGAGGGGGATCACGACCACAGTTGTGGTATTGGCTGTAGGGTCATCTTCTTCATCACACAGGAGCTGAAACGAGAGACAGACAACAACAACACTAGACAACACAAGAGAGAGAGAGAGTCTTTGAGTCCTTGGTCTTCATGGGAGGATGGCGACTCTCTGTGCTTGTGCTTCTTCGGGTGGTCCAGGAAGCGAAATCTTGGCGGTGGGTCATACCGGCCATTCACTGTAGACAGGATGCTTCGTTGGGTGCGCTGGTGCAGCTGGGTGGAGACCCAAAGGGTGAATTCCCAGTTTAGGCCAAGGCGGCGTTGAAACGAGGGTGTGTCCACACCCAAGTCTAGATCTTTCAGGTCTCTGGCATGGTCTACTGACGGGAATGACTCATCTTTACTGAACTCTTTGTTCATCATGCTCAGGAACTCTTTGTCTTTTATGGAGAAGGCTGGTTCATCTCCATCTTTGGTGTTCTGGAACACTGAGCTTCCCAGGTGTTCTTCTAAGTCTGCTGGAGAGACTGTTTTGTAGAGCGTTGGGACAATGCTCTGTTCCTTCTGGGCGGGAGCTTCTTTGGTGGTTAAGTGGTTGGTACATGGCTCGAACAAGGAAGAGCACCCGCTGTCTAGGACATTGGTGTGAAGTACCTTGACATTTGACTTTCTTGTTCGCTTGAGGCAGGCATCGCCTGCTGTTGTCCCACCCCAGTTGAGTGGGTGTGCATAGGGAGCACTGCATGGGCTCTTGCTTGATTCATGGATGGGTCCAAGAAAGCACAAAGGCAGACGGTCTGCAAGCTCCAAGATGGAAAATGTACAAAGCAGATCGTTAAGAACGTAATTTATTAATACAACTCAAAAAATTACACATAAATACATATATAAAAATTACATATATAAAGAATAAAAAATAGCCCGACACAGGCCGTGTTTCGCCCAGCAGGGGCTGCTTCAGGGGCTACAAGAAATCATAACATAAATAAAATTATTATACAGTTGCTCTTCTAAAATCATAATAAATTAACATGTATACACAGTTAAAAAGAAACTTACTAACCACACATAAAGTGAAATGCATGCAAAGGTTTGCGAGAAATTATATATATATATACACATTTATATATATATAGCACCAAAATTCCACAAAGAAAAAGACATGTAAATAAATATATATGTATGCAATCAGAGGGGTATAATAAAATAAATATATACATGTTATTCTGAAATTTATTTTATGTAATTTTTATATATGTATTTATGTGTAATTTTTTGAGTTGTATTAATAAATTACGTTCTTAACGATTTTATTCATGGATGTCCAGGGGTTCTGGTGCATCTCTGTCTGGCAAAAGCGAGATCTCAGCGTCTGGATTCAAGTATGCAAGCTGGTCGGTGGTGGGCCTCAGGTAAGGGTGATTCCGGGCAGCCTGTAGCGTGGGACTCTCACCCTTGTCATTTGGTATCTGGTCACGTTCAAACTTTGTGAGTGACTGTGGCATGGTGTCGCCATTCATAGCCTCTATCGCGTAACGGCTTGCTGCTTGCCTTGCCGTCTGTACGGCCTTTGCACAAGTTTTGATGCTGTCTTGGGCGTAGTTTTGGTGGATGTCGAACAGGTCATGGCGCTCTGATCTTGCAAGAGGCCTGTTGCTCTGCTCATTTATGACAACGTACGTTTTGGCTGCTTTGTCACGTCGTCCTTTAAGGTGCACTTCGGTCAAGCATGTCTTGGTGCGGCATCTACCTTCGCAGTTTCCTTCACACACCTTCGTGCATCTCGGAGTGGCTTGGAATGTTGGTGCCTTCTCCTCCTCCGTCTCCCCGCCATGATTCGATGCGGGGTTAGAACTAGGTTCGGCATCATCTGGGTGTACGGCATAGATGCTCTGGTCGTTGCCATGTTCTGTACCCTTGATAGGTACTCTGCCATTTTTGGCAGGATGATCTGAATTCAATTCTTCTACACGTGTGGCTGTTTCCTTTCTCAGCCCGTGCAGCATCGTGTGCTTCTCTTGCTTAGGAGTAAGCTTCATACTTGCTATGGCATCCTCGGAATCGGATTTCTCCGTCCTGTGCCGCTCAGGGCGGTCATTGGACTGGGTAAGCTCTGCGCTCCCCAGATCTTTGCTGGTCAGACACTCTGCTGGCTCATCTCTTGCTGTGGCTTTAAGTCGAGCAGCTGACGTCACTGCCAGTTGGTTGGCTTGCGCCTTTCCAACACTTGATGCGGAGTGTGGCTGTCCAGCTCCCTCTGGTTTAGACCAAGGGAGTTCAGCCGATATTCTGCTTGAGAGAGACTGCTCCGATCTCTCTTGCTTCTGCCCTGTGCGAGGGCTTAGACTTTGCGATGAGCGTTCTAGCTCATTTCCCTTTCGCTTCTGCCCTATGTGAGGGCTCAGACTCTGTGGTGAGCGTTCTTGCTCATTTCCCCTTTGCTTCTGCCCTGTGTGAGGGCTCAGACTCTGCGGTGAGCGTTCTTGCTCGTGTCTCGCCTGCCCCCAGTCTGCGTGAAGGCTCGGACTCTGTGGTGAGTGTTTTAGCTCGTTTCCCTTTCGCTTCCACCCTATGTGAGGGCTCAGACTCTGCGGTGAGCGTTCTTGCTCATTTCCCCTTTGCTTCTGCCCTGTGCGAGGGCTCAGACTCTGCAGTGAGCGTTCTTGCTCGTTTCCCCTTTGCTTCTGCCCTGTGCGAGGGCTCAGACTCTGCGGTGAGCGTTCTTGCTCGTGTCTTTCCTGCCCCCAGTCTGCGTGAAGGCTCGGACTCTGTGGTGAGCGTTCTTGCTCGTTTCCCTTTCGCTTCCACCCTATGTGAGGGCTCAGACTCTGCGACGAGCGTTCTCGCTCATTCCCCCTTTGCTTCTGCCCTGTGTGAGGGCTCAGACTCTGCGGTGAGCGTTCTTGCTCGTTCCTCCTTTGCTTCCGCCCTGCGCGAGGGCTCAGATTCTGTGATGAGCGTTCTAGCTCATTTCCCTTTTGCTTCCACACTGTATGAGGGCTCAGACTCTGCAGTGAGTGTTCTTGCTCATGTCTCTTCTGCCCCCAGTCTGCGTGAAGGCTCGGACTCTGCGGTGAGTGTTCCTGCTCGTGTCCCTTTTGCTTCTGCCCTGTGCGAGGGCTCAGACTTTGCGATGAGCGTTCTGGCTCGTGTCTCTCCTGCCCCCAGTCTGTGTGAAGGCTCAGACTCTGTTGCTGAGAGGGAGTGTCTCCGTTAGTGCATCTTTCGGGAGCGAGTGCTAGTGGTAGTGCATCCGTGTGCATGCTTATGTGTGGGTCACTGTCATACGGGCTTGCCGCCGTAGTGTGCTGTGCCTTAGGTTCGTTCATTTCGGGTGCATTAAATTCTGACGAAAGTAGATCAGGTTCCTCGGTATATGAGGGTTCTTCTGACTCAAATTGCTTTAATGCGCTAGTAGGTGATGGGGTGTCTGCCATCGCATGAGCTTTGGTTCTTAGCGCAGGATCTTCAGAGACAAGGCGGTTAAGTCGTTTCTTTCTGTCATTCTGATCTGCAGCAGCTTCGAGAGCCTTGGCCTTTGCCTCTAGTGAAGCTAGTTTTTTCTCTTGCTGGAGCACTTCTGTGATAATGTCTCGCCCAGCTTTTTCACGCACAGTCTCAGCCTCCATCTCCGCCCTTTTGCGCGCTTCTCCAACCTCCATCTTGGTCTTTCTGCGGGCTTCCTCAGCATCCAGCGCAACCAGTTTTAACCTCAGGGCGGCTTCTTGTGCAATGTAAGGATACTGAGCCTTGGCCACCTGTGCCATAACCCGCGCCTGAAGGGCCGCCGACCTGGCTGTCGATTGGCTGGAACGGCTTAGTTTCTCGCTGTACTTTTCTTGCTTTGCTTGATAAAGTTCCAGGAGTTTCTGGGTTACCTGGCAAGTTCTTCTGCTCTTGAACAATGCGATGCCCTCTGGCCATTTCTGTGCGCCTGGTGCGGGGGGACACTTCATCTGGTCTTGTCTGTAAGGCATTAAGTTCTGCCATCCTGCCCTGGTTTGCTTATCTGTCTTTATTGAGTGAGGGGTCGGCTCTTAGGGTGGAGAGAGCTGTTCGGTATGAAGGCTGTGCTGGGATAGGGAGAAGTTTGCTTCTCAAGGTGCTGAAATCAACTGGATCAAGTTTCACTGTTATGTTACTGGGCAGAGGAGGAGGGAGGGGGGACTGGAGAGAGTAGCTCTGAGTCAGGGATGTAGCTTCAAGCAGTAACCTAGCAACAGATTGCTTCCCGCCCTCCTTGCCCAAAGACCTTCAGAGCCCAGATTTCTGAGGCTGGAGGGAGAGGGGAGGGGGACCTTCCAAGTGTCATTCATGATCCTCCAGGAAGTCTTGCTGTTTCTTATCGTAAGCTATAGTCTGTGCGTTTTTACAAGCAAAAAAGGTGCCGGTACTCAAATGCTAGGCCACCCTTCAGGGGTGAGGTGATCGCTGAGAGATCCACCCCACAATAGCCAGGCCCCCTGCAACCAGTCACAGAATCTATGACAAGGCAGAATCGGTGTGTAGAGCCTGAGCTCTTTCATTAAAACTTGGGGTCCATGGGTCAATTTTAGCAGACAATGGAAAAGGTGCCAGTACTCAGTACCCCCAAGTACACCCTCCAAAAAAGCCCTGCTTTTATCACATGTAGGAGTGATTTTGATTTCTGCAGGCATTTCTTTTTTTCTTTCATTTAGGGGGCTTATCAACATGAGCTATTGTTAAGACATGTTATTTTACTGTTAACCCCTGTAATTAGCTTGATTGTTCTATACTTGGCTCACTTTTGATAATGTGATGTCATAATGCCTCATTCCACCAATGGCTAACAGCCAACCTCATCAGTGATGTCACAATGGCCTGATCACCTACACATGGGTCCCTTTTATCCAATGCGTTCTAGCAAAAGAGGTGCCCATACTCAAATGCTAGACCACCCTTCAGGGGTGGGGGGTAATCACTGAGGGACCCTCCCCACAATAGCCAGGCCCCTTGCAACCAGTCACAGAACCTTATGACAAGGCAGAATTGGTGTGTAGAGCCTGAGCTCTTTCATTAAAACTTGGGGTCCATGGGTCAATTTTAGCAGACAATGGAAAAGGTGCCGGTACTCAGTACCCCCTATAAGGTATGTGCCTACCTAGGGTTACCACATGGCTCCAGAAAAAGGGGGACACATTGAGCCAGTCTGGGTTTTACTTCCATTGCTTTCAATGGAAACAAAATCCGGACTGGATCAATGTGTCCTCCTTTTTCCGGAGCCATATGGTAACCCTATGCCTACCTGCAACACTCCTATGACCCAACAATACTCCACCCACGTTTACGCCCCCCTCACATTTAAATGATAAGCCATTTTGGTGCATAGCTCATACAATAGTGCCTGGCACTCAGACCCATAAATGCAATTAGTGACTCCAATCACGTGTGTAAAAGTGCTCTTCCATATCTTATGAGCACAATTTTCACCAGGCTATAGAATTATCCGTCACATCTTTTCGTAAAGGTGCCAAACTGACTGTTGAGCACTTCCTGAAGCATAGTCCTGGCCTTTGCACAGGAAGGTAAAGTGACTTTGCTCAAGAATCCAAAGGGAAGGGTGGTTGCAGGAGGTCTACAGATAGCAGCAGTGATTCTTTGTCCTGCTGGGATTATCTCCCGACACCTCATAGCCACACTCATGAGAAAGATATCTAAGAAATACAATTAAAATGTAAAATACTTCTGACATCCTGGTCCCCTTGAAGTGGTGCATCAGTGCAATTTCTCTTTTGGAGAGGAATATGATGCACAGGGCTAATTCTTTCTTTTGATGGATGCACAGGAAAAAAAGATGTTAAATGCTCCCAGATTTCAACCTAATTAATGTTTAAAGGGGAAGGAAAATGGGACTTCATATACTGCCTTTATGAGGTTTACATATATTCAGGTCCTTATTTTGTACCAGGGGCAATGGAGGGTTAAGTGACTTGCCCAGCGTCACAAGGAGCTACAGTGGGAATCAAACTCAGATCCCCAGGATCAGAGTCCACTGTACTAACCACTAGGTTACTCCTCCACTAGCAACATGCCATGTAGAAGTCTGCCCTTGCAGATCACCAATGCGGCTGCGCAGGCTCACAGAAACAGAAGCCTGCGTGGCTGCGTTGCTGATCTGCAAGGGCAGGCTTCCTCATGGAATGTTGCTAGTGGAATAGCAACATTCCATGTAGAATCTCCAATAGTATCTATTTTATTTTTGTTACATTTGTACCCTGCACTTTCCCACTCATGGCAGGCTCAATGCGGCTTACATGGGGCAATGGAGGGTTAAGTGACTTGCCCAGAGTCACAAGGAGCTGCCTGTGCCTGAAGTGGGAATCCAACTCAGTTCCTCAGGACCAAAGTCCACCACCCTAACCACTAGGCCACTCCTCCACTGTTGCTACTATTTGAGATTCTACATGGAATGTTGTTATTCCACTAGAAGTCGGCCCTTGCAGATCACCAATGTGGCCGCGCAGGCTTCTGCTTCTGTGAGTCTGACGTCCTGCACGTACGTGCAGGACATCAGACTCACAGAAACAGAAGCCTGCGCAGCCTTCTACATGGAATGTTGCTAGTGGAATAGCAACATTCCATGTAGAATCTCCAATAGTAGCAACAGAATCTCCAATAGTAGCAACATTCCATGTAGAATCTCCAATAGTAGCAACATTCCATTTAGAATCTCAAATAGGGAAAGGGAACTTGGACTTGACATACCGCCTTTCTGAGGTTTTTGCAACTACATTCAAAGCAGTTTACATATATTCAGGTACTTATTTTGTACCAGGGGCAATGGAGGGTTAAGTGACTTGCCCAGAGTCACAAGGAGCTGCAGTGGGAATTGAATTCAGTTCCCCAGGATCAAAGTCCACTGCACTAACCACTAGGCTACTCCTCCACAAGAAAAACCTCTGTACTTATAAATAGAAACTCTGAATGTTGAGCACCTTATTCTCATAACATGATGTCTATTTTGCTGGCCCTTTACTAGGTGAAAACATCTCTGCACCCATACAGGGAGTCCCTATAACCAGCCCCTCCAAATGGCACAACGATTTACAATTTAGAAGTAACTACTATTCTAACCAGTGATACCAATACTTCCTCTTTGTACATCCGTATGCTGCACAAGCTGGCATGTTTTAAAGTATAAGTGAGATCAAATTACTAACAATAAAGAACCACAATGTGGACAGAGCAGCTCATAGGTTTGCTTACTTTGTTTTGGGTGTATGGGGATGATGGCTGTGCAGGGGAGAGGGAAGGGGAGACTATCCTCCTTGGCTTCAGCTTTTTGACATCATGCCGTCTCCTGTCTCAATTTAACCTTCTTGACTCAGATTCAGGCTTCATTGCCTACTGGGTAACTTCTGCCTTCTCCCATCATCTGCTTTCAGGAGAGAAGAATTGTTTAGTTAAGTTTAGTTTATTGGTGCTTGATATACCTCCCTTCACAACACAATCAGAGCAGTTAACAAAGAACAAAATCATAAAACCCAGAAAAGAACTGCAAGCAGAAAGAAGAAACCACTTGAAGTGGTTCAGAGAAAAGCAACAAAAATGGTATAGGGTTTGTGTAGCAAGACGTACATGGAGAGACTTGATGACCTAAACATGTATGCCCTGGTGAGGTGAGGCAGAATGGGCGGAGCCTGGAGTTGGCAGTGGTGGAGAAGGGTACTGAGAGGAGGGATTTGTCCTGTGAACGGAGGTTTCGGGTGGGAACATAAGGGGAGATGAGAGTAGAGAGGTAGTGAGGGGCAGCAGATTGAGCATATTTTTAGGTAAGAAGGAGAAGCTTGAACTGAATGCGGTATCGGATTGGAAGCCAGTGAAGTGACCTGAGAAGAGGGGTGATATGAGTATATCGGTTCTGGCGGAATATAAGATGTGCAGCAGAGTTCTGAACAGATTGAAGGGGGGATAGATGGCTAAGTGGGAGTCCGGTGAGGAGTAAGTTGCAGTAGTCAAGGCGAGAGGTAATGAGAGCGTGGACAAGAGTTCAGGTGGTGTGTTCAGAGAGGAAAGGGCGAATTTTGCTGATGTTGAAGAGGAAGAAGCGACAGGTCTTGGCTATCTACTGGATGTGTGCCGAGAAGGAGAGGGAGGAGTCGAAGACTCCGAGGTTGCGGGCAGATGAGACGGGGAGGATGAGGGTGTTATCAACTGAGATAGAAAGTGGAGGAAGAGGAGAAGTGGGTTTTGGTGGAAAGACGATGAGCTCGTCTTGGACATGTTCAGTTTCAGGTGGCGGTTGGACATCCATGTAGCAATGTCGGTTAAGCAGGCCGATACCTTTGCCTGGGTCTCCGCGGTGATGTCTGGTGTGGAGAGATACAGCTGGGTGTCGTCCGCATAGAGATGATACTGGAAGCCATGAGATAAGATGAGGGAGCCCAGGGAAGAGGTGTAGATTGAGAAGAGAAGGGGTCCAAGGACAGATCCCTGGGGAACACCAACAGATAGCGGGATGGGGGTGGAGGAAGATCCATGAGAGTGAACTCTGAAGGTGCTGTGGGAGAGATAGGAGGAGAACCAGGAGAGGACAGAACCCTGGAACCCGAATGAGGACAGTGTGGCAAGGAGTAGATCATGATTGACAGTGTCAAAAGCGGTGGATAGATCGAGGAGGATGAGGATGGAGTAGTGGCCTCTGGATTTGGCATGGAACAGGTCATTACAGACTTTAGAGAGTGCTGTTTCTGTCGAGTGTAGAGGGCGAAAACCGATTGAAGTGGATCGAGGATGGCATGAGAGGAGAGAAAATCAAGGCAGTGGCTGTGAACTGCACACTCAAGTATTTTGGAGAGGAAGGGTAGGAGGGAGATGGGGCGGTAGTTGGAGGGACAGGTAAGGTCAAGTGATGGTTTTTTTAGGAGAGGTGTGACTACGGCGTGCTTGAAGGTGTCAGGGACAGTTGCAGTGGAGAGAGAGAGGTTGAGGATATGACAGATGGAGGGGGTGACAGTATGAGAGATGGTGGTAAGTAAGTTGGTGGGGATGGGATCAGAGGAACAGGTGGTACTTTTTGAGGAGGAAAGAAGGCGAGCGGTTTCCTCCTCGGTGATGTCAGGAAAGGAGGAGAAAGAGGCCTGGGTTGGTTGGTCGAGAGTTGAAGGGTGAAAAGGAGGAGATGGTTTGGTAGTGAACTCAAGGTTGATCTTTTGCACCTTGTCGCGGAAGTAATCGGCCAGTGATTGAGGAGAGAGTGAGGGGGGGTAGGAGCGGAGGGCACTTTGAGGAGGGAGTTAAGGGTAGCGAAGAGACGACGGGGGTTGGAGCTGAGAGAATTGGTCAGTTGGGTGTAATAGTCCTGTTTGGCAAGGAATAGGGAGGAGTGGAAGGAGGATAGCATGAATTTGTAGTGAAGGAAATCTGAATGGGTGCGAGATTTCCTCCAGAGGCGTTCGGCAGATCGGGTGCAAGAACGAAGGTAGTGGATGCAAGGGGTCAGCCAAGGCTGGGGATTAGTACGCTTTGTGGGACGGGAGGTGGATGGAACGAGGGTGTCCAGAGCAGAGGAGAGAGTGGCATTGTATGCGGAGACAGCCTTGTCGACAGACTCAGAGGACAAGATGGAGGGGAGGAGATTGGAGATACAAGAGGATAAGGTGGGAGGGTCAATAGCCTGGAGATTCCTGGAGGTAGTGGTTAGAGTTGGACGGGGCTGAGGTGGGGGGGTAAAGAACGTACCGGTTCAGGAAGTCTATTCCAGGCATATGGTGCAGCAAGATAAAAGGAACGGAGTCTGGAGTTAGCAGTGGAGGAGAAGGGTACAGATAAGAGAGATTTACCCAGTGAACGGAGTTCCCGGGGAGGAATGTAGCGAGAGATGAGAGTGGAGAGGTACTGAGGAGCTGCAGAGTGAATGCACTTATAGGTCAATAAGAGGAGTTTGAACTGTATGCGGAAACGGATAGGAAGCCAGTGAAGTGACTTGAGGAGAGGGCTAATATGAGCTTAATGACACTGGACCAAGTTCTGCTATTATTGGTCCTTTCTGGGCACATGTTCCCTACCCCCAATGACTATGGGCCTTTTCTATTGGCTCAGACTCAGGCTTCATTGCCTGCTGGGTAACACCTGCCCCCTCCCATCATGTGCTTAAGTTACAAGATAGAAGAAAAAAGACAGGCTTCATCTCGGCTTCTATGATCAGCTTCAACTGTTGTCTCCTCCCCTCAACAAAGTACCGGATGCCAGATATTCAGCCTGTGGCAGTAAGCGGCATCTGAGCCACTCACTGGTAGGGTGGTGGACTCTGGTCCTGGGGAACTGAGTTCGATTCCCACTTCAGGCATGGCCAGCTCCTTGTGACTCTGGGCAAGTCACTTAACCCTCCATTGCCCCAGGTACAAATATGTAAGCCGCATTGAGCCTGTCATGAGTGGGAAAGCACGGGGTACAAATGTAACAAAAAAATATCCAGGTTTTAGCAGTCACCCAGAAGTTATCTGGGCACTGGCCAATATTCATACTGGTTGCCCAGTTAAGACAGCCTTTTTGCTGTCCTAACTTCATGTGGTTACTTAGCTGAAGAAACCGAAAATCACTACTAATTGGCTAAGTAGATGCTCTGACCCTGGCCGGCCCCTAACCTAACCCATTAGGAGGTGGCCTGTTGGCAGCGATATTCAGGTAACTCAGTACTGGAGAATACTTTCATGATGGGAGAAACTGCCGGGGCTCTGTCAAGCTTCTTGTACAATATTCCATGGTCTTTTATGCAGTAGTTCCCCTAGTGAACTATGATTGTATTTATTTATTTATTTATTTATTTATTACATTTGCACCCCACGCTTTCCCACACATTGCAGGCTCAATGCGGCTTACATAGTTAATACAATTACAATGATGGGTAGGAATCTTTGCAATAGCTAAGTAAGTTGAGCAAAGCCTACCATTCCCCCCATACAAAAACCCCAAATGACTGTCTCAAGGAAGCAACTAGGTCACATTTTAATTAAAACCCTGTTTGCATACTATTTGGTACTGCATTGGAGAGCTAAATTGTTGCATTCGGTTTGTGTTAGGAAGCCCTTAGCTATGGCTCTGTGAGCTCTGACCCCTTAACATAGTAAATGACAGCAGATAACAACCCCAGTGGGCTGTGAATGATGCTTGGTGCAGGTTACCTGATGTCTTCTTAGAAGTGCAAAAAAAAACCCCATCTCACTGCTCTTTTGAGCTGAAGTACTTGAAATGCCACTTTGTACAGTTGTAGGATTGTTCATGTACCTACATTTTCCTTCCTCGTGTTGTCTCGGGAAATCTTGATCTTTCCCATCTTCAACAAATCTCACTAGATGGCAGACTTTCCCAGCTATATTCAACACATTCTCCTTACTGCAAATACAGATGGGAAGATACAGCAGCAGGAGGCTGACAGAAAATTAAAGCAATCCTCACCATACAAAGGGCAAGGGAAATGGGACTTGATATACAGCCTTTCTCTGGCATTTTGCAACTACATTCAAAGCAGTTTACATATATACAGGTACTTATTTTTGTACCTGGGGCAATGGAGGGTTAAGTGACTTGCTCACAGTCACAAGGAGCTGCAGTGGGAATCGAACCCAGTTCCCCAGGATCAAAGTCCACTGCACTAACCATTAGGCTACAAAGATGTGAAAGCCCATTTTAGGTTGCTGAGATGGGAATTGAGATATTCAGAATAGGACATTCACATTTTCCCCCGTATTTTACCAATAGGTAGAAGGATTCCAGCAAATTTGCCAACACAGTGATTTTAAAATGAAAGTGGCCTAGTGGTTAGGGTGGTGGACTTTGGTCCTGAGGAACTACATTCAATTCCCACTTCAGGCACCAGCTCCTTGTGACTCTGGGCAAGTCACTTAACCCTCCATTGCCCTTATGTAAGCCGTGTTGAGCCTGCGGGTTACCATATGGCTCCAGAAAAAGGAGGACAGGTTGAGCCAGTCTGGATTTTATTTCCATTGCTTTCAATGGAAGCAAAACCCGGACTGGATCAATGTGTCCTCCTTTTTCTTGAGCCATATGGTAACCCTAAGCCTGCCAAGTGCGGCGCGCCCGTGCGGGGTACAAATGTAACAAAACAAAAAAAAGCAACCCTATCTCACACTGGGTTCCTGGCTATGACTTCTAATTCAAACTGTGGGACCTGATGCTGTATAAGGAGGTTTAAGACAGGAATGGAAGTGAGCCTATCTAGTCCACTGTAAACAAGGAAGCCAATTTGGTTAATCTCTGTTTCACTCCTCTGTGCAGCTGTCATTGCTATACACTCAAAACAAAGTAAGCAAACCTATGAGCTGCTGCAAGGAGGTTTAATAGACAGGAGTGGAAGTGAGCCTATCTAGTCCACTGTAAGCAAGGAAGCCAATTAGGACAATCTAAGTTTCCACTTCCCAGTGCAGCCGTCATCCAGTACACTCAAAACAAAGCAAGCAAACCTATGAGCTGCTACAAGGAGGTTTAATAGACAGGAGTGGCAGTGAGCCTATCTAGTCCACTGTAAGCAAGGAAGCCAATTAGGACAATCTAAGTTTCCCCTTCCCAGCGCAGCCGTCATTGCTATACACTCAAAACAAAGTAAGCAAACTTATGAGCTGCTGCATGGAGGTTTAATAGACAGGAGTGGAAGTGAGCCTATCTAGTCCACTGTAAGCAAGGAAGCCGATTAGGACAGTCTGATTTTCCCCTTACCAGCGCAGCCGTCATCCCCGTTTACTCAAAACAAAGCAAGCAAACCTATGAGCTGCTGCATCCACATTGTCGGGGTTTTTTTTATTGTTGGTCCATCTGTAACAAGTCTAAAGCTGTTTCAGTTGGATAGACAGTGCCTTAAAAGGTGGAGGACAAAAGTTTTGTTGTTGTTGGTGTTTTTTTTTTTTTTTACTTATTGGACAACTTTTTAATTTATTTGAAAGCTTCCCATATGTAGATATAAATATCATCATGAAATAACAATTGAATATCACTAAAACAGCTTTAAAAATTTATTATAACTGTTAGAAACAGCAATTTTAAAACTCTGTACTTTGTGCTCATTTTTCTACACTAAAAACTAATTAAATACACTGAATACAATACAGATGGCCAAATTTCATCCTGCTTCCTGATGGGTTCATCTTAAATGTTGTTGTAATCTGCCTAGGGAAGCCTGGTGTTGTAAAGATTGGAAGTAAAATTAAACTCTCCTTTCATTGGGGCACATGGAATCACATCTTCAGCTTGTTCTATGTCAAATGTTCAGCGCTGCGTGCGTCTGGTAGCGCTATATAAATGCTATTAGTAGTAGTAGTAGTAGTAGAAGTTTGCCTTTTAGATACACAAATGGATTACATAGTAGATGATGGCAGAGAAAGACCTGTACGGTCCATCCAGTCTGCTCAACAAGACAAACTCATATGTGCTACTTTATGTGTATACCTGACCTTGATTTGTAGGTGTTGACTTAATTTGTATCTGCCATTTTCAGGGCACAGACCGTAGAAGTCTGCCCAGCACTAGCCCCGCCTCCCCCCACCGGCTCTGCCACCCAATCACCGCTAAGCTTCCGTGGATCCATTCCTTCTGAACAGGATTCCTTTATGTTCATCCCATGCATTTTTGAATTCCGTTACCGTTTTCATCTCCACCACCTCCCGCGGGAGGGCATTCCAAGTATCCACCACTCTCTCCATGAAAAAATACTTCCTGACATTTTTCTTGAGTCTGCCCCCCTTCAATCTCATTTCATGTCCAGGGACCTGCATACTGCTGTCAGGGAGCTGGGTATGACATTTGAGGCTGGCAAAAAATATTTTTAAAGTTGTTTTTTTTTAGGGTGGGAGGGGGTTAGTGACCACTGTGGGAGTAAGGGGAGGTCATCCGCGATTCACTCCGGTGGTCATCTGGTCAGTTCAGGCACCTTATTAGTCTGTTGTTTGAGCATGTTTCAGGGACAAGTGGTTTATAAGTCAAAATAATAAAACTATTTTCTGTCAAAGCAGATCTCTCTTTTGTTGAAACAAAACTAAATGGGCTATAAACCTGGTGGAGGAGTAGCCTAGTGGTTAGCGCAGTGGACTTTGATCCTGGGGAACTGGGTTCGATTCCCACTGCAGCTCCTTGTGACTCTGGGCAAGTCACTTAACCCTCCATTGCCCCTGGTACAAAATAAGTACCTGAATATATGTAAACCACTTTGAATGTAGTTACAAAAACCTCAGAAAGATGGTATATTAAGTCCTGTTTCCCTTTCCCTAATGCAGTCTATATGTTTTCCTATATTTTGTTCTTGTGATTGCTTATACTGTGCCAAAACTGGAAATACAGTGAGACAGAATAATAGAATTCAGTAACATCCAAAACTTATTTTTTGTTTTAATCATCTTTATTAAAAGCAAAACATGTTGGTTGGTAAGCTTCATACAGAGCAAGAAAAAACAGTAAACCATCCAACTTGGCACAATTAAAAAAACTTTTACATTTACCCCAAGAACCCTTCCCCTCCCGTACTCCCCTCCCTCCCTATAAGCCCAGCTGACTGTTTCCACCCGCCAAAATAACACAACAGATGTACAGATCAGTAGGACTCTAAGCATCTCATAAAAAGTCATAAACAACACAGTTTATACCAAATTGTTTAACTACATTTTGGTTTTGCCTTCGGGTTTAATAAGCAATACCATGTGCATGTAAGGTCTAGATAAACAAATTTAAACAATCTATGTTTAAGGAATATGCCCTAAATATGTAATACTTGGTAGCAATAATTAAATAGTGATGGAATATTCACATAGCAGGCAGCCAACTGATTTATTTTCCACTGAAAATAATCAACTTTGTATAAACTTGGCCACTAATACTATCCTGCTTGCTATGTTGTATTTTGGCAGTGTACGGTTTGCCTGCATAATAAAATCGCACTTGCAAATATTTTTCTGACATGGCTTTAATTAACAAAAACTACCATAAGAGGCAGACACAGTCGTATAATTAACATTATAATTTAACTAGTAAAAAAGGCCCGTTTCTGTTTGAAAGGAAACGGGCGCTAGCAAGGTTTTCCTCTGAGTGTGTATGTTTGAGAGAGTGTATGTGAGAGTAACTGTGAGAGAGAGGCTTCTGTTCCTGCTGCTGTGCATTCCCCGTGTTGTGCTGATTCGCTGCTCCCTGTATCGTGGCTCCGCCCCTCTCCCTTCTACTGGCCAATCTGGTGTGGGTTGTGTGCAAGGTTGCCAGGTGGGTGGTTTTCCCACCCAATTGGGCGGTTTTCTGCGACCCGCTGCGGGAAATTTTTGTCTGCTGCGGGTCGCAGTTTTTTGGGCTATTTTTGGGGTTTTATTGCTGTTTTTTGTGCAGTTTTTCAGGCCATGGGGGGCGGGGCTAATGATGTTTTGGGCGGGGTTTGATGACATTTTGGGTGGGGCTGGTGACGTTTTGGGCAGGGCCGGTGACGGAGGAGGCGGGGCAGATGATGGAGGAGGCGGGGTTGATGATGGCGGAGGCGGGGTTGAGGACAGTGGGAGCGGAGCTGATGACAGCAGAGACGGGGTTGATGATGCCGGGGGCGGGGTTGATGACGGCAGGGATGGGGGTGTAAATTTTTTGGGCGGGTTTGGGGACCGGGTAGCTGGCAACACTGGTTGTGTGACATCACTATTATCTACTCCAACATGATCCACGGTTCCAGGCAGCCTCAGAATGTTGGAGGTGAGAATTATTATATAGGATTTGTATTTGGGTAATGACTGAGAAAAATGCTATTAAAAATTATATTACAAAGCATGAAGTTGACTTGGATTAACTTCTGCTGTATATCAACCAGTAGTAAATAATAGTAATAAACAATATTAAGTGCATTTTTATAATATACCACTGCATTCTTCAAAACAGAAGAAGCAAGTTCCCACAAACCATCTAGGCACAAGTTTAAAAAAAAAAAAAGCTTTCAAATGCTCGCAGATTTCATAAGTGCATAATTATTGCCATACTGGGACAGACCAAAGGTCCATCAAGCCCAGCATCCTGTTTCCAACAGTGGCCAATCCAGGTCACAAATACCTGGCAAGATCCCAAAAAGTACAAAACATTTTATACTGCTTATCCCAGAAATAAGCAGTGGAGTTTCCCCAAGTCCATTTTAATAATGGTCTATGGACTTTTCCTTTAGGAAGCCGTCCAAACCCTTTTTAAAACTCCGCTAAGCCTTTACCACATTCTCTGGCAATGAATTCGAGTTTAATGACATGTTGAGTGAAGAAACATTTTTCTCAGATTCGTTTTAAATGTACTATTTTGTAGCTTCATCGAATTCTCCCTAGTCCTAGTATTTTTGGAAAGAGTAAACAGACACTTCAAGTCTACCCGTTCAACTCCACTCATTATTTTATAGACCTCTATCATATCTCCCCTCAGCCGTCTTTTCTCCAGGCTGAAGAGCCCTAGCCGCTTCAGCCTTTCCTCATAGGGAAGTCGTCCCATCCACTATCATTTTTGTTGCCCTTCTCTGCACCTAATAAATGTTAAATGTGGAATATGAATGTCATAAATAAATAGACAAACTCTGAATGTTAAGCACCTGATTCTCATAACATGATGTCTGTTTTAGTGGCCCATTACCAGGAGAAAAAAAAAATCTCTGCACGAATATAACACGTGCTAGGGTGTCCCTGTAACCAGCCCCTCCAACTGACCAACGATTAAGATTCATAACAAATTACTACTCTATGAAAAGTTATCCCATTTTTATGCTTTCTCTGTGTACATCCGTATGCTGCACAGGCCGGCGTGTTTGAAAATAGAAGTGAAATTAAATAAAAATTGCTACGAACAATAAAGAATGACAACGTAGATGCAGCAGCTCATAGGTTTGCTTGCTTTGTTTTGAGTATAAGGGGATGACGGCTGCTCGGGGAAGGAAAGCTCAGACTGACCTAATTGGTTTCAGCGTTTTGATGTCACTTCATCTCTTCCTTGATGCTGCAAGATGGCTTCTCCTGCCTCAGTGAAAACTGTCTCTTGTTCAGCCTCACACAAGGTAGGATTCAACACAATTATTACAAAGGACTCAAAGCAGGTTTGACAAGATCCATCTGCAGCGATTCCTAGATCATCTGTCCTTTCTCTGTATATCTCCTCAGCTGGCAGTACTGTTCAATTTTGCTGGGTGGAAAGGATGACAACTGGAGCCCCATTTGCAAGGTTTCTCTCAATTTGTGTCACAGTGTTGCAGGAATTACCACTATTGTTAGCAGAATCTGTGGTACTTCAGGAGTCAACACCACACACCAGAATGAGAGAAAAGTCTTCTTTATTTTCCAGCAAAGTAGAACATCAGCGCTAGCTCTCTCCTTCTCTATGTCTTCTCTCTGTGTCCTGCGTCTCCTGTCTTAGTTCCTTCTCGTCTCAGCTCCTTCTGTAATGTAAGCTGCTTCTGCTCTCCTTTATATAGGGTCCTAAACCCCTCTAGCCCCCCTTTCTCACCAGATGGTAAAGAATAGATTGATTACCCTGTCTTGAACTAATTATCTCTGTACATTTACTCAAAAATATCAGTTACATAGGTTTGAGATATTTCCTAAACTGACCTATGACCTGGGGCCTCTCAAACTAGACAATGTGGCACCTATCTCCTGCATTTTATTATTATTATTAAATTCTCAGATTCCCAGTTATAGCTTAAAATACTAACCGGACTCTGGCATTCATTAAGGGGTCAAGGGGCCAAGGGGCCAATCTTGCTTAATGGCACACAGACATGGTTTGTTATTACTTTCAGGAGACCAGTCCTACACTTAGCTAATCAATCAAGGAGAAGACTTTTCCTGACCTCTTTCACCTATTAGCTTCATACACAGAACTAGCTAGGACTGTGGATAATTCAAACCAGATGATGACCTCTTAAACTGCAGACAAATCTCACTTGAAAAGTCAGACAAAGATGTAACACTGAATTGAAAAGATATTCTACATAGAAATAGAACTTATTAATTAAACAGAATAAAACATATTTTAAAATAAGCAAAAATCAGAATTCCTTATAAGACAAAATCTAAATCATCTTCTTCTAAACAGCGTTCAGTCTAATCTTTTAAAACAGCTTGCTTGCTAATCAATGGCATCCAGATGTGGTTTATATTAACTAGCCTTAACAATCCATCACTCAAAAAGGGACAAAGAAAGTTTCATTTCTCTCTGACCTTTCTAACCTCTAGTCTAGCAAAAGCTAGACATTTGAGTAATCAAAACCAGATGGCATTCTACCACTTTCCAGGACTGAACCAAACTTAAACAGAATTAACAAATATGATTTCTCTGTTCAGGCTGCCTCAACGGGACATGTCTCCTGCACTTTTTCTTAAACAAACACTAACTGTCTCATCTGTGTTAACTAAATTCAGCAGGTGTTGTATGTTTTCTTCAGGGACTGATAACTTGTGAAAGGAATCAAGCAATGGGGTAAACACTCAGGTGCATCTGTTATTCATCAGAGAACAATTAGAGAACCAGGAACAGTGGGGACCCTCACTTTACCCAGCTCTGGGGAATTCTAGAACAACAGCATATCACAAACACCAGATCCGAAATCACAAGATTCCATTTTCACAGTCTTCGTGCCAGATGTTTCAACACAATGTCCCAAACTGACTCCAAACCAATGGCGTAGCTATGGGGGGGCCCCCCAAATTGACTCTGTGGCCCCTGGTTTGGCTGGCGGGGTCCCCAAACCCATCCCCTGCCAGCTGAAGTGTATATCTGTCCTGCGCTGGTTTCGCACTTGCCTCCTCTCTCCTGTTGCCAGTCGTGTCGTGCATGCTCGGTTTCCTTAAAATGAGTGCGCAGTGCATGGCGCGCTGAAAACAGGAGAAGAAACAAGTGCGAGACTAGCACAGCACAGGTAAATGCTTCAGCTGGCGGGGGTTGGGGACCCCCACCAACAAAGGTACCTTACGGCAGCAGGGGGGTGGCGGTGGTGGAAATGGCAGCGGTGGGGGGGGGGGGGTCCGACATGGCGGTGGCAGTCCAAAGTGGCGGCGGGGGAGGTGGGCTAAAATGTGCCCCCCCCCCCACTTTGGGTTGTGGCCCCCCCTCCCACCGAGATCTGGCTACGCCACTGCTCCAAACAAAATGAGAAGATACATTTATCATTTTACTCTCTGTATTCAGGAGGCACTGACTACTATAGCCAATGAGGAAACACAAAATTATGAAGAAACTAGTATAAAAGGCCCGTTTCGGTAGGCAATGAAACGGGCGCTAGCAAGGTAATCCCCCCCCCCCCCGCAGCATCCTTCCTGTCTCCCCTGCCCCCCCTGCAGCCACCAATCTGGTCTCAGGACCCCCTCCCCACCAACCCTCCTCGGCCCCTGCAGCCATGCATGTGCAGCGGCCCTCCTCTCTCCCCTGCTCCCCCTGCAGCCACCCATGTCCAGCGACTCTCCTCTCCCCCTGCCCCCCCCGCAGCCACCCATGTCCACCAACCCTCCTCTCCCCCTGCAGCTACCCATGTCCAGTGACCCTCCTCTCCCTTGCCCCCCTGCAGCCACCCATGTCCAACAACCCTCCTCTCCTTTCCCCTTGCCGCCCCTGCAGCCACCCATGTCCAGTGACCCTCCTCTCCTCCTGCCCCCCTGCAGCGTCCCTTCTGTCTCCCCTGCCCTCCCCTGCAGCCACCCATCTGGTCTCAGGACCCCCTCCCCACTTCCCTCTTCCCTGCCCCCCCCCCCACAGCCATCCATGTCCAGCGACCTTCCTCTCCCCCTGCAGCCACCCATATTAAAGCGACCCTCCCCTCCCCCTGCCCCCCTCCAGCCACCCATGTCCAGCGACCCTCCCCTCCCCCCTCGGTGCATCACCCAAACCCCTACCCCCCCAGCGCATCACCCAAGCCCCTGCCCCCCCTCGGGCACATCAACCCCCTCGCTACCCGCAGCCGCCAATACTAACGCTGTCCGGCCGCTGCTGCGTCTCCTGTTGAGCAGCAGCGGCCGGTACAAAAAGAAAGAAGCCAAAAATAGACTTTAAACCTGAAACACGGCTCCGTAGACAGCCATCTGCCATTGGCTGTCATCTCTGCAGCCGCTCCTCCTCTCCCCTCTGACGTCGCTGCGCTCCTCCGGGGTCTTCCTGCAGGGGCAGTGACGTGGAGGGGAGAGGAGGAGCGGCTGCAGTGACGACAGCCAATGCCAGATGGCTGTCTATGGAGCAGCGTTTCAGGTTAAAAATCTTTTTTTGGCTTTTTTCTTTTTGTACCGGCCGCTGCTGCTCCACAGGAGAAGCAGCAGCGGCGGCCGGACAGCGTTAGTATTGGCAGCTGCGGGTGGCGAGGCAGTTGATGTGCCTGAGACGGGGGGGGTAGAGGCTTTGGTGATGCGCCGGGGGGAGGGGCTTGGGTGATGCGTCGAGGGGGGTAGGGGCTTGGGTGCTGCACCGGGGCGGAGGAGCTTGGGTGTTGCGCCAAGGGGGGGGGGGGCACTGAGAGCTGATTGGTAGGCAGGGGGAGGCCTACTCCTCCCCCTGCCTGGCTCGCGGTTTTGCAAGGCAGGGGCTTGGGTGTTGCGCGGAGGGAGGGCAGTGACAGCTGTTTCCCAGGCAGGGGGAGGAATAGGGAAACACCCCTTGCCTTGGAATCAGCTGTCAGTGACATCACTGACGTCAGTGCATTCTAAACTGCCTAGCAGACCACCTCCGAGGGAGCCACGGTACCAGGCACATTAGAACGTTGGAGGTGAGAATTATTATATAGGATAGGTGTGCAAGCTGGTATGGGAACCAGGAGGGGAGATGAAGATCTTTTCCCCTTACTGTGTCTAGCAATGTCTGCTCACTCTAGGCAATGCTGATAAGAGAAATATGCAAGAAAAACATGTTTTTGTACCAGTTTGGGAAATCTCTCTTAACAGGGGCAAAAAATATGTGGTTTAAAAGTACTTTAGAAATGTCATCTTATGTCCCTATCATAGCCAAGATTTTTCCATCATGCATCACCCACTGGATGGTCATGGTGTGTGGCCGTAGTTGTGTGGCTTTGGGGGCATGACCAAAGGGGAATGCCTCTATTGAACCCCTGTGGAAACCTGGAGGAGCCCTAGATGAAACATCATTTGCACTTGGAGAAATTATATTATTTAAGGAACTTTGACAATAGGGAAACATATAAAATCAAGAATAAAATTCAAGGAGGGGGGCTTCCATTGTTACTGGTCCTCTGGAGAATATTTACTACAGTTGCCTTCAGAGCAATCATCTACTCAGGGTTTGGGTTTGAGCTTTCCTGACTCGGATGCTTCTATCAATACTGGTGGGGGAAGAGCTATTCCTTTTCCATTGATACGTCCAGTTTCCCCTCTGGTTGATGTAGAGCAGAGGAGTATCTTTAACACTTGCAAGGAGGTTTGAATTATGAATCTGGTATGGTGTCCTCTGAGATGGAATCTAGAGTGCAAGAGGCTTCTACTGTCAAAGCTGTCCCATGACCAACAGACTTGGCTACCATATCCATTTAGGAGGAGACTGGTCAACATTTCCTTGCAGGATATAAAGGGAATGGGACTTAATATACCACCTTTCTGTGGTTTTTGCAACTACATTCAAAGTGGTTTACACAGTATATACAAGTACTTATTTGTACCTGGGGCAATGGAGGGTTAAGTGACTTGCCCAGAGTCACAAGGAGCTGCAGTAGGAATCAAACTCAGTTCCCCAGGTGTGTGGTCTCTTGAACTGAGAACCAATTACAAGGACCTGTGAGCAAGATATGTACTTTTTCTTATCAAGTGGTTGAAAATCTTTCTAGTTCAGATGGTCAAACACTCCATATGGACTCTAGGGTTAAGACCTTGGAGTCACAGGTTGCCACTTTACAGATGACAGGTGTATCAGGATAAAGGATAGTTTATCTTTGCACGGTAAGATGGAAGCTTTAGAGAATCAATTTCAAGCACAGAATGTTAGTCACTGTTTGTTTCCTGAGATTATATTCAAGTGATATTTTAAAGATGTATTGAAATCAGAGCTACCCAACTCCAAATGTATTTTAATTTCCACATGTCATTAGCTCTTTTCTAATAGAAGTGACCGTCTTCTCATCTCTTCCCTTGGAAGACCAAATTACTCACCTGAACAGCACTGGACTAAATTGCTCCGCTAAAAGTGATACAGTCCAATAAACAGAAAAATGGGCCTTGAAATTCCTCTAAACTCCATCTTTTCAAGAGGAAATTATGTCAAAAAGAACGACTGCGGCACAAATATGGTACCACTGAGGCTTCTCAGGCATATTTTATTTATTTATTTATCTACTGCACTTGTATCCCACATTTTCCCACCCATTTGCAGGCTCAATGTGGCTTACAAAATGTTACAACGACATTCACATTAATAGAATAAGAATTTCAGAATATAGATACAGAAAAGGTGCATAAGAATATCATGGCAATTATTACAAATAAAGGTGCATCAGTATATCACGTAGGAATGGAAGTGGATAAATAGATAAAACATAACATAATGATATCAAGACAAGATATAGTATTCAATAATAATAATATTCAGTAATGAGGATGTAATTCAAATAAACAAATTGTTTTGGGTGAACAACCTAAGGTTGCGCCTGCAGCACTGGTGCAGCAAGCGATCTCCACTTTGGCGTAGCCAGACCTTGACGGGAGGGGGGCCAGAACCCAAAGTGGGGAGCACATCCTGTCCCGCCTCCAAGCCGCCACCCTCCTGCCACCGCTTCTACCCCCTGCTGCCGCCCCCGTCCCCCACTGCCACTGCGAAGGTAGCTTGGCTGGCGGGAGTCAGAGAAATGGAACAAAGTCATAAATCTACACTTCAACAGGTTACGAGATTCTACCTTAATAGACTTGGGCCCCAAATACATCTGGGCTCCTTCAAATTCTCTGCTCTCTTACTAAGTCAACAGAACCCACAACATAGACAATATATGCTTCTCTTCCTACAGCTATGGATGTAGCACTATATTTTAGAACTAAGCTCAACACTATGCTTCATTTCATAATGTTTCACTTGGCCCAACACTCATTACAGCACAATATCCAACTGTTGATCAAAGAACTCTAGCTTCTTGTAATCTTCCTTCAGTTACAGATATAGAAAAAGCATTGACACAACTTAACATCACTACTGCCCCCACATGACCCCCATCCCTACTACTCTATTAAAGAAATTCTTTATACTGTTCTTGCCATATATATACAATGGTGACCTCATCATTACAGTCTGGAACAGTTCCCATACAATGGAAGCTGTCCTATATTTGACCTTGAACAAAGGACCCTACTATGAATATTAATGAGGTTCCCAAATATCATCCCATAGCAAATTTACCCTTTATAAATTGTAAATGTATGGAGGGGCATTTTCGATATGATGCCTAAGTCTGATTTTGAATGTTTTGCTGAAAACGTCCAAAAATCAAGTGCGAACATAGCGATTTTCGAACCATAAAAATGTCCATCTTTTTGTTTCAGAAATGGCCATTTGATAGATATTTTTGTTCTTAGTGTGTCTATCTTTTTAGAAAAAGTCAAAGGGAAAAATTCAGAAAAACAAGCCATTTGGGGGGGGGGGGGGGCAGCATTCTTAGTAGAATGACCACACAGATGTCCCAGCAGAGTAGTGGGGCACCCTAGGGGGTGCTGCAGTGGACTTCAGAGGTCTAGACCAAAACGGCTTAACTTTTAGCCCTGGAATTTTTTGCTTTGTTCCATTATGGCAGAAAAACGTCCAAGTTTTGGGAACGCCCAAATCCTGCCCCTGACACACACCCTTCTGATTTGGACACACTGCGTACAAATTGCATAGAACAATGTCTTATAAAACGGGTTAAAAAAAAATAACAATTTGGACATTTTGGCAAAAATTTTTAAAAAGTCCATCTGCTGCTTTGTGCCACTTTTTAGATGTTTTTCTGTTTTAAAAATGAGGCCAGTAGTCACTTATCCGTTTCCGCATACAGTTCAAACTCCTCTTATTGACTTACAAGTGCATTCACTCTGCAGCTCCTCAGTTCCTCTCTACTCTTATCTCTCCCTGAACTCCATTCATTGGGTAAATCTCTCTTATCTGTACCCTTCTCCACTGCTAACTCAAAAGGAACAGACTTCCTGAGTCAGTACGTCAAGCTCCAGCTTTGGACATCTTCCAATCTAGGCTAAAAGCCCACCTTTTTGATGCTGCTTTTAGCTCCTAGCCCCTATTCACTTGTTCAGTACCCATGTCTGTTTTCTCATTCCCATCTTAAGTAATTCCTATATCCCTTAATTGTCCTGTTTGTCTGTCCTAATTAGATTGTAAGCTCTGTGGAGCAGGGACTGTCTCTTCATGTTCAAGTGTACAGCACTGCGTACGTCTAGTAATGCTATAGAAATGATAAGTAGTAGTAGTAGTAGTCATCGGGATTCCGGAATCTTGCTACTCTTTCGGATTCTGCACAGACTCTTGCTGTTCTTTGCGATTCCGCCCGGAATCTTGCTACTCTTTGTCCTTATCCCTTATTTGTCCTGTTTGTCTGTACTGATTAGATTGTAAGCTCTGTCGAGCAGGGACTGTCTCTTCATGTTCAAGTGTACAGCGCTGCGTAAGTCTAGTAGCGCTATAGAAATGATAAGTAGTAGTACTTACCAGGGAACAAAGTTTTCCTTTTACGATCTGACCACCTTAATAAAATTTTGCAGGAGATAAAAGCTTGATTATTCTTCTGATTGGGGTTTTGGTTAGGCTTGTAACTGTGTTTTTTTTTTCTCCAGAGTTAAATGAGTCTTAGTCGCTATACAGTTGCTATCAGTGGACTGTACAAATAGGAAGGATGGATGGGAATTATTAAAAACAACTAAGTTCCTTGTGTTAAATACAAAATTGTATGATTCACTGATAGAAACTGTATAGCAATTAATTTAGAGCTGAAAACGTAGCTACAGATATATTGAGACATGGCTCAACAGTTCCCACGAATGGGATGCAAGCATACCAGGCTATAATCTATTTAGGAAGGATAGAGAGGGTCGTAAAGGTGGAGGAGTAGCTCTGTATGTGAGAAATGATATCGCAGCAACTGAAATGACAGGGACCTGGGGAAAAGAAGAAGCGATATGGATCACCTTAAAAAGAGAGGATAGAACTTCTGTCCACATGGGTGTTGTCTACAGACCCCCCACACAATTAGAGGAACTAGATAAAGATCTGATTGCAGATATTCAAAAATTAGGAAAGAAAAAAGAGGTTCTGTTGATGGGAGATTTCAATCTGCCGGATGTAGATTGGAAGGTTCCGTCTGCCAAATCGGAAAGAAGTAGAGAGATCGTAGATGCTTTCCAAAGTGCTCTGCTCAGACAGATGGTGACGGAACCCACGAGGGAGGGAGCGATGCTGGATCTGGTGCTCACAAATGGGGATAGTGTGTCAAATGTGCGAGTGTGTGCACATCTGGGAAACAGTGACCATCAAACGGTTTGGTTTGATATAACAGCTGAAGTGGAGGGCGGCCACTCTAAACTCAAAGTCCTGGATTTCAAGCGTGCTGACTTTAGTAAAATGGGGGAATACCTGAGGAAGGAGATGATGGGCTGGGAGGACGAACAGGAAGTGGAAGGGCAGTGGTCCAGGCTGAAAGAAGCAATAAATAGGGCCACAGACCTTTATGTAAGGAGAGTAAATAAAAGGAAAAGGAAACCGATATGGTTCTCCAGGCAAGTGGCTGAGAAAATAAAGGCTAAAGAGTTGGCGTTCCAGAAATATAGAAAATCTCAAGAAGAGGAACACGGGGAGGAATACCGGATGAAACTGAAAGAAGCCAAGAGAGAGGTACGTCTGGCGAAGGCACAAGCAGAAGAACAAATGGCTAGAAATGTAAGGAGGGGCGACAAAAATTTCTTCAGGTATATTAGTGAAAGAAGAAGGACTAAAAAGGGAATTGTGAGACTAAAAGATACAGCGAACCGCTATGTAGATAATGATGAAGAAAAAGCCAATTTGCTAAATAGATACTTTTGTTCGGTTTTCACTGAAGAAAATCCTGGAGAAGGACCGCGAGGGACTGGCAAAAGTACACCTGAGAATGGAATGGATATAGCACCGTTCACGGAAGAGAGTGTGTATCAACAACTTGGAAAGCTAAAGGTGGACAAAGCCATGGGACCGGACGGGATCCACCCCAGAATATTGAGGGAGCTCAGAGAGGTCCTGGCGGGTCCTCTTAAAGATTTGTTTAATAAATCCTTGGAGACGGGAGAGGTTCCGAGGGACTGGAGAACGGCGGAGGTGGTACCTCTTCACAAAAGTGGTGATAGGGAAGAAGCTGGAAACTACAGGCCGGTAAGCCTCACTTCGGTTATTGGAAAAGTAATGGAAGCCATGCTGAAGGAAAGGATAGTGAATTTCCTAGAAGCAAACAAGCTGCAAGATCCGAGACAACATGGTTTTACCAGAGGGAAATCGTGCCAAACGAATCTCATTGAATTCTTTGATTGGGTAACTGGAGAATTGAATCATAGACGTGCTATAGACGTAATCTACTTAGATTTTAGCAAAGCTTTTGACACGGTTCCTCACAGGCAGGGGCGTATCTGAACTGCGGCGGTAGGGGGGGCCAGGGCCAGAGTGAGGGGGCACATTATAGCCCCCCCCCCCGCCGCCGCCGCCGCCGCCGCCATTGCCGATATCCCTCCCCCCAGCCGCTGCCATTGCTAACCCTCCCCCTCCGTTGCTCGCCTACCTTCGCTGGCGGGGGACCCCAACCCCCGCCAGCCGAGGTCCGCGTCCTCCTGCCACTGCCGGCTGCCTTTCGTCCTTTCATTTTTCCATTGAAGCTGGCGCCGACGAAAAAGTTTCTTTTGAATCTGACGTCGCTGCACGTTGCACGTTGTACGTGCAGGACGTCAGACTCAGAAACAATTTCTGAGTCTGACGTCCTGCACGTACAACGTGCAGCGACGTCAGATTCAAAAGAAACTTTCGTCGGCGCCAGCTTAAATGGAAAAATTAAAGGACCAAAGGCAGCCGGCAGCGGCAGGAGGACGCGGACCTCGGCTGGCGGGGGTTGGGGTCCCCCGCCAGCGAAGGTAGGCGAGCAACGGAGGGGAAGGGTTGGCAGCGGTAGGGGGGTCCAGGGCGAAATCTGCGGGGGCCCAGGCCCCTGAGGCCCCACGCAGATACGCCCCTGCTCACAGGAGGCTCTTAAATAAACTAAATGGGCTGAAGATAGGTCCCGAAGTGGTGAACTGGATTAGGAACTGGTTGACGGACAGACAACAGAGGGTGGTGGTAAATGGAGTTCGCTCGGAGGAGGGAAAGGTGAGTAGCGGAGTGCCTCAGGGATCGGTGCTGGGGCCGATTCTGTTCAATATATTTGTGAGTGACATTGCTGAAGGGTGTTTATTTTCTCAGAATCTGCCTTTGCTAATCAAGCACTGGAAGCAGTGGCCCGTCTCATCTCTCTCTGGGCAAAGTTACATATGCCCTCCAAATATCTAGCTTTCTCAACCTTGAATCTGCTCATGACAGGCTTACACCGTCAGGCAGTATGGACTCTTGTAATTAGAAAGGAACCCAGTATGTAGTAGATATAATAAGATAGTTTATTACAATCTTACCAATGGTAATACAGGTAGGTTAAGCATTCACATAATGGAACCGCATATCATGGCACGTCCTCTCTCTCTAGCCTTCTGGAGTCTCCCTTTTCTGTTCGTCTTCTCCTCTCATCTCCTTCTTCTTCTTGTCTCGTCTCATCTCATCTGAACTAATACTCCTCAAACTGCTGCTTATATACAATTTTGGCCCTATTCATTTCAATGGACCCCAGCTGTCTCAACTGGGCTCCTAGTCCTTATCAGTTGATCAGAATGACTTCACATATTCCCAAACCTTCCTGTAGCCCCCCCTTTGGATGGTCCCATCTGGGGTGCAGCTGACCCAGCACTATCTCTACGTAACCATAGCAACTCTTGCTTATGACGTCTTGCAGGTGCCAATCTCAGGATTGTTTATAGAGTAGATTGCCCCCACCCTTGCCAGTTCAGCACTTGCCACAGTGAAATGTAACTGTGTCAAAGGTGATCTCTGATTTTTACAAGCTAGCTCTGTTTTGTATCAGAGATGATTCTGATTTAAAGAAGCCTAGCTCTTATTATGAGCCATTGGCCTGTATTTTACTGAGAGCAAGGGCTAGCATAACTCTTCATTCCCCTCTTGCCAGACCCCTCAGAGGGGGCTGGCACACATGACTACTAGTGGGTGTGGCCGTCCTTTCCAGAGGGCTCATAGAGTTCTGTGGGGGGGAATGTATAGGATTGAGGTGACATGGGTGCTCTGGCACAATAAGGAACAAGGCCATAGCAAGAGTCAGTATGTGGATACATAATTATATGCTGGATGAAATGCAGCATTAGGTTTCCCCTTTTATCATAACCAACCTAAGGGGCCCAACTTTCTTACACCCACCCCTCTAGGGCGGAGCTAGACTTGGAAACATGTGAAGTCAATTAAGTCTAGGTACCATACAATGGAATCAATAAGGTCAAGTGCATATGATTGTGATTGATTAATATATCATGATTACAAAGCTGATGTTGGAAGGCGGGGGAAAGAAAACTTTCAATCAAAGTTTATCATTAGTCAAACTTTGAATGTGTAAATATAGCTAAAACTGGTGTTAATAGGGAACAAATATTTCATTTTAGCATTGAAAAAGGATTAATATTGGCCAAATAATGAATAACTACTGCAAATTCAGGAGCATTACAAGTATTGCAAAGGCTAAGCTATGGGTGTCATAGGCCTACATTATATATGAAGGGCCTGCTGCTTAACCTGCAGTAGTCTTATAATTATGGGCAAGATAATAGTTTTGTAATTATCTTACTGCTAGGTGTAATGGATCTAGATCATACATGAAGGCACTGTTGAGTTATAGTGTTTTTGGAACATACATAGGAACATAATCTTCTTGTTCCTTTATACAGAATATGAAGCAAATATGTGTTAAATGAATTGATCTGCTTCACTTTCACTTGATGATTAAGAAATCATCAACAGTAGAAAACAGTCTGCTTAGTTACTATTTGAGGTATAGTGATGAAAGGTACAACAATTTAAAAATAGAGAGAAAACAATCTAGACCTGTCTATACAAATTAGCAAAATGTAACAAACTGAAAAGAAACATATGATAGTTCGATTAAACAGCATAAGCAGAATAAATATCTTCCTTAATAAAAGAGGTATACTTGCGTTACAGGCAATAAGAGTAAAATAAGTAAAATAAATAGCAGTGGTCCTACATTTATGGTGGAAATGTAGTTTGTCTTGAACTGAGAGTAGTTACAAGGAGGCTTAAAACAAACCTCTGAACATAGGAAATAATGCACCAGACAACAGTATCAACACCTGATTTAGTAGCTAATTTTGTAGACTCAGGCAGAAAGGTCTTGTAATGCCTTTATAAAGGAATCATCAGTGTCAGTATTACTGGGAATGTAAGTATAACAATGATTTCTGGCTTTAAATTAATCAATTACCCCTCTTGATAGTGACAATAGAGGATGAAAAACCAAGGATGCCACCCACTTTAATCAATGCAATAAGTGGCATACCAAAAATATACAGGTTCTCTGTTAGAGGGTCTGATTGTTGGATGTGTAATCTGTTCAATTGTAATTTGTCCACATCCCTGAAAAATTTCAAAGTTATCAAACATGGACCTCTTAGATCTGGTAGTCCATGTATCAAATATAGGGTAACAGAAAATATTTAATCTAGTTAAAGGGTCTCAGTTAGGATCATCATCCATTCCAGGATCCCAATTTAGGGGGTGAGTGGGACAGGTACCGTTCAGAGGCTCATTAGAGTGAGCACCAGCCATTTAATAGCTAGGCAGGTGTAATGCAAAAAGTATGGAATGTAAAGTCAAAAGAAAATAATAAAACAAAACAAATGATGATTGGTATTGTCAGGAATTATAAAATTAAATAGAATTAAAAAGGGCAAGTCATGATTAGATATAGGGTTTCAATTAAAACAGGGTAAGTCAACTGTTGGGATACCTAGGGTAGATTCTTGTGATTATTACTATGTATACTGAAAAAACCTGTGAGTCTTTTCAAATGTATAGCAGATTAGTCCTGGAAACAAAATTAGGAATAATATAAGTACAACAAGTCCCAATACAGTTGGTGGAGTACAGAGTACAGTGTCCTCTTGTGGATAGGTGGACTTGCATCACACGGTTCCACTGGAAAGATGGCAAGTGCAGTAGTAGGCTCTCTTTGATTCAGGTAAGGTGGTAACGTCTGTAGTTGTCAGATGCTTGGAAAATGTTCTTTTAGTTCATGAACTTGAAGTGGTGGCGAAGGCTGCAGAACCAGTGGTAACTGCTGAGCTGGTGGTGATGGCTTGAAAGGGACTGAATCAGGAGCCTTGTAGATGCAGATGTCTGTTAGGTGGACCCAGGATGTGTGGTCTTGCAACTTGACTAATTTGGAAGGGTCCTACGTAAATAGGGATGTAGTTCTTCCGGTGAACCAAATCTCCAACTTTGAGAGCTTTTGGATAACCGGTGGCAGGGGAAGGGTTATCATTACCCCTCCCCTCTTCTGACTGAGATTTCCTGTGAAAATTGAAGACAGAAAAAGTAATGATAATAAACAGAATATTGGCAGGCAAGTTGTTATCAGGATTGGCTTTAAAAAGCCAGATGGGGTGGCTTGAAGAGCTAACAAGGCAAGCGGCATTGTAGTGCTCAACTAGGCCATTGCTAGTAGGTTTGTAAATACAAATAGTATGATGTGAAATACTTAGTACAGGAATAAAAAGACTTTAGGAACTCATCAAAAATGAAAACCATTGTCTGTAGTAATTTTGCAGGGATTGCCAAATATGGGAATAATCTCTTTAATGCAAGGATAAGTTTCTATTTATTATTATTATTATTTAGTTTTAAAATTTTTTTTAGAAAGCATCTACTCAGACAAGCAGGTACCTTTTAACTTTGACAGGTATCTGCATATCTGTAAAATCAGTATAGGCCGGGCCCTTGCACAAGTGACCAGTAGGTATACAGCAGATGATACACTGATCTGGAATGACATGAGATAGAGAAGCTTGCTCATGTGGTATTCAAATTTGTTGCCAGTAATTCTGATATACTGCCTGAGAAACAGAAAAGCATTTTGAACAGAAAAATTTAGAGAATTAGGGAAATTCAGTATTGGGTAAATTCTAAGGGATACCCCTTCTTGTGAAATACCTAATCCAGGAAAGGGTACTTATTATTATCAAAAAGAAATAAGCAGTTTGTGTAGAGACCAGCGGCGTAGCTACGTGGGGCCTGAGGGGGCCGGGGCCCCCGCAGATTCACCCCAGGACCCCCCTCCCGGCGAACCCGCCCCCGCCGCCGCCTACCTTTACTTTTGCTGGCGGGGGATCCCACTCCCCGCCAGCCGACGTCTTCTCAGTCCTTCCTGCTCTTCAATTTGTTTGCTGACGTCCTGCACGTAATTGTACGTGCAGGACGTCAGACTCAGAGAACAGTTCTGTTCTCTGAGTCTGACGTCCTGCACGTACAACGTGCAGGACGTCAGCAAACAAATTGAAGAGCGGGAAGCGACTAAGAAGAAGACGTCGGCTGGCGGGGAGTGGGATCCCCCGCCAGCAAAAGTAAAGGTAGGCTGCAGCGGTGGCGGGTTCGCGGCGGGAGGGGGGGCGGCAATGTCGGCGGTGGGGGGGCGGCGCCGGGGGGAGGGCTAAAATGTGCCCCCTCCCCCCGGGCTCTGGACCCCTCTCCCACGGAAGGCTGGCTACGCCCCTGGTAGAGACTTCAACTATTGTTGTGTGTAAATAAATATGATCTGTTTGAGAGCATATACAGAGAAATAGAAACAAGATATAGATATTATATGGGCATAACACTGTTTGTTGTTATTGTGTAGACAGACAAAAAGCATTATAACTCAAAAAGCTTTAGGTAGACTAGAAGGCCACACATAAATAGAGCACAGAGGATAGCAGATACATTACCACATTCAAACTTTTCAAAATTCCTCTGGACCTTCTACGACTTTTCTCTGCACCCACTCGACTTGCGATATTCTTTCTTAAGGGTCTGTCATGCGAATGTCTACTTATGTGCACTTACAGAAAGCACATCCAATGATACATGAACAGCTAGACTATTTTACATTGCAAACATTTCTGAAACCTATCATATTTGAAAATATCATTTCCTTATAACCTTTATAATTATCCCAAAAATGAATGGGATTCTCACATCCAATTACCTTCCTCCGCAACTTAATCAAAACTATACTGGAAAATTGTATCATGGTAGCCCCCATGGTGGCTAAAAAGAAGGAAAAAAAACAATTTGCAAAGTCAGAAAAATAAAAATAATTAAAAATAAATAAATAAAGTTGAATGGCAGGCTTTGAACCCATCAACTTGGTCATATGGAATGAGTGCAGTAGAAAAGAGAGTATGGACTGAGTAAATGATCAGGCTCGAGAAAGCAGCCTGTTCATTTCCATTGCATAAGTTCTGCTTGTGTAATTGAAGACTGCAAAATAGAGAAAAAATAAAAAAATCTTGTGAAGGGGGGTGGAGGGGACGTCAGGGGGAGGGGGTAGGAGGCATAGAGGAAGGAGGGGCCATGCGGGGAGAGGAAGGGAGGGCTGAGGGGGAAGAGGAGGGGCTATGGAGGGAGAGGAAGGGAGGGCCGAGAGGGAAGAGAAAGGGAGGGCTGAGGGGGAAGGGGGGGCTGTGTAGGGAGAGAAAGGGAGGGCTGAGGGAGAAGAGGGGGGGCTATGGAGGGAGAGAAAGGGAGGGCTGAGGGGGAAGAGGGGGGGCTATGGAGGGAGAGGAAGGGAGGGCTGAGGGGGAAGGGGGGGCTGATGGGGGATAGGAAGGAGGGGGTAGAGGTGGAGTATGGGGTGGGGTTAATGCATCCGGTGTGCGCAGTGGCAGGGTGAGATCAGGACCAAAGGACACCTGACATGCTGTTACCTGGCGTGCCAGGTCATCAGCTAAATTGCTGTTATTAGGGTATTGGATGAGTGATCTTTATAATATAGATCAAGCATAGAAGAGTCTAGAATTTGGACATGAAAAAGTGCAGTGCATTTTAAAATATTCCTCTGTCCTGTAATTCAGTAGCTGTGAAACAGAAAATAGTTAATTTGTAGGCAGACGAATCTGCGCTTGCGAACAGAAAGACAGTTCATAAATCTTTACACACACAGTGACTTCAGAGAGAAAATGGAAGGGAAAGAATTTCCTTTAAAGTTCTCCGGTAGCAGAAAATACAAATATAAATCAAAAGAGAGTTGAACAGAAAGCAGTAAACGGTGGGAATTTATTAAAAATCAAAAGTGAGAAATAATGAGTTTTATCTTGCCAGCGGCATTGCTTATCTTTAAAAGTTTAAAGAAAACTGTTCAGTGCTACAGACAAGTAGCAGAAGAAAATACAGCTGTTAAGCAAAAGAAAGTTAGACAGAAGGCAGTGAACAGTGAGACTTCATTATTCAGATGTGTGTAATAAAGGAAAAAAATAAACAGAGGATCACATTTTTTCTTTTTCCCTTTTTGTTTCCAGTCTGTGAATAACAAGGTAAGGAAAAAAGTAACAGAATAGATAACTCTATCTGTAAACCACTAGTTTGCGGGAGTTCATAGTGAATGTTTAAAGAACCAGGCTAGGGCTTCCGGTGGCTTTAGGGGGAAGCGCCGTAGAATTCTGTCTCAATCAGGTAATAAGGTTTTGGAAGTAGCGGCACTTCTACTAGGGGAGGGGGAGGGGGAAGAGTACTCAGCATAACCTTGAAGTACAGAAAAATGAAACTGTCAGCGTTTACACAGAGAAAAGCAGAGATGCAGCTTTAAGCACGAAGCACAGAAGAATGCATTTGTAGGTCTGAGTAACTCGGGATCAAACCAGATGGACACAAGACCATTCTGTTGTATTTTTTCTCTAAGAATGAGTTGCACAATATATTTAAAAAGTTAGCCAAAAATAAATCTATTACAGGGGATTCTGGAGTTAAAAAGCCTGATGAACTGGGACCATTTTATTCCTAAGTAAATATCAGATAAAGTAATGGCATTAAACCATGGCATGTTAGCACAAGGTATGGTAAAAAAAACAAATATGGATAATACAGTAATTCAAGACAGTGTAGGAAGTAACCACTATTTAGAATTAAGTCAGAAGAGACAGTAGGACTACTAAAACTAGAATATTACCAAACACACTCAGGATAACTTCTAATCTTTAATCTAATAGTATAAGCATTGTTCTTCACAATAGTACAGTTGAGCAAAGTGATTGTAGGGTCCAAATAATTTGCTCAGGTACGGTCCACGCCTAGTTATTGAGAATGGCTTTGGTCCGGGTTCCACAAAGGGAATGATTGCTGGACAGGGGGATTATTACGCCGGGCATGCTTATGAAAAGACTGTCGACATATGGCAGAAAAATGGCCCAACCTATGACAGCGCCCACACCTAACATGCTCGCCACAATCTAGGCTGGCAACTTCTGGTTGTCGCAAGACATTGGGAGCTTTGTCTATTTTGTCAAGGGTAGACACAGAGTTAATTTGTAACTGACCTAGATTAGCATTGCCCGAAGTGATAGGGAGTGACAAGGGGTTCACTGGTGTAGATGGCTGTTTAAATTCTACTGTTTTAGAGGGTTGTTTAAAGGTGACAGATCTCGGGACTGAAGGGCGGGTCTGGAGCCGGGATTCTGGTCCAGAGCTAGAAGGGATTGCAGTAGTAGGGACCCTTGGCAGGGGTACAGGTTGAGGAAGAACGAGAGGAGGAACAGGTATAACAGCACCTGGGATGACAGGTTGAAGGATAATAGAGATAGCAGCACCTGCAACTGTGGTGGCGGTGCTGGGGCCGATTCTGTTCAATATATTTGTGAGTGACATTGCTGAAGGGTTAGAAGGTAAAGTTTGCCTATTTGCGGATGATACTAAGATTTGCAACAGAGTGGACGCCCGGGAGGGAGTGGAAAGCATGAAAAGGGATCTGAGGAAGCTAGACGAATGGTCTGAGGTTTGGCAATTAAAATTCAATGCGAAGAAATGCAAAGTGATGCATTTAGGGAGTAGAAACCCACGAGAGACGTATGTGTTAGGCGGGGAGAGTCTGATAGGTACTGAGGGGGAGAGGGATCTTAGGGTGATAGTATCTGAGGACCTGAAGGCGACAAAACAGTGTGACAAGACGGTGGCCATAGCTAGAAGATTGCTAGGCTGTATAGAGAGAGGAGTGACCAGCAGAAGAAAGGAGGTTTTAATGCCCCTGTATAAGACGTTGGTGAGGCCCCACCTGGAGTATTGTGTTCAGTTTTGGAGGCCGTACCTTGCGAAGGATGTTAAAAAAATGGAAGCGTTGCAATGAAAAGCTACGAGAATGGCATGGCATTTGCGTTCCAAGACGTATGACCAAAGACTTGCTGACCTGAACATGTATACCCTGGAGGAAAGGAGGAACAGGGGTGATATGATACAGATGTTCAAATACTTGAAAGGTATTAATCCGCAAACGAATCTTTTTCCGGAGATGGGAAGGCGATAGAACGAGAGGACATGAAATGAGATTGAAGGGGAGCAGACTCAAAAAAGATGTCAGGAAGTATTTTTTCACGGAGAGGGTGGTGGATGCTTGGAATGCCCTCCCGCGGGAGGTGGTGGAGATGAAAACGGTAACGGAATTCAAACATGCGTGGGATATGCATAAAGGAATCCTGTGCAGCAGGAATGGATCCTCAGAAGCTTAGCTGAAATTGGGTGGCGGAGCAGGTGGGGGGAAGAGGGGTTGGTGGTTGGGAGGCTAGGATAGGGGAGGCAGACTTATACGGTCTGTACCAGAGCCGGTGATGGGAGACGGGACTGGTGGTTGGGAGGCGGGAAATACTGCTGGGCAGACTTATACGTTCTGTGCCCTGAAAAAGACAGGTACAAATTCAAGATATGAGTTTATCTTGGGCAGACTAGATGGACCATGCAGGTCTTTTTCTGCCGTCATCTACTATGATACTATGTTACTATGAGCGGCTGACATTGGCACATGTGTGAAAACAGAACACGCGCATAGTAACATAGTATAAGTTACTAGAGCAGGTGGGGGGAAGAGGGGTTGGTGGTTGGGAGGCTAGGATAGGGGAGGGCAGACTTATACGGTCTGTACCAGAGCCGGTGATGGGAGACGGGACTGGTGGTTGGGAGGCGGGAAATACTGCTGGGCAGACTTATACGTTCTGTGCCCTGAAAAAGACAGGTACAAATTCAAGATATGAGTTTATCTTGGGCAGACTAGATGGACCATGCAGGTCTTTTTCTGCCGTCATCTACTATGATACTATGTTACTATGAGCGGCTGACATTGGCACATGTGTGAAAACAGAACACGCGCATAGTAACATAGTATAAGTTACTAGAGCAGGTGGGGGGAAGAGGGGTTGGTGGTTGGGAGGCTAGGATAGGGGAGGGCAGACTTATACGGTCTGTACCAGAGCCGGTGATGGGAGACGGGACTGGTGGTTGGGAGGCGGGAAATGCTGCTGGGCAGACTTATACGGTCTGTGCCCTGAAAAAGACAGGTACAAATTCAAGATATGAGTTTATCTTGGGCAGACTAGATGGACCATGCAGGTCTTTTTCTGCCGTCATCTACTATGTTACTATGTATATGTATATTATGGAGGTATTTTTATGCCAATGATTGAAGACGTGAGCACTATAAAGTTAAAACAGTGCCCCTGTAAGCTCTGAGGCTTTTTCCTCCATATTTAATCTCTCTTTATGAAATATTTTGTTTGGAAAAGACAGACCCTTAAGTGCTGGTTTGTTTTTTTTTCATTGGAGGTATTTTCAATTTTTGAAGTGTGGTTTGTCCTCCAATGCTCTTCGATATAGGTTGTATTTTAAATGCTACAAATTCAGTAAAAATTGTTTTTTTTTTCAAGCACTTAAAACATTCAGCACAGCTCTGAACATCTCAGTGCTTCTGAAAATTAGCCTGATTATTTTTGTATTTAGTATCTGACAAAGCTTTGGGAACCAGTATGATATTAACTGCTACTGGGAGGCATCAGTGTTGGGACGATGTTCTCTTGTGGGTCAGAACGGCTTGAAATAGGGCCTGAAATTGGATCTTATTTTGGTCCTGCAGGGCCTGAAATTGGGTCTTATTTTGCTTCTGCAGTAACTTATAGTTGGAATTAATAAGGTCCAGCAGCTCCCTATATCGGGCCTCATTCTTGTCCTCAGACTGGGCCAGACAGTTCTTCATGGCTTCCAATTCCTCCTTCAGCTGGGAGATGGTCAATTCCATCTTTTTCCTCATCCCCAAGTTGTCAGTCTCCTCATCATTCTCCTCCTCCTCCTCCTCTTCTGAGGCCTCACTGATGGAAAAGGATACTGATTGTGCCTCTCTCTGCTGCCTCTGAGGTGGTGCTGAATCCTGCTGCCTGGATGTGCTTGCCTGTGGTGCCCCTGTAGACAGTGCAAATGAGAATTATATCAAGCACACTGACACATCTCATCTCACACATCGTACGTAACTGCCACTTTGATAACAATGATTCACTGCTGTAAAAGCTTCACGTTTCTTATTTTAAATTTAGGGCCTTGTTTACAGAGGCGAGCTAGCATTTTTAGCGCTCACTAAAAATTAGCGTACATAGTTAATGTAGTGTCACGGTTGTGACTATTTTCCCTGTTGGACTTGCTTTGGGGTTCCTCCAGCCAAGCCAAGCCTGTTTGTAAATCCTGAAGCCTCTGTGAAAATCCTGAATTCCAATCCAGTTAAGTCAAATCCGTTCCTGGATCCTGTTCTAGCCCAGCCTGCTCTGCTGTTCCTGCAATCAAGCCTCCCCCTTATTCATAATCTCAGCTGTGACTGCCTTTATGAGGCACCTGGCCCTTTCAGCAGGGCCTTTGCAACACCAAAGGTCTTCGGATGAGTTCTGGTCTGTGATTGTTTCAGTTCTGGCCCTGCATGGTCTCAGCTCCTCTTTACCATGCTTTGTTTCTGGATTATTCTCTACCCTGCTGCCTGCCTAAAGACTCTGTTTGTTCCTGGATTATTCTCTGCCATGCTGCCTACCTAAAGACTCTGTTTGCTCCTGGATTACTCTCTGCCCTGTTGCCTGCCGTAAGACTCTGTTTGCTCCTGGATTAATCTCTACTGTTTGCTGCCTGCCCAAGACCCTGCTTGATTCTTGGATTACCCTCTACTGTTTGCTGCCTGCTGAAGACCCTGCTTGATTCGTGGTTTGTTCTACTGTTTGCTGCCTGCCCAAGTCCCTGCTCGATTCCTGGTTTGTTTTACTGTTTGCTGCCTATAGACTCTGTTTGGTTCCTGGTTTCCCCTCTACCTTGCTGCCTACCTGCTTGGTTCCTGGACTATTCTCCTGCTTACTGCCTACAGCTTCACTCCAGTTCGGCTTCTCCAGTCCTGCTTATTCCTGTTTTGTTGTTCCAGCCTGTCTGTGTTTTGCCTCGCTTCCTGTAGTGGGGAGTTTTGCCTACTGCTGCCAGTAATTGGCCCAAGGGCTCACTATTCCTGCTCAGCCTGACATGTAGATGTCCATAATATTCCTATGGGCGGCTACATGGTTAGCACGCACTAACAACGCTAGCCATAGGCGGTTGGTGGCCCAATTGTTTGGGGAGGCTAAAGGGGGTGGGGTTAGGGGTGGGAAAGGGGTGGAGCTTAAATCCATAATTGTCTAACACACAGAAAAAAAAATAAAAATAAAAGTCTCAATACCTTTTATTAAATTTAGATAGATATTAGCTATGTATCATATGTCAAAGAATAAAGTGGTTGCTCAAAGCATATACTAACCACAATCGCTCAACTGCAAAACACTATGCACAACTTTGTGCAAAAACACACTCAGAACCTTACTGTACCATAAATATTACACTGGGCAGAACCTAATACACCAATATACCACCCATACGGAAAATGCAGACCGTCAACAATATGAAACAAGGGATCATAATATCACAATTCTCATGTACAGCCACAAAACACCCTAATTCATGTTTAATGTGGGATAAAATGCCATAAATAAGTAAATAAATATAAACTTTTAGTGTTGAGCACCTAATTCTCAAAGTGGACATATTCCAAACACTATAATGAAATAAAATGATCTTTCTACCTTTGTTGTCTGGTGACTTTGTTTTTCTGATCATGCTGGCTCAGTATCCAATTCTGCTGCTATCTGTCCTCTTAACTCCGTTTCCAGGGCTTCCTTTCCATTTATTTCTTTACTTTCCGCCTTTCTTCTTCATTTCTTGCCCTACATCCGTAAGTAAAAGCTGGGTCCTCCACAGACTTGACTGTCCAGTGGATCCAGCTTCTGCCTATTTTCTTCCTCCTTGTGCAGTTTTTCTCTCTTTAAATCAAATATTACCACCATGGCTGAATATCAGCTCTCCCCCACAGGTTCAGCAAGCTCTCTTTCCCCCTCCGCCCCCCCCCAGTCCACATCTATAACTTGTCTCCCCCTCCAGGGTCTTACATATTTTTTTCTTCCTCCTGCCTGCCTGCCCTCCTTCCCTACCCCACCCAGGACTATCAGAGCAGCACTTTCAGCTCTCTTTCTCTCCCAAAGGTTCAAGCTGAACCTTTGGGAGAGAGCTGAAGGCCTCATCTTTCTCTCCCCCAAAGATTCAGCAAGCAAGCTCTCTTCTGCCAACCCCCTCCAGTCTGTCCGTCTAAGTCCCACTATAATTTCTGTAGCCCTGCCTTTAAACGAGCCCACCCCCCCTTTACAGACAGGCTCTCTTCCCCCCCCCCCAATGCACCGTTTATCCCTCGCACTCCCTCCCTGCAGTCCCTATAATTAGCATCTCTCTCTATCCCTCTCACTCCCTCCAGTGTGCTTAGATCGTCATCGCCCATCGCTGCCGGTAGCGGCACACCAGCCTTATTACAGCTTGCTTTGGGGCTTCGGCCTGACGCTGACGGCATGACGTGCCCCGCCTCCTCTGACCAGCCTTCCTGCTTCCGCGAGGGCTGGACGCATCATATGGAAGGCTGGTCAGAGGAGGCGGGGCACATCATGCCGTCAGCGTCAGGCCGAAGCCCCAAAGCAAGCTGTAATAAGGCTGGTGTGCCGCTACCGGCAGCGATGGGCGATGACGATCTAAAGCACACTGGAGGGAGTGAGAGGGATAGAGCGAGATGCTAATTATACAGACTGCAGGGAGGGAATGCGAGGAATAAACGGTGCATCGGGAGGGGGGGATGAGAGAGAGAGAGAGACGCTTGGGCTAAGCCTCCCCAAGCCTCTTATACTGGGCGCCTATGACGCTAGCGTGCTTTTGTAAACAGGACCTTTAATGGATATACTGCTAATTTAATAGTGTATCTAAATAGTTTACAGCTAAAAAAATATGAGAGGGTGAAAAACAGAAAAAGAAAAGAGGCCTAAGATACAATAATAAATATTTACAAAAGTGATAACAAGAAGACACATCAGGAGGGGCTGTAATACAGTTATGATAATACCAAACAATTAACCATAGCATGCAAAGCCCAGATGATGCGGGTTAGGCAACAAATTGATGATATCTTGGCTCAAAGGGCGGTAAAGGATATGTACTTTCAGCGCTTCCAATTATATAAATGACTACTACTACTACTACTATTTAGCATTTCTATAGCGCTACACGGTGTACGCAGCGCTGCACAAACATAGAAGAAAGACAGTCCCTGCTCAAAGAGCTTACAATCTAATAGACAAAAAATAAATAAAGTAAGCAAATCAAATCAATTAATGTGAACGGGAAGGAAGAGAGGAGGGTAGGTGGAGGCGAGAGGTTACAAGTGGTTACGAGTCAAAAGCAATGTTAAAGAGGTGGGCTTTCAGTCTAGATTTAAAGGTGGCCAAGGATGGGGCAAGACGTAGGGGCTCAGGAAGTTTATTTCAGGCGTAGAGTGCAGCGAGACAGAAGGCGCGAAGTCTGGAGTTGGCAGTAGTGGAGAAGGGAACAGATAAGAAGGATTTATCCATGGAGCGGAGTGCACGGGAAGGGGTGTAGGGAAGGACGAGTGTGGAGAGATACTGGGGAGCAGCAGAGTGAGTACATTTATAGGTTAGTAGAAGAAGTTTGAACAGGATGCGAAAACGGATAGGGAGCCAGTGAAGGGTCTTGAGGAGAGGGGTAGTATGAGTAAAGCGACCCTGGCGGAAGATGAGACGGGCAGCAGAGTTTTGAACCGACTGGAGAGGGGAGAGGTGACTAAGTGGGAGGCCAGCAAAAAGCAGATTGCAGTAGTCTAAACGAGAGGTGACAAGGGTGTGGATGAGGGTTTTGGTAGACTGCTCGGAAAGAAAGGGGCGGATTTTACGGATGTTGTAAAGAAAGAAACGACAGGTCTTGGCAATCTGCTGGATATGAGCAGAGAAGGAGAGAGAAGAGTCAAAGATGACCCCAAGGTTTCGAGCTGAGGAGACAGGGAGAATGAGAGAGCCATCAACAGAAATAGAAAACGGGGGGAGCGGGGAGGTGGGTTTGGAGGGGGGGGGAAATGAGAAGCTCGGTTTTGGTCATATTTAATTTCAGGTGGCGTTGAGACATCCAGACAGCAATGTCAGACAAGCACGCTGAAACTTTGGTTTGGATGCAAGGTGAGATATCAGGGGTAGAAAGGTAGATTTGGGAGTCATCAGCATAGAGATGGTAGGAAAAGCCATGGGATGAGATTAATGAACCAAGGGAAGAAGTGTAGATAGAAAAGAGGAGGGGACCAAGAACAGTACCCTGAGGTACGCCGACAGGCAGAGGGATAGAAGTAGAAGAGGATCCACCAGAGTGAAATGAGGCAACAAAGCGGGAAAACTACTAGCTAATCTGGTCCGACCGCCCAGGAAACGGCAAGTTGTCACTAATATTAAGGATTCGGCGGGGAGGGTGTATACAGAAGAGGCCCAGGTGATGCAACAATTTATAAATTTTTATCGCTCTCTCTACAATAGCCGGGAGTTTGATATAGCGGCTTGTGAGAGGTTCTTTCAATCGATACACCTCCCACAGCCTACAGAGGGTCAGCTGCGGGATTTGAATGCACCCATCACAGACCAAGAAATTAGGAAGGGTATTAAATCCCTGAAGCTGACTAAGGCTCCAGGCCCAGATGGGTTTGGTCCCGAATATTATCGCATATTGGTAGATCTGGTGGTGGAGCCTCTGAAAGCATGGTTTAATGGGATAGTGACAGAGGGGTTGTCCATACAACGTAAGGTAGCCCATGTGGTAATGTTGCCTAAGCCTGGAAAAGATGCTACGCAGGTGGGATCGTACAGACCCATATCACTCCTGAATCAGGATATTAAATTGTTGGCAGCCATAATGGCTAAGCGAATGAATGAGGTAATACCGACTCTGGTACATGAGGACCAGGTGGGATTCGTCCCGGGGCGCTATACATCTATGAATATCATGAGAGCCATGTTGGCAATACAGGAACACAAAGAGAGTGGAGGGAGGGAAGCTGTGGTGGGATTGGATATGGAAAAAGCTTTTGATAGCATTCCCTGGCAATATCTATTTTGGACATTAGAGCGGTTCGGTATAACAGGGATATGTATAGCTTGGATTAAGGCTCTATATACGTTGCCGACGGCAAGGCTGTTGGTCAATGGAAAACTCACAGAGAGCTTCTCACTCCATAGGGGTACTCGACAGGGATGTCCCCTCTCGCCGCTCCTCTTATTGGCCGTAGAACCGCTGACTATAAAATTAAGAAGCAGCAGAGAGATCCGAGGACTACGGGTGGGCTATAGGGAATTTAAGTTAAATTTGTTTGCTGACGACATATTACTGTAGGTGGCACATGCCTCCCGGGATTTGCCGAGAGCATTGGCCATAATGAATGAATTTGGAGATCTGTCAGGGCTGCGGGTAAATCGATCTAAATCAGAGGTGTTACTATCGGGACGCAGGGAAGAACCGGGAGTCGAAAGACTGCCGATACCATACTCCACATGTGCACATGTGATACTTGGGCATTTTCCTCAGTACAAGTACTAGAATTTTTTTTATCAGAAGAACATATTGGAACCTATGGATACAATCAGGCAGCTGTGTGCTAGGTGGAAGGATCTGCCGCTATCCTTGATGGGGAGAATAGCTTTAGTGAAAATGATTGTTACCCAAAATTCTTTACCCCATACAAGTGGCACCTATATGGATCCTAAGGAGGGAGGAGCGATTATTTTGTTCTATCATATGCTCTTTTATATGGAGGGGGAAAGGGGCCAGAATTGGACACCAAAGGTTATCTCATAACAAGGGAGCGGGATGTATAATGTTGCAGCACTGCGTTTCATTTTCGAAGGGCTGGCGGACCATTATCGGTTCTTGCCCAGTGGAGGGCTGGAGGATTGGTGCCGACCTTGGTCTTTTATAAACTTAATACATATGCAGGCCAGTACTAATTACCAGATGGGGGGGGGGGGGGGGGGAATAAGCTTTTTGAGATCCATGAGAAGGGCATGGGTATGGTGGAGGGAGAGACAACAGAGAACACCAGACGCGTCCCCCTTTACCCCCTTTATGGGTATGGTGGGTAATGTGGACTTCCCGGCGGGCGTGGGGTACTCAGTGTTCACTCAGTGGAAACAACAGGGGTGTAGGATTTTGGGTCATCTCTTAGTCCAAGGAGGGGATACTATGGAAACCTTTGATCAGATAAAGGACAGATGGGACGTCCCTAACAATAATCTGTTGCAGTACATTCAAGTCCGACACTACTATTCTACTTTGAGGGGGACACACGGGGAACGATGGATGTGGGGAGCTCTCGATCAGATTCTGCTGAAATTGCCATATAAAGCAAATAGCCTTTCTACCTGATATAAGATCTTGCAAATGCATTTGCCGGAGGGGGGTACGGAGAGACTGGTGGGTCACTGGAACGCTGAATTGGGTACGACCTACACAGTTCGGGAGTTCTGTAGGCTCTTTGTCACCCTCTATGACCTGACTAAAGCAGCGGATTTACAGGAGATGCAATATAAGATCTTACATCGCGCCTATATTACTAAATCTAAAGGGGCAGTGATGGGTCTATGGGGAGATGCACAGTGTGTTAGATGCCAGAGGGGAAAGGGAACCTTTATTCACTCCTTTCTGGAGTGCCCGAGCCTCTCACTGGGGAATGAGGCGTTTCGAGTGATCCAGCAGGTCACTCAAAGACAGATAGAGTGGGATTACGCAACTTTACTTTTAGGGGACCAAAATCTCCTGTTGGCTCAGAAGCTCTCGCATCCACATAGGAGATTTATATATATGACCTTCCTATTAGTCAAAAAAACTATATTGCAATTCTGGACATCCTCTGATAACATACCCATGGATGCTTGGAGAGCAAGGATGAGAGTGGTTGGTAAATATGAGAGCCAGCTCTATGCCACGTCACTAAAATTAGCTAACAAACAATACTCAAAGGTGTGGACAGACTGTTTACAATGGTTAAGTGCAGGGGGAGGGGAGGGGACAAGGGGACAAAGGCATAGGCGGTCGGTGGCCCGAATGTTTGGGGAGGCTAAAGGGGCGGGGTTAGGGGTGGGAAAGGGGTGGAGCTTAAATCCATAATTGTCTGATAACACATAGAAAAAATAAATAAAAATAAAAGTCACAATTAATACCTTTTATTAAATTTAGATATTAGATATGTATCATATGTCAAAGAATAAAGTGGTTGCTCAAAGTATATTCTAACCACAATCGCTCAACTGCAAAACACTATGCACAACTTTGTGCAAAAACACACTCAGAACCTTACTGTACCTTAAATATTACACTGGGCAGAACCTAATACACCAATATACCACCCATACGGAAAATGCAGACCGTCAACAATATGAAACAAGGGATCATAATATCACAATTCTCATGTAGAGCCACAAAACACCCCAATTAATGTTTAATGTGGGATAAAATGCCATAAATAAGTAAATAAATATAAACTTTTAAAGTTGAGCACCCGATTCTCAAAGTGGACATATTCCAAACACTATAATGAAAATAAAATGATCTTTTCTACCTTTGTTTTTCTGATTCTGCTGCTATCTGTCCTCAGTGCACGTCAGGAAGTCATCCTCCTTAAATATCTCCCTGGCAACCCAGGACACCTCCAGCCAACCCCCCCCCCCTCCCCAGCAGTAAGCTAAACAAACCATAAACCAATTTCTACAATTGGCTACACAAGGCTAGAGGGCTTTCACTGCAGCTCCTGCTGTGAGGATGGAGGTAAATCAACAATTTAAATCTCTCAGAGCACAGCAGGGGAGGCTTAGCCTGTCCAAGCCTCTTATACCGGGCGCCTATGGACAAAGGGTAAGGAGAGTGTGTGTGGTATGGATGATGCGAGTTGGTGAGGAATGGAAGGGGATGGATGAGATGATTGGGTGATGGGGGTATATGGAAAAAGCCGGTGCAAGGCGGGGCACAACGACTATGATGTTAGTTCATTTGTACTTGATGGTCATATGGCTTTATTGTTTGTTTTTTCACTATATTATGGATATGGTGGTGTGTAACCGCAGCTTGTATCGGTGACAATAAACATTAATTTAAAAAAAAAAAAAATACCAAACAATTGTTGGAATCTGTAAAGCAATGAAGCCCAATAAATGGCAAAGCTAATCTGGGAAAGCCTGGACAAAATAGCATTTTCTCAAAGCTATTCTGAATTTCCTGAGTGATGTCTCTAAATGAATGCCCAAGAGCAAAGTGTTTCAAAGGGATGAGGCTACCGCACTAAGGACTCCTTTTACTAAGGTGCGCTGAAAAATGGCCTGCGCTAGTGCAGGCGCGTGTACACCTGTAGAAAATGCCTTTTAAAAATTTTGGCCGAAAATGGACGTGCGGCAAAATAAAAATTGGCATGTGTCCATTTTCAGTCTCAGACCTTACCGCCACCCATTGACCTAGCGGTAGGGTCTCACGCTTTAACCGAGTGGTAATGGTCTGCACGCGTAACATGCCAATGACTGCTCAGTAAGCGCTACGCGCCGGAAAATAAAAAATATCTTCTGGCGCTCGTATTGGGCATAAGTAAAAAATGAAATTACCACCCGGGCCACGCAGTAGCCGGGCAGTAGTTCCGAATTGGCACATGTTGGGCACGCCTAGGCGCCTACACGGCTTAGTAAAAGGGCCCTTAAGGGATCCTTTTACCAAGCTGTGCTAAAAAGAACTTGCGGTAGTGTCTGCGCGTGGATTTGTCACGCTCCAAGGCCCCTTTTACAGAAGTGGGGAAAAAAGCCCGAAAAAGGAAACACTTGCCACACGGGCATTTCTGAGGGACCCCTTACTGCTATCCAGGGGGCCTTTTACTAAGCTGCGTAGGCAGCCAGGCATGCCCAATGTGCACCAATTCGGAGAAACTTTTTCTTCACCAAACGCATAATTAAACTCTGGAATTCGTTGCCGGAGAACGTGGTGAAGGCGGTTAGCTTAGCAGAGTTTAAAAAGGGGTTAGACGGTTTCCTAAAGGACAAGTCCATAAACCGCTACTAAATGGGCTTGGGAAAAATCCACAATTCCAGGAATAACATGTATAGAACGTTTGTACGTTTGGGAAGCTTGCCAGGTGGCCTGGATTGGCCGCTGTCGTGGACAGGATGCTGGGCTCGATGGACCTTTGGTCTTTTCCCAGTGTGGCATTACTTATGTACTTATATCCCCTCACATATACAAGTGATAGATCTACCAACAAGAAATACAATCAGATCAGCCCGAACATATCTAAATCTCTACCACCCAAGCTGCAAAGGAGTCAACTACAAACTAACTTTGCATCCAGCTTCTCCTACATCAGCACACAACTGTGGAACGTACTACCAATAGCCGTGAAAACAACGTACGACCACCTAAACTTCCGGAAATCATCCTCCCTGTCTCATCTGCCCGCAACCTCGGAGTCATCTTCGACTCCTCCCTCTCCTTCTCGGCACACATCCAGCAGATAGCCAAGACCTGTCGCTTCTTCCTCTTCAACATCAGCAAAATTCGCCCTTTCCTCTCTGAACACACCACCCGAACTCTCGTCCACGCTCTCATTACCTCCCGACTTGACTACTGCAACTTACTCCTCACCGGACTCCCACTTAGCCATCTATCCCCCCTTCAATCTGTTCAGAACTCTGCTGCACGTCTTATATTCCGCCAGAACCGATATACTCATATCACCCCTCTCCTCAGGTCACTTCACTGGCTTCCAATCCGATACCGCATTCAGTTCAAGCTTCTCCTTCTTACCTACAAATACACTCAGTCTGCTGCCCCTCACTACCTCTGTACCCTCATCTCCCCTTACGTTCCCACCCGAAACCTCCGTTCACAGGACAAATCCCTCCTCTCAGTACCCTTCTCCACCACTGCCAACTCCAGGCTCCGCCCATTCTGCCTCGCCTCACCCTATGCCTGGAACAACCTTCCCGAGCCCTTACGTCAAGCCCCCTCCCTGCCCATCTTCAAGTCTTTGCTTAAAGCCCACCTCTTCAATGCCGCCTTCGGCACCTAACTCTTACCTTCAGGATATCCAGACTGCCCCAATTTGACTGCCCCTATCGAACTGACTACTCACTTGTCCTTTAGATTGTAAGCTCTTTGAGCAGGGAATGTCCTTTTATGTTAAATTGTACAGCGCTGCGTAACCCTAGTAGCGCTTTAGAAATGTTAAGTAGTAGTAGTAGTAGTAGTAGTAGAACAGTCACAGAAGGACCGAAGATGTTGAAGGGTGGTCAGTGTGATCAGGTGTAACTCTGGCTGGAATAGTGGGAGAAGGTGATAGAAGAATAGAAATGGGTGAGGTAAAAATAATGATTGGGTTGATAGGGAGGTTATTATAAGACATGTCACTCTAGGGGTGGGTGGGTAGAGGGGTTGGGTGGGTGGGACTAAGTCTAAAGCAGGAGAAGGTATTCTCTGCAGCAGATCTGTGAGATGGTAAATGTTCTCTGAAGCTGCTGCTGCTATAAGCTGGTAGTTTTCTCTCCCTGAAAGAAACAGAAGGGGGTAGTCATGATTGTTCCCCAGCGACTAAGACTTATTCCCCCATGCAGCCATCAATCTGGAGGTATGCCACCAAAACCCCATTACAGGTTTCCAGGAAGATGGTCTCCACGTTGGATTCGGGTGAAGGACAGCCCCGACCCTTTGGGGCTTGAGGTGGCCTTGTCTCCCCTCGGTCTTCAACTCCCCGGTGCGTCCGCCTGCTGCAGTGACATTGAAGGAGCCTCTTGTGGTGGAAGCTGCCTGTTGGGAAGCTCTCGTCAGGGGCAAAGAAGCCATGAGTTTAAGCAGGGTAAGAAATGGTGGTGGTTTATTGAAGACTTCTACCCCGCCCATTCAATGGCAATAACTGAGCGGCTACATAATAATCAAAGGGATGAGAGAAGAAAGTAAGATAGGTAGGAGGATGGAGGGGGGGGGGGGAAGGGGTGAAACTACAATAATTGATAGGAAAGCAGGGGGCGGGGGGAATAGACAGAGTGACAGATGAAGGTGTATTTCAGGCAAGCTGTCAAGAACCCCAAAGTGAGACGGGTCAGCTAAAGGCATCTGAACAGAGATGTGTCTCAAGTTTTGACTTAAATTGCTGAAGGGAGGAACAGAATTTGAGATGCTGGGGCAATTTGTTCCAAAGATCCGGGCCCTGTACCGAAAAGATAGAACGGTGGATAGTGGCATGATGGCATGAGCAAGGGCTCTGAAAGAGGGAACGTTGAGTAGATCAAGCTGGGAAGACATGAGAGGCCTGGGAGGGCAGTAGGGGGTCAGGAGACTGGAAAGAAACAGGGGCTCTCCCGAGCTGCTATTCTTACCTAGGAGAGGAGAGGCAGCATCCCGATCCTCTGGCATCTCTGTTAAGTATCTGACTGCAAAAAATCAAAAACAGGAATTAAAATTCAGAGCCTGATATTTAAAGCAATTTAGCTGGCAGTAGAGCCTCCTTCCTGGTTAATTTGCATGTGCCTGCCAATCTGCTTGATATTCAGACATTGCTGCTGAATATTAGCACTAACCACCCTGCACCCCTGCTGAGGCAGTTCATGGGTGGAGCCTGACCCGACCCCCACTCCCCCATCCCTTATAGTTCCTCCCAGGCCTACCTTTGATAGCCCTGGTGATTTAAGTGGTCCTGGTGTGGAGGAGTAGCCTAGTGGTTAGTGCAGTGGACTTTGATCCTGGGGAACTGATTTCGATTCCCACTGCAGCTCCTTGTGACTCTGGGCAAGTCACTTAATCCTCCATTGCCCCTGGTACAAAATAAGTACCTGAATATATGTAAATCACTTTGGATGTAGTTGCAAAAACCTCAGAAAGGCGGTATGTCAAGTCCAAGTTCCCTTTCCCTATTTGAGATTCTACATGGAATGTTAATGTTGCTATTCCACTAGCAACATTCCATGTAGAAGCCGGCCCTTGCAGATCAGCAACGCGGCTGCACAGGCTTCTGTTTCTGTGAGTCTGACGTCCTGCACGTATGTGCAGGTTGTCAGACTCACAGAAACAGAAGCCTGCCCTTGCTAGGGTTACCATATGGCTCCAGAAAAAGGAGGACGGATTGAGCCAGCCGGGTTTGACTTCCATTGCTTTTTCTGCAGCCATATGGTAACCCTAGCCCTTGCAGATCAGCAATGCGGCTGCGCAGGCTTCTGTTTCTGTGAGTCTGACGTCCTGCTAGTGGACTGTTGCTAGTGGAGTAGCCTAGTGGTTAGTGAAGTGGCCTTTGATCCTGGGGAACTGAGTTTGATTCCCACTGCAGCTCCTTGTGACTCTGGGCAAGTCACTTAACCCTCCATTGCCCCTGGTACAAATAAGTACCTGAATATATGTAAACCACTCTGAATGTAGTTGCAAAAACCTCAGAAAGGCAGTATGTCAAGTCCCACTTCCCTTTCCCTTATGACATCACAATATCAGAAGTGAGCCAAGTATCGGGCAATCAAGCCATTGTGACATCACTGATGAGGTTGGCTCTTATTGGTGGAATGAGTGGAGGAGTAGCCTAGTGGTTAGTGCAGCGGACTTTGATCCTGGGGAACCGAGTTCAATTCCCACTGCAGCTCCTTGTGACTCTGGGCAAGTCACTAAACCCTCCATTGCCCCTGGTACAAATAAGTACCTGAATATATGTAAACCGCTTTGAATGTAGTTGCAAAAACCTCAGAAAGGTGGTATATCAAGTCCCATTTCCCTTTTCCCCTTTCCCTTATGACATCACAATAACAGAAGTGAGCTCGGGCAATCAAGCCATTGTGACATCACTGATGAGGTTGGCTCTTATTGGTGGAATGAGTGGAGGAGTAGCCTAGTGGTTAGTGCAGTGGATTTGATCCTGGGGAACTGTATCGGGCAATCAAGCCATTGTGACATCACTGATGAGGTTGGCTCTTATTGGTGGAATGAGTGGAGGAGTAGCCTAGTGGTTAGTGCAGTGCACTTTGATCCTGGCAAACTGAGTTCAATTCCCACTGCAGCTCCTTGTGACTCTGGGCAAGTCACTTAACCCTCCATTGCCCCTGGTACAAATAAGTACCTGAATATATGTAAACCGCTTTGAATGGAGTTGCAAAAACCTCAGAAAGGCAGTATCTGAAGTCCCATTTCCCTTAAGAGCAGAAGCAATGCTGACTTGCTCCTGCCCATCATAGCTATGGCTGCCATGACTTCTAGCAGCAGAATCATAGCAGTCTGGAGCTGCAAGGAGCAAGTGGGGGCATCGCTCTTACTCTTTAGACTTTGGATATGCACTGCTAACTTTCTCAAAAATTGGGAATTAAAAAAACAGGGTGTGGCATGGGTCTACAGATGGGATTATAAATTAAAAGGCAAACATAAGTCTGACCAAAGTAAATTTAATTTTAACTACTAATTTCAGATCTCAAACTGATCAATTGTATGACCATAGAAAAAGTAGAAATTAGTACATGAGAAAATAATAAACACATAGAAAATCCAGTTCAACAATTATAAAAACTGTAAGTACAGATTTAATGACAATTTTCAAAAGACAATTCAGTTATAAAGTCCAAAGCAGTTCTTATAGCTATGTGGTATTTGAGAGTCTTCCAACCTACAGCAGGATGCAGGAGATGATTTAGAAGAAAAATGTTGACTCGATAGAAAGTGTGTTGACTATTTGAGGGTGCGGCTGTAAAGGGCACAAGTCTCCTGTGATTGTATTCAGGAGGTCAGAGCAGTCACTTGCTTTCCCTCTCATTCTAGACCTTGGCGCCTAATGTCGGGCAACAAGTGCGAGCCTAGGTTATAGAATATTTACACGCATCAGAGGCGCCAATAATTGACATTTACACACCTAAGTGCTAGGCACTATTCTCTATAAAGTACACACCAAAATCACTTAGTGCGTAACTGCAAGGGGAACATACATGTGGGTGGAGCATGGGCGTATTACTAAACATGCACATTGGGAAGAATAATCCGAATCATAGTTATCTTAGGAGTTAACATTCAAGAAAAAGAATTAAACCCCACTAAGCTAACAATCTGTACCACACGCTCTGGCAATGAATTCCAGTGTTTAATTACACGTTGCGTGACGAAACATTTTCTCCGATTCTTATTAAATTTACTACTTTGTAGCTTCATCACATGCCCCCTAGTCCTAGTATTTTTTGAAAGAGAAAACCCGGCTCTACCCGGCCACGCGTTGCTGTGGCTCAGTCTGGTTAAATGGAAAAGAAAGAAAAGAGGAAGCGCACGTTTCTAATATGTTTAATTTCACAATGCTTGTGGGTATACAATATTTTTTGTTGTTCCATTGTGTGTGCAGAGATAGAGATTGTCTGGTTTGCCGGCTGTAGAACATGCAACATATAATTGTCCATGTGAGAAGCAATCCGTGTGTAGATGTAAACGGGTGAATTCTAAAGATTGGCCCTGAGCTTTGTTGATGGTGATTGCAAACTCCAATCGAATTGGGAATTGCAATCTGTGAAATTGAAATGGCATATCTGTTGGAATCATAGGAATGCGAGGAATGAGGACATGTTCACCTCTGAAAGGTCCTGTCAAGATTGTTGCTTGTACGACATTGCTCATTCATTTTTTTACTGCAAGCCACGTGCGGTTGCAAAGGTTTGGCTGGTTGATATTTCGCAACATGATAATTGGCACGTCGATTTTCAATTGCAGTACGTGCGGTGGCATCCCTGGCAGATCGAGTGAATTGAAAAAGTCTGTTGGATAATTAAGCGCTTCTCCGCTTCCAGAACAGTGTCGACGGACTTGTGTGTGAGTGGCTCGCTTTGAATGTTAGACTGAATAATATTGTTCAGTTCGTAGACGTCTTTGTTCTTGGCCGCAAGAATAGCTCGTTCACTCAGCGATTCGTGATTCTTATAATTGGTTTGAATATTGGGAAATACTTTTTCAACCAATTGTTCTTTTGAGGTCAGTAAATTGCAGAAGTTTTGAGGCAATGAAATTCGTCCTCAGGTCAGATCAACCGGCACCTTTCCGTTCCCCATTTTCAGCAATTGATGTGAGAATATCTGAGCTAATTGATCGTTTTGCAGCTGGAGTATTTTAGGCAAGTAGAGTATTTTAGGCAAGCATTTATTTCGTCCGCTGGTGTCGATCGAGGAACTACAGGTAATGTTTGCCTGAGAGAGTAGTGGATGCTTGGAATGCCCTCCCGCGGGAGGTGGTGGAAATGAAAACGGTAACGGAATTCAAACATGCGTGGGATAAGCATAAAGGAATCCTGTGCCGAAGGAATGGATCCTCAGGAGCTTAGTCAAGATCGGGAGGCGGGGCTGGTGGTTGGGAGGCGGGGATAGGGCTGGGCAGACTTATACGGTCTGTGCCAGAGCCGGTGGTGGGAAGCGGGACTGGTGGTTGGGAGGCAGGGAGAGTGCTGGACAGACTTGTACGGTCTGTGCCAGAGCCGGTGGTTGGGAGGCCCATCCTAGAAATACTGTATTATTCCATCATCCATTCAATAACGTTCTATGGCTTTTTCCTCCAGGAAGCCGTCCAACCCTTTTTTGAAGTCCGCTAAGTTAACTGCCTTAACCACCTTTTCCGGCAGCGAATTCCAGAGTTTAACTACGCGTTGAGTGAAGAAAAGTTTCCTCCGATTCGTTTTAAATTTACCACACTGCAGCTTCATCGCATGCCCCCTTGTCCTAGTATTTTTGGAAAGCGTAAACAGACGCTCCACATCGACCCGTTCCATTCCACTCATTATCTTATAGACCTCTATCATATCTCCCCTCAGCCACCTTTTCTCCAAGCTGAAGAGCCCCAGCCTCTTCAACCTATCCTGATAGGGAAGTCGTCCCATCTTCTGTATCATCTTTGTCGCCCTTCTCTGTTTTTCAATTATGGACACATTTCATTGACATTTTAAAGCAAGTGGAAATTTCTGTGATGTAAGGAGAGCACATTGAAGTGCCTTTGATTTTGGCAGTGTTATGTTAAGCTCTCGGGTTCAGGTGAGTCCTTACTGATGAATTTCCACCATTTCAAAACATTTTTGACATGTCATTTTAATTAGTTCACTGTCGTTTGGGTAGGTTCTTACTATTCCTTACAGGAAGTATAACAAATAAATTAACCCATAACCCGTAACTCCGATGAGCTTGACAAGAGCAATGGTGAATCCTGGTGACATTTTAACACCACAGATTGTAAGAGTAGCAGATTATCCTGGGGAGAAAAGTGACATCACAAATTTAAAAGGCACAGCTGGTGGGAGTTGGCCTAGCTGGCGGTGTGAGCTGGCGGTGCAAGCTGAGTATTGGAGTTTGCTGCTGTTTTTCTTTGATCTCTCCTGAGTTATGCCACATACTAAACAGAAAGGGGTGGTCATGATTGTTCCCCAGCGACTAAGACTTATTCCCCCATGCAGCAATCAATCTGGAGGTATGCCACCAAAACCCCATTACAGGTTTCCAGGAAGATGGTCTCCACGTTGGATTCGGGTGAAGGACAGCCCCGACCCTTTGGGGCTTGAGGTGGCCTTGTCTCCCCTCGGTCTTCAACTCCCCGGTGCGTCCGCCTGCTGCAGTGACATTGAAGGAGCCTCTTGTGGTGGAAGCTGCCTGTTGGGAAGCTCTCGTCGGGGGCAAAGAAGCCATGAGTTTAAGCAGGGTAAGGAATGGTGGTGGTTTATTGAAGACTTCTACCCCGCCCATTCAACGGCAATAACTGAGCGGCTACATAATAATCAAGGGATGAGAGAAGAAAGTAAGATAGGTAGGAGGATGGGGGGGGGGGGGGGAAGGGGTGAAACTAGAATAATTGATAGGAAAGCAGGGGGTGGTGGAAAAGGTCTATTTCAGGCAAGCTGTCAAGAACCCCAAAGTGAGACAGGGGTCAGCTGTAGGCACCCCAACAGAGGTATGTCTCAAGTTTTGACTTAAATTGCTGAAGGGAGGAACAGAATTTGAGATGCTGGGGCAATTTGTTCCAAAGATCCGGGCCCTGTACCGAAAAGATAGAACGGTGGATAGTGGCATGATGGCATGAGCAAGGGCTCTGAAAGAAGGAACATTAAGTAGATCAAGCTGGGAAGACCTGAGAGGCCTGGGAGGGCAGTAGGGGGAGACTGGAAAGAAACAGGGCTGCTATTCTTACCTACAAGAGGAGAGGGAGCATCCCAATCCTCTGGCATCTCTGTTGAGTATTTGGCTGCAAAAAATAAAAAAAAACGGAATTAAAATTCAGAGCCTGATATTTAAAGCAATTTAGCTGGCAGTAGAGCCTCCTGCCTGGTTAATTTGCATGTGCCTGCCAATCTGCTGAGGCAGTCCATGGGTGGAGCCTGACCGGACCCCCCCGCCATCCCTTATAGTTCCTCCCAGACCTACCTTTGATAGCCCTGCAGGGAGGCATATTTTCAAAGCACTTTGGGAGGCTAAGTTCCATAGGTTTCTATGGAACTTTGGGAGGCTAAGTGCTTTGAAAATGAGCCTCCACTGGTGATTTAATTTAATTTTATTTATTTAATTGCATTTGTATCCCACATTTTCCCACCTATTTGCGGGTTCAGTGTGGCTTACAATACATTGTAAATAATGGAAATACAGTTTGTTACATTACGATTATGGGTTACATTGTGAAAAGTTAAGGAAGACAGAGTCAGATCAATCACCTTTGGGGTGTAGAAACTATAGGATATGACGTTGGGGAATTACTACGGTGATCGAATAATAGCAAGAGAGCGATGGGGTAAACAGTTTTTATCTGTGGGTAGATTGTTGAATGGGAGAGAGTACGGGGACGTGGAGTACGTGAGGTAATGTCTTGAGGCATTGTTATGATGTATATGGGATTTATATGTTTTGATCCTTGCGGTATGTTTGCGGAAGTCTGTCAACTCATAGACCGCTCTCAGGCCGCGTGGCAGTGCGTTCCAGAGTTGCGTGCTCTTGTAGGAGAAGGTTGATGCATGTAGTATTTTATACTTTATGCCTTAAGTGGTCTTGAGAGCAGAAGCAATGCCGACTTGCTCCTGCCCATCGTAGCTTTGGCCTCATAATGGCCGCCATGACTTCTAGTGGCAGAATCGTAACAGCCATTTTGAGGCTGGAGCTGCAAAGAGCAGGAGCGAGTGGGCATCGCTCTTACTCTTCGGACCCCTTAGACCACCAGACTATTAAAGGTAGGCCTGGGTGGGGGGGCTCCAGTAGGTGGTTAGGGTGGAGGTCTGGTCAGGATTTCTTTTTCTCTTCAGGGTGTGAGAGAGGGGATTGAGATTGGGAGGAGGGCGGAAGTAACTCGGAGGATGGAAGAGGGGAGGAAAAGAGAAGAGATGCCAGATGGAAGAGAGGAGATGCTGGATGGAAAAGAACAGAGTTGGTGAAAGACTAGGAAGTAAGAGGAAAGACAATAGGACAACTGGGGAAAGGGAAAGAACTGGAAAGCTGTAGGCAGGTACAATAAAAAGAGGGAAATTTAAGATTGGATAATAAGAATGAATTAAATGCGGCCAGAGAGGCAAAAAAAAAAAAAATGGAAGAAAGATGAAAGGAAAGGAGGAAAGAGAAAAATGACATGAGAAGAGGAAGGAAAGCAGAAACCGGAGCTCGAACCAACACAGTTAGAAAAATACAATGACCAGGCAACAAAGGTAAAAAAAAAAGTATGTTAGCTTCTTCAAGGACAAACATGCCATATTCTCACACGTGGGTGACGTCATCCACGTCGCCTGGTGTGGAACGCTTAATAGTGTATTACAGCTTTTAAAACAGAAAACGTAACGTTCCCACTGCGCAAGTGTGCCTTCCCACCCGCCGCAAGAGTGCAGAACCTGAAGTCTTCTTCCATCCGCTGTTAGGAGAGGACATGCTGTTTCGCGGCTCTCTCACTGCATTTGATGCGGTTTCCTTTTTTTGCAGGATTTTTTGTGCCTTTCCTGCGGGATTTTTTCCCCCCGGTTTTGCTCTTTTTCTCCATTTGGGGCCTTTTCCTCTTAACCCTTACATGTTTTACTTAATTTTCCTTGCATTTAAGTTTTCTTTGTTTTTACTGCACTCTATAGATCCTCTTATTTTATTTTTGTTACATTTGTACCCTGCGCTTTCCCACTCATGGCAGGCTCAATGCGGCTTACATGGGGCAATGGAGGGTTAAGTGACTTGCCCGGAGTCACAAGGAGCTGCCTGTGCCTGAAGTGGGAATCCAACTCAGTTCCTCAGGACCAGAGTCCGCCACCCTAACAACCACTAGGCCAGTCCTCCACTGTTGCTACAGTAGATTCCACTAGCAACATTCCATGTAGAAGTCGGTCCTGGACGTCAGACTCACAGAAACAGAAGCCTGCGCAGCCTTCTACATGGAATGTTGCTACTATTGGAGATTCTACATGGAATGTTGCTATTCCACTAGCAACATTCCATGTAGAAGGCTGCGCAGGCTTCTGCTTCTGTGAGTCTGACGTCCTGCACGTACGTGCAGGACGTCAGACTCACAGAAGCAGAAGCCTGCGCGGCCACATTGGTGATCTGCAAGGGCTGACTTCTACATGGAATGTTGCTAGTGGAATAGCAACATTCCATGTAGAATCTCAAATAGTAGCAACAGTGGAGGAGTGGCCTAGTGGTTAGGGTGGTGGACTTTGGTCCTGAGGAACTGAGTTTGATTCCCACTTCAGGCACAAGCAGCTCCTTGTGACTCTGGGCAAGTCACTTAACACTCCATTGCCGCATTGAGCCTGCCATGAGTGGGAAAGCGCAGGGTACAAATGTAACCAAAAAAAAAAAACTGGAAATTGCTCTTGTTATTGGCTTCTCTGTACATAACTTTATTTTACTATTACTTCACAAATTATCTCCTTCTTTCTTTTTTGTTTCTCCATCTACCATTAAATGTATTACTCTGGCAACACATGTAAAATTGTCATGCCCATAAAGGTATCTGAATATGAATCTGTGGTGATATTCTGTTGAGTCACACTGGCAAATTTTAAGGCACATGAGAATTTTCCAAACTGGTGCGTCATCACTGCCAGACTTCTGCTGTGATATATAGTGAGATCAGCAGTGGGGAAGTGCCAGACTGAGGTTTTAAAATGCTTGCAGAGCTGGAGGGTGCAGAGATGAGGTGGCTAGCAGAGCTCATCCACCCAGCCACAGAAAGAAAGGAGTCTGGCACTGGTCAGAAAGAGGGAAGGGAAGATAGGAAGCAGCCGGCATTGCTACTACTGGAAATTTGTGGAATCTTACCTGGAGGCGTGGGTGACCTCTGCCAATCCTGGTGGTCTTCACACCTTTGCTCTGGAGAGAGAGTTGATAAGTAAGACTACCATTCAAATATTACAATATATTTATCAAGTCATGCAAAATGTGGTACAACAACATAAAATAGGACCAGTGCCTCTGAGGGGGGCAAAAGTCCCTGACCCTGGCGCTGGCATGCTTCCTCCTGCCTGCCTTCTTCCGGGTCTGTATTTCTCTTCTGCTCCTGCTTGCCGCCCAGGACCCGGATGATTGCAATAATGCGATATTTTGTTAATGCAATCATCCGAGTCCTGACTCCCAGCACACAGGAGCAGGAGCAGACAGATCAAGGGAGCAGCAGTCAGAGACAGAAAGTTAAGGAGGCATGCAAGAGCGGTAGCCGGGGGGGGGGGGGGGCATGGTGGCAGCAGCTCAAGTGTGGAGGGGGGCATGCACAGCGATCGGGTCCGGTCCTGCCCCAGGCCTAGCTGTGTCTCTCAGTGGCCCTGCATAGGACAGTTGAAGACCTGGATTAATGGTTTAAGCTGTATTGAGCAGGGACTGTCTCTGTATGTCAGGTGTTCAGCGCTGCGTGCGTCTGATAGCGCTATACAAATGCTAATACTACTACTACTACTTAACATTTCTAGAGCGCTACTAGGGTTAGGCAGCGCTGTACAAATTAACAAAGAAGGATAGTCCCTGCTCAAAGGAGCTATTACAATCTAAAGGATGAAATGTCAAGTTGGGGTAGTCTACATTTCCTGAGTAGAGGTGTAGTGGTTAGGTGCCGAAGGCGACATTGAAGAGGTGGGCTTTGAGCAATGATTTGAAGATGGGCAGGGAGGGGGCCTGGCGTATGGGCTCAGGGAGTTTGTTCCAAGCATGGGGTGAGGTGAGGCAGAAAGGGTGGAGCCTGGAGTTGGCGGTGGTGGAGAAGGGTACTGAAAGGAGGGATTTGTCTTGAGTGCGGAGGTTACGGGTAGGGACGTAAGGGGAGATGAGGGTAGAGAGGTAAGGAGGGGCTGCAGATCGAGTGCATTTGTAGGTTAGTAGGAGAAGCTTGAACTGTATGCAGTATCTGATCGAAAGCCAGTGAAGTGACGAGGAGAGGGGTGATATGAGTATATCGGTCAAGGCGGAAGATAAGATGTGCAGCAGAGTTCTGAACGGACTGAAGGGGGATAGATGGCTAAGTGGGAGGCCGGTGAGGAGTAGGTTGCAGTAGTCAAGGCGAGAGGTAATGAGAGAGTGGATGAGAGTTTGGGTGGTGTGCTCAGAGAGGAAGGGGCGAATTTTGCTAATGTTGTAGAGGAAGAAGCGACAGGTCTTGGCTATCTGCTGGATATGCGCAGAGAAGGAGAGGGAAGAGTCGAAGATGACACAGAGGTTGCGGGCAGATGAGACGGGGACGATGAGGATGTTATCGACTGAGATAGAGAGTAAAGGGAGAGGAGAAGTGGGCTTGGGTGGGAAGACGATAAGTTCGGTCTTGGCCATGTTCAGTTTCAGGTGGCGGTTGGACATCCAGGCAGCAATGTTGGATAAGCAGGCCGATACTTTGGCCTGGGTTTCCGCAGTGATGTCTGGTGTGGAGAGATAAAGCTGGGTGTCGTCAGCATAAAGATGATATTGGAGACCATGAGATGAGATCAGTGAGCCCAGGGAAGAGGTGTAGATTGAAAAAAGAAGGAGTCCAAGGACAGATCCCTGAGGAACTCCAACAGAGAGTGGGATGGGGTGGAGGAAGATCCATGAGAGTGTACTCTGAAGGTATGATGGGAGAGATAAGAGGAGAACCAGGAGAGGACAGAGCCCTGGAACCCAAAAGAGGACAGTGTGTCAAGAAGTAGGTTGTGATTGACAGTGTCAAAAGCGGCGGATAGGTCGAGGAGGATGAGGATGGAGTAGTGACCTTTGGATTTGGCGAGGAACAGGTCATTGCAGACTTTAGATAGTGCCGTTTCTGTCGAGTGTAGGGGGCGAAAGCCGGATTGAAGCGGATCGAGGATGGCATGAGAGGAGAGAAAATCAATGCAGCGGCTGTGAATGGTGCGTTCAAGTATCTTGGAGAGGAAGGGTAGGAGGGAAATGGGGCGGTAGTTGGAGGGACAGGTAGGGTCAAGAGATGGTTTTTTGAGGAGTGGTGTGACCACAGCATGCTTGAAGGTGTCCGGGACAGTTGCAGTGGAGAGAGAGAGGTTGAGGATATGACAGATGGGGGGGGGGGGGGGGGTGATAGTAGGAGTGATGGTGTTAAGTAAGTTGGTGGGGATGGGGTCTGAGGAACAGGTGGTGCATTTCGAGGAGGAGAGGAGATGGGCGGTTTCCTCTTCGGTGATATCAGGAAAAGAGGAGAAGGAGGCCTGGGTTGGCTGGTTGAGAGAGTGGGTTATAGGATGAAGAGGAGGAGAAGGTTTGGTGTAAATAAAAAACACTGGCCTGTGCTCAATTTAACAATTGTTTATTGATATATCGATATATGAGAACATATGAGGCTTAATGGCAAACCAGGTAGTAAATTTAAAACAAATCGGAGAAAATTTTTCTTCACTCAATGTTTATTATTATTATTTATTTATTTGTTTACATTTGTACTCCGCACTTTCCCACTCATAGCAGGTTCAATGTGGCTTACATAGTAATAGGATTACAAAGCAAGGTGTAGAGAAAAGCAGGCTAAACTTAGCAAAGTAACGGAGATGTGTAAATAGGTGATGATATGAGGAGAAGGGTAAAGGAGGAAGGAGGAGGTGGATAGAAATAAACAGAGGATATGGTCGGGGTGAGTATAGGGAAAGATTGGAGGAGGTGTGACCTGAGTCACAGCTGTTGTTGCAGGATCAGGTAATGAGTAGATGGGTAATAGAGTTGGGTCATGGCGTTTGGGTAAGCTTCCTTGAATACGTGGGTTTTCAGAGATTTTCTGAAGGCTAGGTAGTCTTTGATAGAGCGGATGGGTCTGGGTAGAGTTAGTTGACTACCTTTGAAGGAGAATGTGTAATTCATCTCTGGAATTCGTTGCCAGAAAATGTGGTAAAGGCAGTTAGCTTAGCAGAATTTAAAAAAGGTTTGGATGGCTTCCTAAAGGAAAAGTCCATAGACCGTTATTAAATGGACTTGGGGAAAATCCACTATTTCTGGGATAAGCAGCATAAAATGTTTTGTACGTTTTGGGGATCTTGCCAGGTATTTGTGACCTGGATTGGCCGCTGTTGGAAACAGGATGCAGGGCTTGGTGGACCTTTGGTTTTCCCCAGTATGGCAATACTTATGTACTTCTGAATTCTGGAAAAAGGCCAGCTCCTTATATAGGGAATTTGGGATCCTGAACACAAAAGTATCAGAAGAATACATAAAAAGCTTCATTATTACAGGAGAATACGTTAGTTTACTAACGTTTATCGTCCCTGTGATAGTCTCCTTCACCTCTTGACCATCAGATTATCCATAATATATTGGAGTCATAAATTGCTCCCAAGTTAAGATACAAATGACTTACAATGTTTTCCCATTCCTAAAGGTCCCTAGGAGGGGCATTTTCGATATGATGTCTAAGTCCGACTTTGGACGTTTTGCAAAAAAAATCCAAAATCCGAACAGGAAAGAAGGTCATTTTCAAAAAAGAAAAACGTCTATCTTTTGTTTTCGAAAATACTGTTTCGAACAACGTTTTGTGATTTTTGATCCTTTAAAAAAAAAAAAAAAACATCCAAGTGCAAAACGCACAAAATCAAGTCATTAGGATGTGGGAGGAGCCAGCATTTTTAGTAGACTGGTCCCCCTGACATTCCAGGATAGCAATAGGGAACCCTAGGGGGCACTGCAGTGGACTTCATAAAATGCTCCCAGGTACACAACTGACCATTGCTCCCCAGGGCCAGTCTAAGCCAGTGGAGGAGTGGCCTAGTGGTTAGGGTGGTGGACTTTGGTCCTGAGGAACTGAGTTCGATTCCCACTTCAGGCATAGGCAGCTCCTTGTGACTCTGGGCAAGTCACTTAACCCTCCATTGCCTGCTGCATTGAGCCTTCCATGAGTGGGAAAGTGTGAGGTACAAATGTAACTAAAAAAAAAAAAAAAAGTGTGGGGCCCTATGCAAACTAATCTGATGGGGCCCCATCCTAGCCCTGCCCCCACCCTAGCTCCAGGGCCGGCCACCCCTCCCTCTGAGCTCCCGGGCCATCCCCAGGGCTCCCCAGCTCCCTCCCTCCCAGCTCCAAGGCCAGATGGCTGGTCTCTGTCTCTCTCTCTCTTCCTCCCACCCACCAGCTCCAAGGCCCCCTGCCCTCTGAATTTTAAGTTACCTCGTCGTCGATGTCAGAGCGGCCGGCAGGTGGCAGGTAGCAGCAGCCGTGAAAAGCGTGCGAGCTGCTGGGCGGCGCTTCTGGAGCCTTCCTTTCCCTTCCCTTGCTCAGCTCTGGTCCCGCCCTCAAAACAAGGGCGGGACCAGAGCTGAACGAGGGAAGGGAAAGGAAGGCCCCCGAAGCGTCGCCCAGCAGCTCATACGCTTTTCACAGCTGCTGCTACCTGCCGGCCGCTCCGACATCGACGACGAGGTAACTTCAAATTCAGAGGTTGGGGGGGGAGACTGGAGTTTGGGCGGTCGGGGCGGGGCAACCAGGCGCGCCAAGCGGGGCCCCCTTGAGCGTGAGGGCCTATGCGGTCGCCTCGCCCTAAGACTGGCCCTGTTGCTCCCCTTCCTTGTGTGCTGAGCCCCCCCAAAACCCACTACCCCCAACTGTACACCAACCATAGCCCTTACAGGTGAAGGGGGCACCTATATGTGGGTACAGTGAGTTTCTGGTGAGTTTTGGAGGGCTCACAGTTTCCTCCACAAGTGTAACAGGTACGGGGAGGTAGGAGCCTGGGTCCACCTGTCTGCAGTGCACTGCACCCTAGTGACCACTGGGAGAATAAGGGGAGGTCATTCCTGATTCCCTCCAGTGGTCATCTGGTTATTTAGGGCACCTTTTTATGCCTTATTTGTTATAAAAACAGGTCTAGCTCAAAACATCTAAGTTTTAGTTTTGAACGGTTTTGTTTTGTTGCATTATGGCCCCTGTTTGCGGAACGGCGAGACCAGAGGAACAGGTGAAACAGAAGAGAAAGCAAAGGCAGTGTGAAGCAGCGTCCGTGGTGCTGGACTTCATTGTTAACCGGCAGAGTAGGAGGTAAAACGTTTTAAATAACAGCTGGCACTTACAAAGGGCTGGGGCACCCGCACACATGCTCCTTGCACTCGGAGGCCACAGAGACAGAGGGAGGGAGGCGCTGGGCGGCGGAAATCGGAGGAGATGGGAGGCGTGGAACTCGGACGGGAGTGGGGCCGTCGGACTAGAATGGGCCCATGGAACTCGGACGGATGGGAGTGGAAGGAAGGAGGGAGGGAGGGAGGGGGGTCATGGAACTTTGGGGGGGGGGGCGATGTTTACTCACCTCCTGTGGCTGCTGCTGGGTTCCCTTCCCTCTCACTTCCCATTGGTCCGCCCTGTGATGTCATCCCCAGGGCGGACCAATGGGAATTGTGTTACGAACCCAGGCATCCAGACGGAGGTGCAAATTATTATATAGGATGGGAGAGAAATAGTTGATGCAAGCACTTCTCCCTCCCCCCCCCCCCTCACTTCCTCCTAAGCCAGCGGTTTTTCTGTCAGAAAATCACCCGTGAAAACAATAATGTCTCTGCCAACAGGACACAGAAAGGTTAAGCACTTATTTCAAAACGACACAGTGAGAGTGACAGAGATGTATCTGAGAATCAGATGGAATAAGAGAGCACTGGGAAGGAAGAGACGAGATCTCACCTGGAGGAGTGAGTGACCTCGACCAAATCAGGAGATTATTAATTCTTTGCTGCGAAGAGAATGCTAAAAAAAAAAAAAAGCAAGATTTTAAGTCACACATGACAATTTATTTATTAATTTTCAACTTCATTACACTTTAGTCTGTAAACTGCTTACCCCTGCTTTATCAGATGCAGCGGTATAGTAAATGACGATTAAATAAACAAATTTAATAAATCGTCACATAAGGTGTGGTACAATAAAATCTCATAAGTACATAAGTATTGCCATACTGGGAAAGAGCAAAGGTCCATCAAGCCCAGCATCCTGTTTCCAACAGTGGCCAATCCAGGTCACAAATACCTGGCAAGATCCCAAAATGTACAAAACATTCTATACTGTTTATCCCAGAAATAGTGGATTTTCCCCAAGTCCATTTAATAACGGTCTATGGACTTTTCCTTTAGGAAGCCGTCCAAACCTTTTTTAAACTCCGCTAAGCTAACCGCCTTTACCACATTCTCTGGCAACAAATTCCAGAGTTTAATTACACGTTGAGTGAAGAAATATTTTCTCCGATTCGTTTTAAATTTACTACATTGTAGCTTCATCGCATGCCCCCTAGTCCTAGTATTTTTGGAAAGCATGAACAGATGCTTCACATCTACCCGTTCAACTCCACTCATTATTTTATAGACCTCTATCATATCTCCCCTCAGCCGCCTTTTCTCCAAGCTGAAGAGCCCTAGCCGCTTTAGCCTTTCCTCATAGGGAAGTCGTCCCATCCCCTTTATCATCTTCGTCGCCCTTCTCTGCACCTTTTCTAATTCCACTATATCTTTTTTGAGATGCGGCGAGCAGAATTGAACACAATATTCGAGGTGCGGTCGCACCATGGAGCGATACAGAGGCATTATAACATCCTCCTTTTTGTTTTCCATTCCTTTCCTAATAATACATAACATTACATAAGTACATAAGTACATAAGTAGTGCCATACTGGGAAAGACCAAAGGTCCATCTAGCCCAGCATCCTGTCACCGACAGTGGCCAATCCAGGTCAAGGGCACCTGGCACGCTCCCTAAACGTAAAAACATTCCAGACAAGTTATACCTAAAAATGCGGAATTTTTCTAAGTCCATTTAATAGCGGTCTATGGACTTGTCCTTTAGGAATCTATCTAACCCCTTTTTAAACTCCGTCAAGCTAACCGCCCGTACCACGTTCTCCGGCAACGAATTCCAGAGTCTAATTACACGTTGGGTGAAGAAAAATTTTCTCCGATTCGTTTTAAATTTACCACACTGTAGCTTCAACTCATGCCCTCTAGTCCTAGTATTTTTGGATAGCGTGAACAGTCGCTTCACATCCACCCGATCCATTCCACTCATTATTTTATACACTTCTATCATATCTCCCCTCAGCCGTCTCTTCTCCAAGCTGAAAAGCCCTAGCCTTCTCAGCCTCTCTTCATAGGAAAGTCGTCCCATCCCCACTATCATTTTCGTCGCCCTTCGCTGTACCTTTTCCAATTCTACTATATCTTTTTGAGATACGGAGACCAGTATTGAACACAATACTCCAGGTGCGGTCGCACCATGGAGCGATACAACGGCATTATAACATCCGCACACCTGGACTCCATACCCTTCCTAATAACACCCAACATTCTATTCGCTTTCCTAGCCGCAGCAGCACACTGAGCAGAAGGTTTCAGCGTATCATCGACGACGACACCCAGATCCCTTTCTTGATCCGTAACTCCTAACGTGGAACCTTGCAAGACGTAGCTATAATTCGGGTTCCTCTTACCCACATGCATCACTTTGCACTTGTCAACATTGAACTTCATCTGCCACTTGCACGCCCATTCTCCCAGTCTCGCAAGGTCCTCCTGTAATCGTTCACATTCCTCCTGCGACTTGACGACCCTGAATAATTTTGTGTCATCGGCGAATTTAATTACCTCACTAGTTATTCCCATCTCTAGGTCATTTATAAATACATTAAAAAGCAACGGACCCAGCACAGACCCCTGCGGGACCCCACTAACTACCCTCCTCCACTGAGAATACTGGCCACGCAATCCTACTCTCTGCTTCCTATCTTTCAACCAGTTCTTAATCCATAATAGTACCCTACCTCCGATTCCATGACTCTGCAATTTCTTCAGGAGTCTTTCGTGCGGCACTTTGTCAAACGCCTTCTGAAAATCCAGATATACAATATCAACCGGCTCCCCATTGTCCACATGTTTGCTTACCCCCTCAAAAAAATGCATTAGATTGGTGAGGCAAGACTTCCCTTCACTAAATCCGTGCTGACTTTGTCTCATCAGTCCATGTTTTGTATATGCTCTGCAATTTTATTCTTAATAATAGCCTCCACCATCTTGCCCGGCACCGACATCAGACTCACCGGTCTATAATTTCCCGGATCTCCTCTGGAACCCTTCTTAAAAATCGGAGTAACATTGGCTACCCTCCAGTCTTCCGGTATTACACTCGATTTTAGGGACAGATTGCATATTTCTAACAGTAGCTCCGCAAGTTCATTTTTTAGTTCTATTAATACTCTGGGATGAATACCATCAGGTCCCGGTGATTTACTACTCTTCAGCTTGCTGAACTGACCCATTACATCCTCCAAGGTTACAGAGAATTTGTTTAGTTTCTCTGACTCCCCCGCTTCAAATATTCTTTCCGGCACCGGTGTCCCCCCCAAATCCTCCTCGGTGAAGACCGAAGCAAAGAATTCATTTAATTTCTCCGCTACGGCTTTGTCCTCCTTGATCGCCCCTTTAACACCATTTTCGTCCAGCGGCCCAACCGACTCTTTGGCCGGTTTCCTGCTTTTAATGTATCTAAAAAAAATTTTACTATGTATTTTTGCTTCCAACGCTAATTTCTTCTCAAAGTCCTTTTTTGCCCTCCTTATCTCCGCTTTGCATTTGGCTTGGCATTCCTTATGATCTATCCTGTTACTTTCAGTTGGTTCTCTTCTCCACTTTCTGAAGGATTGTTTTTTGGCTCTAATGATTTCCTTTATCTTACTGTTTAGCCACGCCGGCTGACGTTTAGTCTTTTTTCCCTTTTTTCTAATACGTGGAATATATTTGTCCTGAACCTCCAGGATGGTGTTTTTAAACAGCATCCACGCCTGATGCAAGTTTTTTACTCTGCGAGCTGCTCCTTTCAGTCTTTTTTTCACCATTTTTCTCATTTTGTCGTAATCACCTTTTCTATAGTTAAAGGCTAGCGTACTTGATTTCCTAGTTTCACTTCCTTCAATGCCAATATCAAAACCGATCATATTATGATCACTGTTATCAAGCGGCCCTCGTATCGTTACCCCCTGCACTAGATCATGAGCACCACTAAGGACTAAGTCTAGTATTTTTCCTTCTCTTGTCGGCTCCTGAACTAGCTGTTCCATGAAGCTGTCCTTGATTTCATCAAGAAATCTTATGTCCCTTGCGTGTACAGATGTTACATTAACCCAGTCTATATGCGGGTAATTGAAATCCCCCATTATTATTGTGTTGCCCAGTTTGTTTGCGTCCCTGATTTCCTTTAACATTTCCGCATCCGTCTGTTCGTCCTGGCCAGGCGGACGGTAGTACACTCCTATCACTATCCTTTTCCCCTTTGCACATGGAATTTCAATCCACAGTGATTCCAAGGAGTGTTTTGTTTCCTGCAGAATTTTCAATCTATTTGATTCAAGGCTCTCGTTAATATACAATGCTACCCCTCCACCAATCCGATTCACCCTATCACTACGATATAATTTGTACCCCGGTATGACAGTGTCCCACTGGTTATCCTCCTTCCACCAGGTCTCAGAGATGCCTATTATATCTAATTTTTCATTTAGTGCAATATATTCTAACTCCCCATCTTATTTCTTAGGCTCCTGGCATTCGCGTATAGACATTTCAAGCTATGTTTGTTGTTCCTAAGTACATCATGCTTAGTACTTGACAGTATTAATTGGCAATCTTTTGTCTGATTTTTATTGTTATTTAAAGATACCCGATCTACTACAATCTCTTTTGCAACCTCACTATCAGGATACTCTATCTTCCCTGTTATGGTGATATCTTTGAAAGATACCTTATCCCGAACCATGCTCTTTTGAGCGACTGTCGGCCTTCCCCCCATTTCTAGTTTAAAAGCTGCTCTATCTCCTTCTTAAATGACATTCTATTTGCTTTCTTAGCCACAGCAGCACACTGAGCAGAAGGTTTCAACGTATCATCAATAACGACACCTAGATCCCTTTCTTGGTCCGTGACTCCTAACGTGGAACCTTGCATGAAATTCAGGTTCCTCTTTCCTACATACTACTACTACTACTACTATTTAGCATTTCTATAGCGCTACAAGGCATACGCAGCGCTGCACAAACATAGAAGAAAGACAGTCCCTGCTCAAAGAGCTTACAATCTAATAGACAAAAAATAAATAAAGTAAGCAAATCAAATCAATTAATGTGAACGGGAAGGAAGAGAGGAGGGTAGGTGGAGGCGAGTGGTTACAAGTGGTTACTAGTCAAAAGCAATGTTAAAGAGGTGGGCTTTCAGTCTAGATTTAAAGGTGGCCAAGGATGGGGCAAGACGTAGGGGCTCAGGAAGTTTATTCCAGGCGTAGGGTGCAGCGAGACAGAAGGCGCGAAGTCTGGAGTTGGCAGTAGTGGAGAAGGGAACAGATGAGAAGGATTTATCCATGGAGCGGAGTGCACGGGAAGGGGTGTAGGGAAGGACGAGTGTGGAGAGATACTGGGGAGCAGCAGAGTGAATACATTTATAGGTTAGTAGAAGAAGTTTGAACAGGATGCGAAAACGGATAGGGAGCCAGTGAAGGGTCTTGAGGAGAGGGGTAGTATGAGTAAAGCGACCCTGGCGGAAGATGAGACGGGCAGCAGAGTTTTGAACCGACTGGAGAGGGGAGAGGTGACTAAGTGGGAGGCCAGCAAGAAGCAGATTGCAGTAGTCTAAACGAGAGGTGACAAGGGTGTGGATGAGGATTTTGGTAGAGTGCTCGGAAAGAAAGGGGCGGATTTTACGGATGTTGTAAAGAAAGAAACGACAGGTCTTGGCGGTCTGCTGGATATGAGCAGAGAAGGAGAGAGAAGAGTCAAAGATGACCCCAAGGTTTCGAGCTGAGGAGACAGGGAGAATGAGAGAGCCATCAACAGAAACAGAAAACGGGGGGAGCGGGGAGGTGGGTTTGGGGGGGAAAATGAGAAGCTCGGTTTTGGTCATATTTAATTTCAGGTGGCGTTGAGACATCCAGACAGCAATGTCAGACAAGCACGCTGAAACTTTGGTTTGGATGCAAGGTGAAATATCAGGGGTAGAAAGGTAGATTTGGGAGTCATCAGCATAGAGATGGTAGGAAAAGCCATGGGATGAGATTAATGAACCAAGGGAAGAAGTGTAGATAGAAAAGAGGAGGGGACCAAGAACAGAACCCTGAGGTACGCCGACAGGCAGAGGGATAGAAGTAGAAGAGGATCCACCAGAGTGAACACTAAAGGTGCGGAGGGAGAGGTAGGAAGAGAACCAGGAAAGGACAGAGCCCTGGAATCCAAGTGAGGACAGGGTATCGAGAAGTATGCTGTGATCGACAGTGTCAAAAGCAGCGGAAAGATCAAGAAGAATGAGGATGGAATATTGACCTCTGGATTTAGCCAGTAATAGGTCATTGGAGACTTTAGTAAGCGCAGTTTCGGTTGAGTGGAGAGGGCGAAAACCAGATTGTAATGGGTCAAGAATAGCATGTGAGGAGAGAAAATCAAGGCGGCGGTGAACAGCACGCTCAAGTAATTTGGAGAGAAAAGGAAGGAGGGAGATGGGTCGGTAATTAGAGGGACAAGTAGGGTCAAGTGAAGGCTTCTTAAGGAGAGGTGTGACCACAGCATGTTTAAAGGCAGCAGGGACAGTTGCAGTGGAAAGTGAGAGGTTGAGAATGTGACAGATAAAAGGAATAAGAGTAGGAGAGATGGCATTAAGAAGGTGGGTAGGAATGGGATCAGAGGAACAGGTGGTACATTTTGAGGAAGAAAGGAGAAGTGTAGTTTCCTCAATAGTAACTTCAGGAAATAGCTATAGCTATAATTCAGGTTCCTCTTTCCTACATACATCACTTTGCACTTGCTCACATTAAACATCATCTGCCACTTAGACACCCAGTCTCCCAGTGCCTCGTAATGGTCGTCTTGTAATTTTTCACAATCCTCCCTCGATTTAACGACTTTAAATAACTTTGTTTCATCAGCAAATTTAATTACCTCACTAGTTACTCCCATCTCTAGGTCATTTATAAATATGTTAAAAAGCAGCGGACCCAGCACAGACCCCTGGGAAACCCCACTAACTACCCTTCTCCATTGAGAATACTGATCATTTAACCCTACTCATAGAATACAAACAGCAAAATCTAGAAGAATGATCTAAGGTTTGGCAATTAAAATTCAATGCGAAGAAATGCAAAGTGATGCATTTAGGGAGTAGAAACCCACGAGAGACTTATGTGTTAGGCGGTGAGTCTGATAGGTACTGAGGGGGAGAGGGATCTTGGGGTGATAGTATCCGAGGATCTGAAGGCGACGAAACAGTGTGACAAGGCGGTGGCCGTAGCGAGAAGGTTGCTAGGCTGTATAGAGAGAGGTGTGATCAGCAGAAGAAAGGAAGTGTTGATGCCCCTGTACAAGTCGTTGGTGAGGCCCCACCTGGAGTATTGTGTTCAGTTTTGGAGGCCTTACCTTGCGAAGGATGTTAAAAAAATGGAAGCGGTGCAAAGAAAAGCTACGAAAATGGTATGGGATTTGCGTTCCAAGACGTATGAGCAGAGACTTGCTGACCTGAACATGTATACCCTGGAGGAAAGGACGAACAGGGGTGATATGATACAGACGTTCAAATACTTGAAAGGTATTAATCCGCAAAAAAATCTTTTCCGGAGATGGGAAGGCGGTAGAACGAGAGGACATGAAATGAGATTGAAGGGGGGCAGACTCAAAAAAGAGAGGGTGGTGGATGCTTGGAATGCCCTCCCACGGGAGGTGGTGGAGATGAAAACGGTAACGGAATTCAAACATGCGTGGGATATGCATAAAGGAATCCTGTGCAGTAGGAATGGATCCTCAGAAGCTTAGCCGAAATTGGGTGGCGGAGCAGGTGGGGGAGGAGAGGTTGGTGGTTGGGAGGCCCTTGTAGATCACCAATGTGGCCGCGCAGGCTTCTGCTTCTGTGAGTCTGACGTCCTGCATGTACGTGCAGGACGTCAGACTCACAGAAACAGAAGCCTGCGCAGCCTTCTACATGGAATGTTGCTAGTGGAATAGCAACATTCCATGTAGAATCTCCAATAGTAGCAACATTCCATGTAGAATGTCCAATAGTATCTATTTTCTTTTTGTTACATTTGTACCCTGCGCTTTCCCACTCATGGCAGGCTCAATGCGGCTTACATGGGGCAATGGAGGGTTAAGTGACTTGCCCAGAGTCACAAGGAGCTGCCTGTGCCTGAAGTGGGAATCGAACTCAGTTCCTCAGGACCAGAGTCCACCACCCTAACCACTAGGCCACTCCTATGACTCAAAGGGCTATGCTGAAGGGTTACCCATATCAGACAGGCCTCTGAGGAGAAGCCAGACAAAGAGTGTCCCAAACTGGGAGAGTGGTAAGATGGCGACCTGAAGTTCGTATGCCCAACGGCCCAGCTGCCCTTTGAAGTTTCGTCTTCTTTACGTAAATTTCCTCTCTGCAATTGCAGTTACCTTAACTGAGAGGAAGGGGACAACCAGCGGTCAGCCGCCGATGGCCAGCGCTTTGTCCTCTGAGCAGCAAGTGTGGGACCGCTGCGCGACGAACTGCCCACAGATGAAAGGGTTGGCGAGTCCTTTGATTAGCGCCGGCGAAGGAGTGTCGATGCTCTTGGACCTGGAAAAAACAACTCCATCGCTCCCAAATTATTTAACCACCATGTCCAAAGGAGTGGAGGAGTGAGTTAGAGGCATATGCTGAAACGGAGGATGTTTACAGCAGAACCCGAATCGGCGGAACCACTCCTAAACACCTAAGAGAAATCAACTTGGAGTTTTTAGCTCCCATGGAGGTTACATTGAATACCATCTGGAAGGCGCTTCGGGACCTAACGGTGGCAGTAAATAATTTTGTTTCAGATATAATTAGAGAGTTACATGGACAATTCAACTGAACCCTTTGAGAGTAAAAAATTGATATAACAAATGATTCTACATGAGCAAGAAGTGGTTATGATTTTGAAAATGATAATAGACCAGAAATTTTGAATAATTAATATCGAGATTATTTTTTTTCCCAGAGTTCCAGGTATGACTCCTAAAGTTTTCCTCAGAAATATTTCCTCAAATTATTACTTTAAAAGGAGTGAAGCCTGTGAAAACTGGGATTACTTTAATCAGTGGGATTTGAATTAGAGACTTAAGTATATGTATTGTTAAATAACTTCTGGTTTTTAAAAGAGAAAGAATGTAATCAGATGTATTATTTCTAACTAATATTGGACAATAAGTATGTTTTCAATGAAATGATTTGACTGTACACCGTATTGGCCTTGAAGAAGCCAACCAGATGATCAATGTGGAATAATGAATTAGACGAGTAATATCTGGGGATAATCAGGTTAATACCACGGTTTCTTTTGTCTGTTTACTGTTTAATTGATCTCCTTATCTTGTTTCACTCTCCCTATTTAGTGGTCTAAGGAAGAGAATAGAATTACCCGACTGAAATAATTCCTACATATTACTTTCTCTGTATTTCCAGCAAGTTGTTTTATCGCTTGTAAAAATTTAAATGTATTTATTTATTGCATTTGTACCCCACATTATCCCACCTTTTTGCAGGCTCAATGTGGTCTGAGTAAGGTTATGATAAAGTCAGTACAGGATTTAAATACAGTTGATCATAAGCTGAGGTAAGAGAGGTGATAGATGGGCTGATGTTGGGTAGGTTGTGTGAGAAATGTTTTAGGTGTGTTTGGGTGATTTGGGGAATGAATTGTATCATTGAGGGTGGTTACTGTAAGCTTTGTTAAAGAGGTGTGTTATAAAGAAAAAAAAAAAGAAAATGCTAGGGAGGAAAAGTTCCTAGATGAAATAAATAATTGCCTTCATGGAGCAGCTGGTTCAGGAAACAACAAGACGAGGAATTATTTTATAGCTGGTCCTTAGTGGAATGCAGTGTCGAATCCGCCTGGCAACAGTGATCATAACATGAACAAATTTGAGTTAATAAATGGAGAAAGCACACTATAGAAATCAACTGCACCAACATTTATTTATTTATTTTTTTATTTATTGTATTTGTATCCCACGTTTTCCCACCTCTTTGCAGGCTCAATGTGGCTTACGATATATCATGGATAATGGAAATAGCAAGAGATATACATTTGGTTTTACAGAAGGATTTTGGGTTACATGGTCATGAAGTACAAGATAAGTGGCATTACAGAAGACATTGACAGACATTAGGAATACGAGATAGTAGTATTACAGAAGACACCATCTGCGTAAATGAATGGGTGAAGACTTTGACTGGATAAGAAGTTGGTTTGACATGAAAGGATGACAAAACCTTCAGCAGAAATGAGGGAACCGGTCTCAAAACTACAGGATCTGCCAGGAACTCCAAAAAGGGCTCTCTACAGGACAAAGCCTGCAATTTCAACACTCTCCTCGCCAACAATATAGCTACAAAGAACACTGCCTTCAAGGTACGTCCTTGATGGAAATAGAAACTTACAGCTCAAAAGGAGAATGAATGAGCGCCAAGAGGACCAGACTAACATGCCAAGAAGGAAAGGGAGGCCGCTGGGGCGGACGCAGAACATTTACACCTCTCAGGAACCTAACCACGTCCAGATGACTACCCAAGGGCTTGCCCTTCAATCGCTCCCGAAAAGAAGCCAAAGCCACCAGCTGAACCTAAAGCAAAGCCAAGGCCAGACTTTTTTCTAGGCCATCTTGTAAGAAATCCAGAACCTGTAGCTTCCAAAAGACCAACTATAATAAAATGAAGAAAATGGTAAAGCAAGAAGCTAAAAGGTGCAGCTGCAGAGATTAAGAGCTTAATGCTGGCATGGACATTGTTTCAAAATACCATCTTGGAAGCCCACACCAAATATATTTCAGTCAGCATGGTTAAGAGGTGCGGTAAAAGAGGCTAAAAGAAGATCTTTAAAAAAATAGAAAAAGCAACCAAATGAAAACAGGAAGCAGCATAAGCACTGGCAAGTTAGATGCAAAGCACTGATAAGGAAAGCCCACACCAAATATATTTCAGTCAGCATGGTTAAGAGGTGCGGTAAAAGAGGCTAAAAGAAGATCTTTAAAAAAATAGAAAAAGCAACCAAATGAAAACAGGAAGCAGCATAAGCCTGGCAAGTTAGATGCAAAGCACTGATAAGGAAGGCTAAGAGAGAATTTGAAAAGAAATTTCTCAAAGAGACAAACACTTTATCAGGCACATTAGAAGCAGAAAACCTCTGAAAAGAATCAGTTGGACCAGTGGATCATCAAAGAGTAAAAGGGTCACTCATGGAGGACAAGACCATAATGAAGAGACTAGATGAATCCTTTGCTTCAGGCTTTCCTTCTTAGAAAGGAGCTACCGATGCCAGAGACGGTATTTAAAGGTGATGATACTGAGGAACTGAAACAAATCTTGGAAGATGTAAGAGACCAGCCTGCTTATTTTTGAAGGAGAAGGGCGCCCATCTTCCGACACAAAGCGGGAGATGGGCGTCCTTCTTCTAAGGTCGCCCAAATCGGCATAATCGAAAGCCGATTTTGGACGTCCTCAACTGCCGTCGCTTCCCCTCCTTAGGAAGGAAATCGTGTGCAAATGAGCTAACAGTGAGCAGCTCATTTGCATGCAATTTCCTTCATGCATGCCCGTTCCTTTCCTCTGAGATGGGCGTCCTCGCTTTCCATTGTCGGCGAAAACCGGGGATGACCATCTCTAAGGTTGACCTAAATTTAATGATTTTGGCATCCCCGACCGTATTATCGAAAGGAAAGATGGACGTCCATCTTGTTTCGATAATACAGGTTGCCCCACCCCTCTACAGGGCCGTCCTTAGAGATGGGCGCCCCCGTTCGATTATCCCCCTCCAAATTAATAAGCTAAAGACCTGGATCGAATAATATAGACTCCAGGGTACTGAAAAAGAAATAATTGCAGATCTATGATTGGAAATCTGTTCACCATTGTTAAAATCATCTGAAGATTGGAAAGTGTCAACATAATACCAATTTTTAAAAAGTGTTCTAAAGATGATCTGAGAAACTACAGATTGGTGAGGCTTCTAGGCTATGCAAGCAGTCTCAGCAGCCCTGAGATGGGCGTCTCTAACAACTGACCGCCGCCCACCCACCATAAGGACACCAGAACACAACTTGACATTTCGTCCTTTAGATTGTAAGCTCTTTGAGCAGGGACTGTCCTTCTTTGTTAAACTGTACAGCGCTGCGTAACCCTAGTAGCGCTCTAGAAATGTTAAGTAGTAGTAGTAGTAGAACAGGGGAATCCAGTAAAGCCACCAAAGAGCCAATCATGGCCACTGTCTGAGACAAGATCCAGGGCTCATCTATGGACATTTTCTCTGACCCAGTTTACAATCTTATCACAGAGTTTCAAAATCCCGATGGCTACAATGGAAAGTTTGTTCTCTTCTCTAATAAGTACTAACATTTAGTGTGAGAATTTTAGGGGCGATAAGACATTTTCATCTCTAATTTAAGAAAAAACAAACAAACCTACCTTAAAAAAAAAAAAGAACGAAAAAAAGAGCAAAAATCATATGCAAAGTTCTGCAATGACCTACCCTTTTGGAGTGGAGGAGTAGGCTAGTGGTTAGTGCAGCGGACTTTGATCCTGGGGAACCGAGTTCAATTCCCACTGCAGCTCCTTGTGACTCTGGGCAAGTCACTAAACCCTCCATTGCCCCTGGTACAAATAAGTACCTGAATATATGTAAACCGCTTTGAATGTAGTTGCAAAAACCTCAGAAAGGTGGTATATCAAGTCCCATTTCCCTTTTCCCCTTTCCCTTATGACATCACAATAACAGAAGTGAGCTCGGGCAATCAAGCCATTGTGACATCACTGATGTGGTTGGCTCTTATTGGTGGAATGAGTGGAGGAGTAGCCTAGTGGTTAGTGCAGTGGATTTGATCCTGGGGAACTGTATCGGGCAATCAAGCCATTGTGACATCACTGATGAGGTTGGCTCTTATTGGTGGAATGAGTGGAGGAGTAGCCTAGTGGTTAGTGCAGTGCACTTTGATCCTGGCAAACTGAGTTCAATTCCCACTGCAGCTCCTTGTGACTCTGGGCAAGTCACTAAACCCTCCATTGCCCCTGGTACAAATAAGTACCTGAATATATGTAAACCGCTTTGAATGGAGTTGCAAAAACCTCAGAAAGGCGGTATCTGAAGTCCCATTTCCCTTAAGAGCAGAAGCAATGCTGACTTGCTCCTGCCCATCATAGCTATGGCTGCCATGACTTCTAGCAGCAGAATCATAGCAGTCTGGAGCTGCAAGGAGCAAGTGGGGGCATCGCTCTTACTCTTTAGACTTTGGATATGCACTGCTAACTTTCTCAAAATTGGGAATTAAAAAAACAGGGTGTGGCATGGGTCTACAGATGGGATTATAAATTAAAAGGCAAACATAAGTCTGACCAAAGTAAATTTAATTTTAACTACTAATTTCAGATCTCAAACTGATCAATTGTATGACCATAGAAAAAGTAGAAATTAGTAAATGAGAAAATAATAAACACATAGAAAATCCAGTTCAACAATTATAAAAACTGTAAGTACAGATTTAATGACAATTTTCAAAAGACAATTCAGTTATAAAGTCCAAAGCAGTTCTTATAGCTATGTGGTATTTGAGAGTCTTCCAACCTACAGCAGGATGCAGGAGATGATTTAGAAGAAAAATGTTGACTCGATAGAAAGTGTGTTGACTATTTGAGGGTGCGGCTGTAAGGGCACAAGTCTCCTGTGATTGTATTCAGGAGGTCAGAGCAGTCACTTGCTTTCCCTCTCATTCTAGACCTTGGCGCCTAATGTCGGGCAACAAGTGCGAGCGTAGGTTATAGAATATTTACACGCATCAGAGGCGCCAATAATTGACATTTACACACCTAAGTGCTAGGCACTATTCTCTATAAAGTACACACCAAAATCACTTAGTGCGTAACTGCAAGGGGAACATACATGTGGGTGGAGCATGGGCGTATTACTAAACATGCACATTGGGAAGAATAATCCGAATCATAGTTATCTTAGGAGTTAACATTCAAGAAAAAGAATTAAACCCCACTAAGCTAACAATCTGTACCACACGCTCTGGCAATGAATTCCAGTGTTTAATTACACGTTGCGTGACGAAACATTTTCTCCGATTCTTATTAAATTTACTACTTTGTAGCTTCATCACATGCCCCCTAGTCCTAGTATTTTTTGAAAGAGAAAACCCGGCTCTACCCGGCCACGCGTTGCTGTGGCTCAGTCTGGTTAAATGGAAAAGAAAGAAAAGAGGAAGCGCACGTTTCTAATATGTTTAATTTCACAATGCTTGTGGGTATACAATATTTTTTGTTGTTCCATTGTGTGTGCAGAGATAGAGATTGTCTGGTTTGCCGGCTGTAGAACATGCAACATATAATTGTCCATGTGAGAAGCAATCCGTGTGTAGATGTAAACGGGTGAATTCTAAAGATTGGCCCTGAGCTTTGTTGATGGTGATTGCAAACTCCAATCAAATTGGGAATTGCAATCTGTTAAATTGAAATGGCATATCCGTTGGAATCATAGGAATGCGAGGAATGAGGACATGTTCACCTCTGAAAGGTCCTGTCAAGATTGTTGCTTGTACGACATTGCTCATTCATTTTTTTACTGCAAGCCACGTGTGGTTGCAAAGGTTTGGCTGGTTGATATTTCGCAACATGATAATTGGCACGTCGATTTTCAATTGCAGTACGTGCGGTGGCATCCCTGGCAGATCGAGTGAATTGAAAAAGTCTGTTGGATAATTAAGCGCTTCTCCGCTTCCAGAACAGTGTCGACGGACTTGTGTGTGAGTGGCTCGCTTTGAATGTTAGACTGAATAATATTGTTCAGTTCGTAGACGTCTTTGTTCTTGGCCGCAAGAATAGCTCGTTCACTCAGCGATTCGTGATTCTTATAATTGGTTTGAATATTGGGAAATACTTTTTCAACCAATTGTTCTTTTGAGGTCAGTAAATTGCAGAAGTTTTGAGGCAATGAAATTCGTCCTCAGGTCAGATCAACCGGCACCTTTCCGTTCCCCATTTTCAGCAATTGATGTGAGAATATCTGAGCTAATTGATCGTTTTGCAGCTGGAGTATTTTAGGCAAGTAGAGTATTTTAGGCAAGCATTTATTTCGTCCGCTGGTGTCGATCGAGGAACTACAGGTAATGTTTGCCTGAGAGAGTAGTGGATGCTTGGAATGCCCTCCCGCGGGAGGTGGTGGAAATGAAAACGGTAACGGAATTCAAACATGCGTGGGATAAGCATAAAGGAATCCTGTGCCGAAGGAATGGATCCTCAGGAGCTTAGTCAAGATCGGGAGGCGGGGCTGGTGGTTGGGAGGCGGGGATAGGGCTGGGCAGACTTATACGGTCTGTGCCAGAGCCGGTGGTGGGAAGCGGGACTGGTGGTTGGGAGGCAGGGAGAGTGCTGGACAGACTTGTACGGTCTGTGCCAGAGCCGGTGGTTGGGAGGCCCATCCTAGAAATACTGTATTATTCCATCATCCATTCAATAACGTTCTATGGCTTTTTCCTCCAGGAAGCCGTCCAACCCTTTTTGAAGTCCGCTAAGTTAACTGCCTTAACCACCTTTTCCGGCAGCGAATTCCAGAGTTTAACTACGCGTTGAGTGAAGAAAAGTTTCCTCCGATTCGTTTTAAATTTACCACACTGCAGCTTCATCGCATGCCCCCTTGTCCTAGTATTTTTGGAAAGCGTAAACAGACGCTCCACATTGACCCGTTCCATTCCACTCATTATCTTATAGACCTCTATCATATCTCCCCTCAGCCACCTTTTCTCCAAGCTGAAGAGCCCCAGCCTCTTCAACCTATCCTGATAGGGAAGTCGTCCCATCTTCTGTATCATCTTTGTCGCCCTTCTCTGTTTTTCAATTATGGACACATTTCATTGACATTTTAAAGCAAGTGGAAATTTCTGTGATGTAAGGAGAGCACATTGAAGTGCCTTTGATTTTGGCAGTGTTATGTTAAGCTCTCGGGTTCAGGTGAGTCCTTACTGATGAATTTCCACCATTTCAAAACATTTTTCACATGTCATTTTAATTAGTTCACTGTCGTTTGGGTAGGTTCTTACTATTCCTTACAGGAAGTATAACAAATAAATTAACCCATAACCCGTAACTCCGATGAGATTGACAAGAGCAATGGTGAATCCTGGTGACATTTTAACACCACAGATTGTAAGAGTAGTAGATTATCCTGGGGAGAAAAGTGACATCACAAATTTAAAAGGCACAGCTGGTGGGAGTTGGCCTAACTGGCGGTGTGAGCTGGCGGTGCAACCTGAGTATTGGAGTTTGCTGCTGTTTTTCTTTGATCTCTCCTGAGTTATGCCACATACTAAACAGAAAGGGGTGGTCATGATTGTTCCCCAGCGACTAAGACTTATTCTCCCATGCAGCCATCAATCTGGAGGTATGCCACCAAAACCCCATTACAAGTTTCCAGGAGGATGGTCTCCACATTGGATTCGGGTGAAGGACAGCCCGACCCTGTGGGGCTTGAGGTGGCCTTGTCTCCCCCCGGTCTTCAACTCCCCGCTGCGTCTGCCTGCTGCAGCAACATTGAAGGAGCCTCTTGTGGCGGAAGCTGCCTGTTGGGAAGCTCTCGTCGGGGGCAAAGAAGCCATGAGTTTAAGCAGGGTAAGGAATGGTGGTGGTTTATTGAAGACTTCTACCCCGCCCATTCAACGGCAATAACTGAGCGGCTACATAATAATCAAAGGGATGAGAGAAGAAAGTAAGATAGGTAGGAGGATGGGGGGGGGGGGGGGGGGAAGGGGTGAAACTAGAATAATTGATAGGAAAGCAGGGGGTGGTGGAAAAGGTCTATTTCAGGCAAGCTGTCAAGAACCCCAAAGTGAGACAGGGGTCAGCTGTAGGCACCCCAACAGAGGTATGTCTCAAGTTTTGACTTAAATTGCTGAAGGGAGGAACAGAATTTGAGATGCTGGGGCAATTTGTTCCAAAGATCCGGGCCCTGTACCGAAAAGATAGAACGGTGGATAGTGGCATGATGGCATGAGCAAGGGCTCTGAAAGAAGGAACATTAAGTAGATCAAGCTGGGAAGACCTGAGAGGCCTGGGAGGGCAGTAGGGGGAGACTGGAAAGAAACAGGGCTGCTATTCTTACCTACAAGAGGAGAGGGAGCATCCCAATCCTCTGGCATCTCTGTTGAGTATTTGGCTGCAAAAAATAAAAAAAAACGGAATTAAAATTCAGAGCCTGATATTTAAAGCAATTTAGCTGGCAGTAGAGCCTCCTGCCTGGTTAATTTGCATGTGCCTGCCAATCTGCTGAGGCAGTCCATGGGTGGAGCCTGACCGGACCCCCCGCCATCCCTTATAGTTCCTCCCAGACCTACCTTTGATAGCCCTGCAGGTGAGGCATATTTTCAAAGCACTTTGGGAGGCTAAGTTCCATAGGTTTCTATGGAACTTTGGGAGGCTAAGTGCTTTGAAAATGAGCCTCCACTGGTGATTTAATTTAATTTTATTTATTTAATTGCATTTGTATCCCACATTTTCCCACCTATTTGCGGGTTCAGTGTGGCTTACAATACATTGTAAATAATGGAAATACAGTTTGTTACATTACGATTATGGGTTACATTGTGAAAAGTTAAGGAAGACAGAGTCAGATCAATCACCTTTGGGGTGTAGAAACTATAGGATATGACGTTGGGGAATTACTACGGTGATCGAATAATAGCAAGAGAGCGATGGGGTAAACAGTTTTTATCTGTGGGTAGATTGTTGAATGGGAGAGAGTACGGGAACGTGGAGTACGTGAGGTAATGTCTTGAGGCATTGTTATGATGTATATGGGATTTATATGTTTTGATCCTTGCGGTATGTTTGCGGAAGTCTGTCAACTCATAGACCGCTCTCAGGCCGCGTGGCAGTGCGTTCCAGAGTTGCGTGCTCTTGTAGGAGAAGGTTGATGCATGTAGTATTTTATACTTTATGCCTTAAGTGGTCTTGAGAGCAGAAGCAATGCCGACTTGCTCCTGCCCATCGTAGCTTTGGCCTCATAATGGCCGCCATGACTTCTAGTGGCAGAATCGTAACAGCCATTTTGAGGCTGGAGCTGCAAAGAGCAGGAGCGAGTGGGCATCGCTCTTACTCTTCGGACCCCTTAGACCACCAGACTATTAAAGGTAGGCCTGGGTGGGGGGGCTCCAGTAGGTGGTTAGGGTGGAGGTCTGGTCAGGATTTCTTTTTCTCTTCAGGGTGTGAGAGAGGGATTGAGAGTGGGAGGAGGGCGGAAGTAACTCGGAGGATGGAAGAGGGGAGGAAAAGAGAAGAGATGCCAGATGGAAGAGAGGAGATGCTGGATGGAAAAGAACAGAGTTGGTGAAAGACTAGGAAGTAAGAGGAAAGACAATAGGACAACTGGGGAAAGGGAAAGAACTGGAAAGCTGTAGGCAGGTACAATAAAAAGAGGGAAATTTAAGATTGGATAATAAGAATGAATTAAATGCGGCCAGAGAGGCAAAAAAAAAAAATGGAAGAAAGATGAAAGGAAAGGAGGAAAGAGAAAAATGACATGAGAAGAGGAAGGAAAGCAGAAACCGGAGCTCGAACCAACACAGTTAGAAAAATACAATGACCAGGCAACAAAGGTAAAAAAAAAAGTATGTTAGCTTCTTCAAGGACAAACATGCCATATTCTCACACGTGGGTGACGTCATCCACGTCGCCTGGTGTGGAACGCTTAATAGTGTATTACAGCTTTTAAAACAGAAAACGTAACGTTCCCACTGCGCAAGCGTGCCTTCCCACCCGCCGCAAGAGTGCAGAACCTGAAGTCTTCTTCCATCCGCTGTTAGGAGAGGACATGCTGTTTCGCGGCTCTCTCACTGCATTTGATGCGGTTTCCTTTTTTTGCAGGATTTTTTGTGCCTTCCCTGCGGGATTTTTTTCCCCGGTTTTGCTCTTTTTCTCCATTTGGGGCCTTTTCCTCTTAACCCTTACATGTTTTACTTAATTTTCCTTGCATTTAAGTTTTCTTTGTTTTTACTGCACTCTATAGATCCTCTTATTTTATTTTTGTTACATTTGTACCCTGCGCTTTCCCACTCATGGCAGGCTCAATGCGGCTTACTTGGGGCAATGGAGGGTTAAGTGACTTGCCCGGAGTCACAAGGAGCTGCCTGTGCCTGAAGTGGGAATCCAGCTCAGTTCCTCAGGACCAGAGTCCGCCACCCTAACAACCACTAGGCCAGTCCTCCACTGTTGCTACAGTAGATTCCACTAGCAACATTCCATGTAGAAGTCGGTCCTGGACGTCAGACTCACAGAAACAGAAGCCTGCGCAGCCTTCTACATGGAATGTTGCTACTATTGGAGATTCTACATGGAATGTTGCTATTCCAAGTAATAGCCAGAACAAAATGCAGTGTGCTGTAGTAAAAACGTATGAAACAATACTAGATAAATACTACAGCCTAAATTGTTAGTGTTGTGTTGGTGTTGGCAGAGAAAGCCCTCAGAAACCGCTGGCAAAAAATGTCTGCGGTTTAGTGCAAGGTTATATATGATTCAATTCATAACTCATGCAGCGTTTCTATCATTGGGCAAAAAACTCTGTCACCACAGGGCTGTATATACACAAGCCTCAACTGAAATTATGCTGACTGACAGCAATGGTTTTAAATTATCAGGCCCCACTCATGACCCGAAACAAATCAGCAAAAAAAGACTTAGCTTTTGAACTGAAATCGAGCACTCGTCTTTGTCCGTTCGACGGGGATCACCGTTTCACCTAAGAACGCGGCTTCATCAGGAACGGAGTGCTAATGTGCTGAAATCTGAAACAAACATTACATATAATCATAAATGTTGTCAAAGGAAAAAATATAAGAATATAAAACACAAAGAAAATCACACCACGGACAGACATACTGAATTGAAGGCGTGAACTTTTTCAAAATGGCGCCTCAGCGTTCACGTTCAGACAGCTGATTAAAATACTGTCGTCACCATGACGTGTTGAACGTCAGTAGAAATTGAACCAATCAATTGAATTGTTCAGCCCATTTGGCTCTAAAGTGTCCCATTCAAAAATCAGCTTTGCTTCTTTCCTTGCTAATGTTAGCTTGCGGTTACCACCTCGATGTGGCAGTTTGATCCAATCAATTGCGACGCATTGCAAATCCTCAAATTTATGTTTGTGCTGAATGCAATGTTCAACAATGGGTTCCTTGATCGCTGACCTTCTGAGATTAGACCGGTGTTCAAGAATTCTAACCTTTAAAGGTCTCGTGGTCATCCCTATATATTTTTTGTTACAGGGGCACGTCAGACAATATACTACATGGTCAGAAAGGCAATTGGTGAAATGCATTAAATCATAGATTTTTTTGGTCTTAGGATTCATAATTTGTTTGGTTTGAGTGGTGATACTGCAGATCTGACAGTGGCCACATTTAAAGTGACCACGTATTTTAGTTGAATCTTTGTGAATTGATAGTCTAATATCTGCAGGACTGAGGATCTCTTTGATATTTCTTGTCCTCGAGAAGGCTACCCGCAAGTCTAAATTTTCAAAGGTATGTGTGGTCTTCATGATTTCCCATCTCTTTTTGATCATTGTTGCTAGATATTCACTGTGCTCACTATGTTGCATTACCATGGTGAATTTACCATCTTCTTGATGTTTCATGTGCTTAGAGAGAAGCAAACTCCTGTTGTTGTATCTTGCCCTCCGATATGCTTTCTTCAATATGGATCTGCCGTAGCCTCTGTCCAATAAATTTGACATGAGGTTGTTGGCTTGAATTTTGAAAGTGTGGAAGTCCGAACAAATGCGTCTGATCCTCAGCATTTGTGAGAAAGGAAGGCTCTCTTTCAAATGTGTAGGGTGACAGCTAGAGCTGTGTAGAAAGGTGTTCTTGTCTGTCTCCTTTTTGTAAACTTTGGTGACAAATCCATCTGATGTGCTGTTAACTTCTACATCTAAATAATGGATGCATTCAAATGAATGTTGTTCAGTGAACTGAATATTGTCATCACAGCTGTTGAGCCATATCATGAATTTGTGTAGGTCTGTCACGGTACCTGTCCATATCATGAAGATATCATCAATATATCTCCACCACTGTGCAATGACCTCCTGAAATGGAGATTTATCAATCCATGTTGACTCAAACTGGGACATGTATAAATTGGCAATGGATGGGGCGAATGTGGCCCCCATCGCTACCCCGCTCGTTTGCAGGTAGAATTTGTCCAGAAAAAGAAAGTAATTCTCTTTCATTGCAATTCTTGCAAGCGTGAAAAGAAAATCTGTGGGTATGCAATGTGGTCTTGTTCTATTGTCAAGAATACTCCTGATGTTGTTCAATGCTTCATCCTGAGGAATGGACGTGTATAATGAACACACGTCCAATGTGACCATAAGGGCATCTTGATATTCAGATTCAAACTCCCCGATTTTTTCAAGAAAGTGAGTAGTGTCTCTGATGTGTGATGGATATTTGGACACTTCAGGTCTTAAGAAAGTGTCAATGAAGGAGGATAATGGTTCTAAAACCGAATTTCTTCCCGAAAGAATGGGTCTCCCTGGTGGATTGGTAAGACTCTTATGTACTTTTGGTAAGAAGTACATAACTGGAATGGTTGGAGAGCTGCGGCATAGAAATTTTTTATCTTTGGGGGTGATAAAACCTTCTTCCAAAGCTTTGGTGGTGATACGGTTGATGAGGGATTTAAGTCTATGAGTTGGATTCAGCATAAGCCTTTTGTAAGATTTACTATCATTCAATTGTCTTAAAGCCTCATTAATATAGTCACTACGGTTTTGTACCACAATGCCGCCGCCCTTGTCTGCCTTCCTAATAATAATGCCATTGTCATCTTTCAGTAGTTTAAGTGCTTGCATTTCTTCTCTTGTGGTATTGAATTTTTTAGAATGCAAGAAACTGTTATTGCGTTTGTGTTTCTCCAAATCGTTGAGAATCATGGTTTTGAATGTATGCAGTGCTGGAATTGGTAAAACGGGGGGTCTCCAAATGCTCTTAGGTTTAATGATGGTTCTGTCATATGTGACCTCCTGGTTATCAAAGAACAATTTGATTTCTAATTTTCTAATAAATTTCTCTAAGTCAACATGGAACTGAAAATCATTGAAGTGCGTTGAGGGGACATAAGACAGACCCTTTAATAGTACAGATTTTTCAACAGGAGTTAATATTCTGTTAGATAGATTGATAACAGCAGAATTTATTTCTGAGATCGTGTTCGTGGTCTGTTCCGTTGTCCCGTGTTCCCTCTTCTGTTTGCTCTTCCCTGTCTGTTCCCTAAAAAAGTCTTCTGCCTATTAGAGTCACTACCCATTGTTGAACATTGCATTCAGCACAAACATAAATTTGAGGATTTGCAATGCGTCGCAATTGATTGGATCAAACTGCCACATCGAGGTGGTAACCGCAAGCTAACATTAGCAAGGAAAGAAGCAAAGCTGATTTTTGAATGGGACACTTTAGAGCCAAATGGGCTGAACAATTCAATTGATTGGTTCAATTTCTACTGACGTTCAACACGTCATGGTGACGACAGTATTTTAATCAGCTGTCTGAACGTGAACGCTGAGGCGCCATTTTGAAAAAGTTCACGCCTTCAATTCAGTATGTCTGTCCGTGGTGTGATTTTCTTTGTGTTTTATATTCTTATATTTTTTCCTTTGACAACATTTATGATTATATGTAATGTTTGTTTCAGATTTCAGCACATTAGCACTCCGTTCCTGATGAAGCCGCGTTCTTAGGTGAAACGGTGATCCCCGTCGAACGGACAAAGACGAGTGCTCGATTTCAGTTCAAAAGCTAAGTCTTTTTTTGCTGATTTGTTTCGGGTCATGAGTGGGGCCTGATAATTTAAAACCATTGCTGTCAGTCAGCATAATTTCAGTTGAGGCTTGTGTATATACAGCCCTGTGGTGACAGAGTTTTTTGCCCAATGATAGAAACGCTGCATGAGTTATGAATTGAATCATATATAACCTTGCACTAAACCGCAGACATTTTTTGCCAGCGGTTTCTGAGGGCTTTCTCTGCCAACACCAACACAACACTAACAATTTAGGCTGTAGTATTTATCTAGTAATGTTGCTATTCCACTAGCAACATTCCATGTAGAAGTCGGTCCTGGACGCCAGACTCACAGAAACAGAAGCCTGTGCAGCCTTCTACTTGGAATGTTGCTACTATTGGAGATTCTACATGGAATGTTGCTACTATTTGAGATTCTACATGGAACGTTGCTATTCCACTAGCAACATTCCATGTAGAAGTCGGTCCTGGACGTCAGACTCACAGAAACAGAGGCCTGCGCAGCCTTCTACATGGAATGTTGCTACTATTGGAGATTCTACATGGAATGTTGCTATTCCACTAGCAACATTCCATGTAGAAGTCGGTCCTGGACGTCAGATTCACAGAAACAGAGGCCTGCGCAGCCTTCTACATGGAATGTTGCTACTATTGGAGATTCTACATGGAATGTTGCTACTATTGGAGATTCTACATGGAATGTTGCTATTCCACTAGCAACATTCCATGTAGAAGTCGGTCCTGGACGTCAGACTCACAGAAACAGAAGCCTGCGCAGCCTTCTACATGGAATGTTGCTACTATTGGAGATTCTACATGGAATGTTGCTACTATTGGAGATTCTACATGGAATGTTGCTATTCCACTAGCAACATTCCATGTAGAAGTCGGTCCTGGACGTCAGACTCACAGAAACAGAAGCCTGCGCAGCCTTCTACATGGAATGTTGCTACTATTGGAGATTCTACATGGAATGTTGCTATTCCACTAGCAACATTCCATGTAGAATCTCCAATAGTAGCAACATTCCATGTAGAAGGCTGCGCAGGCTTCTGTTTCTGTGAGTCTGACGTCCAGAAGCAGAAGCCTGCGTGGCCACATTGGTGATCTGCAAGGGCTGACTTCTACATGGAATGTTGCTAGTGGAATAGCAACATTCCATGTAGAATCTCAAATAGTAGCAACAGTGGAGGAGTGGCCTAGTGGTTAGGGTGGTGGACTTTGGTCCTGAGGAACTGAGTTTGATTCCCACTTCAGGCACACGCAGCTCCTTGTGACTCTGGGCAAGTCACTTAACACTCCATTGCCGCATTGAGCCTGCCATGAGTGGGAAAGCGCAGGGTACAAATGTAACCAAAAAAAAAAACTGGAAATTGCTCTTGTTATTGGCTTCTCTGTACATAACTTTATTTTACTATTACTTCACAAATTATCTCCTTCTTTCTTTTTTGTTTCTCCATCTACCATTAAATGTATTACTCTGGCAACACATGTAAAATTGTCATGCCCATAAAGGTATCTGAATATGAATCTGTGGTGATATTCTGTTGAGTCACACTGGCAAATTTTAAGGCACATGAGAATTTTCCAAACTGGTGCGTCATCACTGCCAGACTTCTGCTGTCATATATAGTGAGATCAGCAGTGGGGAAGTGCCAGACTGAGGTTTTAAAATGCTTGCAGAGCTGGAGGGTGCAGAGATGAGGTGGCTAGCAGAGCTCATCCACCCAGCCACAGAAAGAAAGGAGTCTGGCACTGGTCAGAAAGAGGGAAGGGAAGATAGGAAGCAGCCGGCATTGCTACTACTGGAAATTTGTGGAATCTTACCTGGAGGCGTGGGTGACCTCTGCCAATCCTGGTGGTCTTCACACCTTTGCTCTGGAGAGAGAGTTGATAAGTAAGACTACCATTCAAATATTACAATATATTTATCAAGTCATGCAAAATGTGGTACAACAACATAAAATAGGACCAGTGCCTCTGAGGGGGGCAAAAGTCCCTGACCCTGGCGCTGGCATGCTTCCTCCTGCCTGCCTTCTTCCGGGTCTGTATTTCTCTTCTGCTCCTGCTTGCCGCCCAGGACCCGGATGATTGCAATAATGCGATATTTTGTTAATGCAATCATCCGAGTCCTGACTCCCAGCACACAGGAGCAGGAGCAGACAGATCAAGGGAGCAGCAGTCAGAGACAGAAAGGTAAGGAGGCATGCAAGAGCGGTAGCCGGGGGGGGGGGGGGGGCATGGTGGCAGCAGCTCAAGTGTGGAGGGGGGCATGCACAGCGATCGGGTCCGGTCCTGCCCCAGGCCTAGCTGTGTCTCTCAGTGGCCCTGCATAGGACAGTTGAAGACCTGGATTAATGGTTTAAGCTGTATTGAGCAGGGACTGTCTCTGTATGTCAGGTGTTCAGCGCTGCGTGCGTCTGATAGCGCTATACAAATGCTAATACTACTACTACTACTTAACATTTCTAGAGCGCTACTAGGGTTAGGCAGCGCTGTACAAATTAACAAAGAAGGATAGTCCCTGCTCAAAGGAGCTATTACAATCTAAAGGATGAAATGTCAAGTTGGGGTAGTCTACATTTCCTGAGTAGAGGTGTAGTGGTTAGGTGCCGAAGGCGACATTGAAGAGGTGGGCTTTGAGCAATGATTTGAAGATGGGCAGGGAGGGGGCCTGGCGTATGGGCTCAGGGAGTTTGTTCCAAGCATGGGGTGAGGTGAGGCAGAAAGGGTGGAGCCTGGAGTTGGCGGTGGTGGAGAAGGGTACTGAAAGGAGGGATTTGTCTTGAGTGCGGAGGTTACGGGTAGGGACGTAAGGGGAGATGAGGGTAGAGAGGTAAGGAGGGGCTGCAGATCGAGTGCATTTGTAGGTTAGTAGGAGAAGCTTGAACTGTATGCAGTATCTGATCGAAAGCCAGTGAAGTGACGAGGAGAGGGGTGATATGAGTATATCGGTCAAGGCGGAAGATAAGATGTGCAGCAGAGTTCTGAACGGACTGAAGGGGGATAGATGGCTAAGTGGGAGGCCGGTGAGGAGTAGGTTGCAGTAGTCAAGGCGAGAGGTAATGAGAGAGTGGATGAGAGTTTGGGTGGTGTGCTCAGAGAGGAAGGGGCGAATTTTGCTAATGTTGTAGAGGAAGAAGCGACAGGTCTTGGCTATCTGCTGGATATGCGCAGAGAAGGAGAGGGAAGAGTCGAAGATGACACAGAGGTTGCGGGCAGATGAGACGGGGACGATGAGGATGTTATCGACTGAGATAGAGAGTAAAGGGAGAGGAGAAGTGGGCTTGGGTGGGAAGACGATAAGTTCGGTCTTGGCCATGTTCAGTTTCAGGTGGCGGTTGGACATCCAGGCAGCAATGTTGGATAAGCAGGCCGATACTTTGGCCTGGGTTTCCGCAGTGATGTCTGGTGTGGAGAGATAAAGCTGGGTGTCGTCAGCATAAAGATGATATTGGAGACCATGAGATGAGATCAGCGAGCCCAGGGAAGAGGTGTAGATTGAAAAAAGAAGGAGTCCAAGGACAGATCCCTGAGGAACTCCAACAGAGAGTGGGATGGGGTGGAGGAAGATCCATGAGAGTGTACTCTGAAGGTATGATGGGAGAGATAAGAGGAGAACCAGGAGAGGACAGAGCCCTGGAACCCAAAAGAGGACAGTGTGTCAAGAAGTAGGTTGTGATTGACAGTGTCAAAAGCGGCGGATAGGTCGAGGAGGATGAGGATGGAGTAGTGACCTTTGGATTTGGCGAGGAACAGGTCATTGCAGACTTTAGATAGTGCCGTTTCTGTCGAGTGTAGGGGGCGAAAGCCGGATTGAAGCGGATCGAGGATGGCATGAGAGGAGAGAAAATCAATGCAGCGGCTGTGAATGGTGCGTTCAAGTATCTTGGAGAGGAAGGGTAGGAGGGAAATGGGGCGGTAGTTGGAGGGACAGGTAGGGTCAAGAGATGGTTTTTTGAGGAGTGGTGTGACCACAGCATGCTTGAAGGTGTCCGGGACAGTTGCAGTGGAGAGAGAGAGGTTGAGGATATGACAGATGGGGGGGGGGGGGGTGATAGTAGGAGTGATGGTGTTAAGTAAGTTGGTGGGGATGGGGTCTGAGGAACAGGTGGTGCATTTCGAGGAGGAGAGGAGATGGGCGGTTTCCTCTTCGGTGATATCAGGAAAAGAGGAGAAGGAGGCCTGGGTTGGCTGGTTAAGAGAGTGGGTTATAGGATGAAGAGGAGGAGAAGGTTTGGTGTAAATAAAAAACACTGGCCTGTGCTCAATTTAACAATTGTTTATTGATATATCGATATATGAGAACATACGAGGCTTAATGGCAAACCAGGTAGTAAATTTAAAACAAATCGGAGAAAATTTTTCTTCACTCAATGTTTATTATTATTATTTATTTATTTGTTTACATTTGTACTCCGCACTTTCCCACTCATAGCAGGTTCAATGTGGCTTACATAGTAATAGGATTACAAAGCAAGGTGTAGAGAAAAGCAGGCTAAACTTAGCAAAGTAACGGAGATGTGTAAATAGGTGATGATATGAGGAGAAGGGTAAAGGAGGAAGGAGGAGGTGGATAGAAATAAACAGAGGATATGGTCGGGGTGAGTATAGGGAAAGATTGGAGGAGGTGTGACCTGAGTCACAGCTGTTGTTGCAGGATCAGGTAATGAGTAGATGGGTAATAGAGTTGGGTCATGGCGTTTGGGTAAGCTTCCTTGAATACGTGGGTTTTCAGAGATTTTCTGAAGGCTAGGTAGTCTTTGATAGAGCGGATGGGTCTGGGTAGAGTTAGTTGACTACCTTTGAAGGAGAATGTGTAATTCATCTCTGATCTCTGGAATTCGTTGCCAGAAAATGTGGTAAAGGCAGTTAGCTTAGCAGAATTTAAAAAAGGTTTGGATGGCTTCCTAAAGGAAAAGTCCATAGACCGTTATTAAATGGACTTGGGGAAAATCCACTATTTCTGGGATAAGCAGCATAAAATGTTTTGTACGTTTTGGGGATCTTGCCAGGTATTTGTGACCTGGATTGGCCGCTGTTGGAAACAGGATGCAGGGCTTGGTGGACCTTTGGTTTTCCCCAGTATGGCAATACTTATGTACTTCTGAATTCTGGAAAAAGGCCAGCTCCTTATATAGGGAATTTGGGATCCTGAACACAAAGTATCAGAAGAATACATAAAAAGCTTCATTATTACAGGAGAATACGTTAGTTTACTAACGTTTATCGTCCCTGTGATAGTCTCCTTCACCTCTTGACCATCAGATTATCCATAATATATTGGAGTCATAAATTGCTCCCAAGTTAAGATACAAATGACTTACAATGTTTTCCCATTCCTAAAGGTCCCTAGGAGGGGCATTTTCGATATGATGTCTAAGTCCGACTTTGGACGTTTGCAAAAAAAATCCAAAATCCAACAGGAAAGAAGGTCATTTTCAAAAAAGAAAAACCGTCTATCTTTTGTTTTCGAAAATACTGTTTCGAACAACGTTTTGTGATTTTTGATCCTTTAAAAAAAAAAAAAAACATCCAAGTGCAAACGCACAAAATCAAGTCATTAGGATGTGGGAGGAGCCAGCATTTTTAGTAGACTGGTCCCCCTGACATTCCAGGATAGCAATAGGGAACCCTAGGGGGCACTGCAGTGGACTTCATAAAATGCTCCCAGGTACACAACTGACCATTGCTCCCCAGGGCCAGTCTAAGCCAGTGGAGGAGTGGCCTAGTGGTTAGGGTGGTGGACTTTGGTCCTGAGGAACTGAGTTCGATTCCCACTTCAGGCACAGGCAGCTCCTTGTGACTCTGGGCAAGTCACTTAACCCTCCATTGCCTGCTGCATTGAGCCTTCCATGAGTGGGAAAGTGTGAGGTACAAATGTAACTAAAAAAAAAAAAAAAAAGTGTGGGGCCCTATGCAAACTAATCTGATGGGGCCCCATCCTAGCCCTGCCCCCATCCTAGCTCCAGGGCCGGCCACCCCTCCCTCTGAGCTCCCGGGCCATCCCCAGGGCTCCCCAGCTCCCTCCCTCCCAGCTCCAAGGCCAGATGGCTGGTCTCTGTCTCTCTCTCTCTTCCTCCCACCCACCAGCTCCAAGGCCCCCTGCCCTCTGAATTTTAAGTTACCTCGTCGTCGATGTCAGAGCGGCCGGCAGGTGGCAGGTAGCAGCAGCCGTGAAAAGCGTGCGAGCTGCTGGGCGGCGCTTCTGGAGCCTTCCTTTCCCTTCCCTTGCTCAGCTCTGGTCCCGCCCTCAAAACAAGGGCGGGACCAGAGCTGAACGAGGGAAGGGAAAGGAAGGCCCCCGAAGCGTCGCCCAGCAGCTCATACGCTTTTCACAGCTGCTGCTACCTGGCGGCCGCTCCGACATCGACGACGAGGTAACTTCAAATTCAGAGGTTGGGGGGGGAGACTGGAGTTTGGGCGGTCGGGGCGGGGCAACCAGGCGCGCCAAGCGGGGCCCCCTTGAGCGTGAGGGCCTATGCGGTCGCCTCGCCCTAAGACTGGCCCTGTTGCTCCCCTTCCTTGTGTGCTGAGCCCCCCCAAAACCCACTACCCCCAACTGTACACCAACCATAGCCCTTACAGGTGAAGGGGGCACCTATATGTGGGTACAGTGAGTTTCTGGTGAGTTTGGAGGGCTCACAGTTTCCTCCACAAGTGTAACAGGTACGGGGAGGTAGGAGCCTGGGTCCACCTGTCTGCAGTGCACTGCACCCTAGTGACCACTGGGAGAATAAGGGGAGGTCATTCCTGATTCCCTCCAGTGGTCATCTGGTTATTTAGGGCACCTTTTTATGCCTTATTTGTTATAAAAACAGGTCTAGCTCAAAACATCTAAGTTTTAGTTTTGAACGGTTTTGTTTTGTTGCATTATGGCCCCTGTTTGCGGAACGGCGAGACCAGAGGAACAGGTGAAACAGAAGAGAAAGCAAAGGCAGTGTGAAGCAGCGTCCGTGGTGCTGGACTTCATTGTTAACCGGCAGAGTAGGAGGTAAAACGTTTTAAATAACAGCTGGCACTTACAAAGGGCTGGGGCACCCGCACACATGCTCCTTGCACTCGGAGGCCACAGAGACAGAGGGAGGGAGGCGCTGGGCGGCGGAAATCGGAGGAGATGGGAGGCGTGGAACTCGGACGGGAGTGGGGCCGTCGGACTAGAATGGGCCCATGGAACTCGGACGGATGGGAGTGGAAGGAAGGAGGGAGGGAGGGAGGGGGGTCATGGAACTTTGGGGGGGGGGGCGATGTTTACTCACCTCCTGTGGCTGCTGCTGGGTTCCCTTCCCTCTCACTTCCCATTGGTCCGCCCTGTGATGTCATCCCCAGGGCGGACCAATGGGAATTGTGTTACGAACCCAGGCATCCAGACGGAGGTGCAAATTATTATATAGGATGGGAGAGAAATAGTTGATGCAAGCACTTCTCCCTCCCCCCCCCCCCTCACTTCCTCCTAAGCCAGCGGTTTTTTCTGTCAGAAAATCACCCGTGAAAACAATAATGTCTCTGCCAACAGGACACAGAAAGGTTAAGCACTTATTTCAAAACGACACAGTGAGAGTGACAGAGATGTATCTGAGAATCAGATGGAATAAGAGAGCACTGGGAAGGAAGAGACGAGATCTCACCTGGAGGAGTGAGTGACCTCGACCAAATCAGGAGATTATTAATTCTTTGCTGCGAAGAGAATGCTAAAAAAAAAAAAAAAGCAAGATTTTAAGTCACACATGACAATTTATTTATTAATTTTCAACTTCATTGCACACTTTAGTCTGTAAACTGCTTACCCCTGCTTTATCAGATGCAGCGGTATAGTAAATGACGATTAAATAAACAAATTTAATAAATCGTCACGTAAGGTGTGGTACAATAAAATCTCATAAGTACATAAGTATTGCCATACTGGGAAAGAGCAAAGGTCCATCAAGCCCAGCATCCTGTTTCCAACAGTGGCCAATCCAGGTCACAAATACCTGGCAAGATCCCAAAATGTACAAAACATTCTATACTGTTTATCCCAGAAATAGTGGATTTTCCCCAAGTCCATTTAATAACAGTCTATGGACTTTTCCTTTAGGAAGCCGTCCAAACCTTTTTTAAACTCCGCTAAGCTAACCACCTTTACCACATTCTCTGGCAACAAATTCCAGAGTTTAATTACACGTTGAGTGAAGAAATATTTTCTCCGATTCGTTTTAAATTTACTACATTGTAGCTTCATCGCATGCCCCCTAGTCCTAGTATTTTTGGAAAGCATGAACAGATGCTTCACATCTACCCGTTCAACTCCACTCATTATTTTATAGACCTCTATCATATCTCCCCTCAGCCGCCTTTTCTCCAAGCTGAAGAGCCCTAGCCGCTTTAGCCTTTCCTCATAGGGAAGTCGTCCCATCCCCTTTATCATCTTCGTCGCCCTTCTCTGCACCTTTTCTAATTCCACTATATCTTTTTTGAGATGCGGCGAGCAGAATTGAACACAATATTCGATGTGCGGTCGCACCATGGAGCGATACAGAGGCATTATAACATCCTCCTTTTTGTTTTCCATTCCTTTCCTAATAATACATAACATTCTATTTGCTTTCTTAGCCACAGCAGCACACTGAGCAGAAGGTTTCAACGTATCATCAATAACGACACCTAGATCCCTTTCTTGGTCCGTGACTCCTAACGTGGAACCTTGCATGACATAGCTATAATTCAGGTTCCTCTTTCCTACATACATCACTTTGCACTTGCTCACATTAAACATCATCTGCCACTTAGACACCCAGTCTCCCAGTGCCTCGTAATGGTCGTCTTGTAATTTTTCACAATCCTCCCTCGATTTAACGACTTTAAATAACTTTGTTTCATCAGCAAATTTAATTACCTCACTAGTTACTCCCATCTCTAGGTCATTTATAAATATGTTAAAAAGCAGCGGACCCAGCACAGACCCCTGGGAAACCCCACTAACTACCCTTCTCCATTGAGAATACTGATCATTTAACCCTACTCATAGAATACAAACAGCAAAATCTAGAAGAATGATCTAAGGTTTGGCAATTAAAATTCAATGCGAAGAAATGCAAAGTGATGCATTTAGGGAGTAGAAACCCACGAGAGACTTATGTGTTAGGCGGTGAGAGTCTGATAGGTACTGAGGGGGAGAGGGATCTTGGGGTGATAGTATCCGAGGATCTGAAGGCGACGAAACAGTGTGACAAGGCGGTGGCCATAGCGAGAAGGTTGCTAGGCTGTATAGAGAGAGGTGTGATCAGCAGAAGAAAGGAAGTGTTGATGCCCCTGTACAAGTCGTTGGTGAGGCCCCACCTGGAGTATTGTGTTCAGTTTTGGAGGCCGTACCTTGCGAAGGATGTTAAAAAAATGGAAGCGGTGCAAAGAAAAGCTACGAAAATGGTATGGGATTTGCGTTCCAAGACGTATGAGCAGAGACTTGCTGACCTGAACATGTATACCCTGGAGGAAAGGACGAACAGGGGTGATATGATACAGACGTTCAAATACTTGAAAGGTATTAATCCGCAAAAAAATCTTTTCCGGAGATGGGAAGGCAGTAGAACGAGAGGACATGAAATGAGATTGAAGGGGGGCAGACTCAAAAAAGAGAGGGTGGTGGATGCTTGGAATGCCCTCCCACGGGAGGTGGTGGAGATGAAAACGGTAACGGAATTCAAACATGCGTGGGATATGCATAAAGGAATCCTGTGCAGTAGGAATGGATCCTCAGAAGCTTAGCCGAAATTGGGTGGCGGAGCAGGTGGGGGAAGAGAGGTTGGTGGTTGGGAGGCGAGGATAGTGGAGGGCAGACTTATACGGTCTGTGCCAGAGCCGGTGATGGGAGGCAGGACTGGTGGTTGGGAGGCGGGGAATCCTGCTGGGCAGACTTATACGGTCTATGCCCTGGAAAAGACAGGTGCAAATCAAGGTAAGGTACACACATATGAGTTTATCTTGTTGGGCAGACTGGATGGACCATTCAGGTCTTTTTCTGCTATGTTACCATGTTAAATAAATTTGTGACACATCCTACTTTCTTAGTGACCTGGGCCGAGAACCACTAAAGCCAGGATTCAAATACCACTTTCACCACAAACACTGCTTGTAACACTGGGCAAACTACTTTATCTTCCATTGCATTAGGTAGTCACCAGGAAAGTAAGCTCTCTGGGGAAGGGACATATGGTACTTAAATACTTATCACCAGGAGGCTTCAAGATCGGGACACAATTTCTTTAATCATGTAACTTGAACATCGATTCTTCCCTTAGTGACCCAACTGGGGCCATGTTTCGGTGCACAGCGCCTGCGTCAGGGGCCTAACAGGTTGTGAATTAAGACTTATGAACTTGAGAAAGAGGGATTGCCTTTGCTCCAATTCCACTGAGCGATCAAATATATTTTATCGGCATTTAACGGGGAAGTAAAATGGGCAGGGAAGAAGTGAAACCCAACTGCATTTGTTTTCACCACCTTAGTGTGAACTGTAACTGCTACAGTCAGACCCCTGAGGAAGGCCATTGTATAGTAACTGTTATCACATGATAAGTTGTTTGCACACCTCTATAAAAGAGAAAAGAAACCTGAAAAAAAGGGGGGAGGGGGATCTGCCTTCCCTGGGTAGCCAGGAGAGGTTCTCCCATAACCTATTCTTTCTATTATAGGCTGCTTATAGATATTGCTGTTATTCTTGCAAGAGACAATAAACAATGAAGTTGCTGACAGTGCTGTAAGTTTGGTTATCTCCCACAAGGGTGAGAGTAAGTGAGCGTAGGGTGGGGTACTCACCCTTCTCCTTACTCACCTCTTACCAGTACGCACATTCCTTCAGCTCACTACCTGTGCTTCCTTTCTACCTGCATCTGCTCACCTTAGTAGCGCTATAGAAATGATAAGTAGTAGTAAATGAAGGCACATGGCATGAGCTTATCTTAGTACATAAGTACATAAGCACCGCCACGCTGGGAAAAGACCAAAGGTCCATCAAGCCCAGCACTCTGTCTCCGACAGCGGCCAATCCAGGCCCCAAGAACCTGGCAAAAAACCCAAAATTTAATAACCATCAATGGACTTTTCCCTCAGGAATCTGTCCAGACCCCCTTTAAACTCAGCAAGGCCAGCTGCCGTCACTACCTTCTACGGCAATGAGTTCCAGAGTCTAACCACGCGCTGAGTAAAGAAAAACTTTCTCCGATTTGTTTTAAACCTACCGCATTCTAATTTCATCTTGTGTCCCCTGGTTCAATTATTGTTAGAAAGCGTCAACAAACGCTTCACATCTGTTAGCTCTACCCCGCTCATTATTTTGTAGACCTCTATCATATCACCCCTCAGCCGCCTTTTCTCCAGGCTAAAGAGTCCTAGCCTTCTTAACCTCTCCTCATAAGGTCACTCTTCTCTGCACCTTCTCCAATTCCTTTATATCTTTTTTGAGATGAGGCGACCAGAACTGAACACAATACTCCAGGTGCGGTCGCACCATGGAGCGATACAACGGCATTATAACATCCTCATGCTTGTTTTCCATCCCTTTTCTAATAATACTCAACATTCTGTTCGCCTTCTTAGCCGCCGCAGCACATTGAGCGGAAGATTTCAACATTCTATCCACGATGACTCCCAGATCCCTTTCTTGGTCCGTAATTCCTAAAGCGGAACCTTGCATGACATAGCCGTAATTCGGGTTTCTCCTTCCCACGTGCATCACTTTGCACTTGTCTTAGTTCACAGGAGACGGTATGACAATAAAGTTGAAGACCGTTCCCCCTGAAGCACCTATCTCTGTTTCTCAAAAGCAATAGCAAAGTAGATTTGCATTATCTCTTGATAGGAGATGGGTCGGGGGGTGGGGGGGGGGGGGGGGGGGGGGAAGAAGATCTAAGAGGAGCTGTGAGGGCCGGTGGAATTTTTGAGGGTCTGTGAAGGGGGTAGGGTTATTTTCAAAATGTATTTGTCAGTGCTCCAGAAGCTGTTTTGTTACTTGCAATGCTGTATTCTATGCAGTGGAGGCAGAGCTGGTGGGGGGAGGCGTGGCTGGTGGTTGGGAGGCGGGGATAGTGCTGGGCAGACTTATAGGGTCTGTGCCAGAGCCAGTGGTGGGAGGCGGGGCTGGTGGTTGGGAGGCGGGGATAGTGCTGGGCAGACTTATAGGGTCTGTGCCAGAGCCAGTGGTGGGAGGCGGGGCTGGTGGTGGGAGACGGGGATAGTGCTGGGCAGACTTACACGGTCTGTGCCAGGGCTGGTGGTTGGGAGGCGGGGATAGTGCTGGGCAGACTTATACGGTCTGTGCCAGGGCTGGTGGTTGGGAGGCGGGGATAGTGCTGGGCAGACTTATACGGTCTGTGCCAGAGCCGGTGGTTGGGAGGTGGGGCTGGTGTTTGGGGAGGCGGGGATAGTGCTGGGCAGACTTATAGGGTCTGTGCCAGAGCCAGTGGTGGGAGGTGGGGCTGGTGGTTGGGAGGCGGGGATAGTGCTGGGCAGACTTATAGGGTCTGTGCCAGAGCCAGTGGTGGGAGGCGGGGCTGGTGGTGGGAGACGGGGATAGTGCTGGGCAGACTTACACGGTCTGTGCCCTGACAATGGCAGATACAAATCAAGGTAAGGTATGCACAAAAAGTTGCACACGTGAAATTATCTTGTTGGGCAGACTGGATGGACCGTGCAGGTCTTTTTCTGCCGTCATCTACTATGTTACTATGTTACCTTGCTCATTACTGGTAGAAGGCAGCTCCTCGGCTAAGCAATCTCTCTCGCTGTCTGTCCCGCTTGGAATCACAATCACTTCTGATGTTCTGTTGGAGCTGGTTTCTTGTGGCTCTATTTGGGTCACTTGGTTTATGAAACCTGGAAACAGAAATGTAAATCAATGATTAATAATGAAGAGCACCTCGAATGGGTAGGTTAGGGAGCATTTTAGCAATAGATTAGCAGCTTCGACAGGCTGAAGCCAACATTGGCACTGATGTATTGTAAAGGATGGCCCAGTGGCTCAGCGGATTTGTGTTCAATATACAGGTGCAGCCTCTTCTGGGGTAGGGCCGTCTTTTGGTCATTGCCGAACAGCAACACCAAGTAGCCAGACTTAGGATTCACATCAGCTGGATTCTAAAGAAAGCGTGGAGGGGCATAATCGAACGAAAACGTCTATCTCCATGGGCGTTTATCTCCAAGAACGGGTCCGTGAAGGGGCGGACCGAACCGTATTTTCGCAAAAAATAGACGTCCATGTTTTATTCGACAATTTGTGAGCTGGGCGTTTTTGTTTTTCAGCGATAATGGAAAATGAAAGCGCCCAGCTCAAAAACGAATAAATCCAAGGCATTTGTTCGTGGGAGGGGCCAGGATTCGTAGTGCACTGGTCCCCCTCACATGCCAGGACACCAACCGGGCACCCTAGGGGGCACTTTAAAAAAACAAACAAAAAAGGTATAAGAGCTCCCAGGTGCATAGCACCCTTCCCTTAGGTGTTGAGCCCCCCAAATCCCCCTCAAAACCCACCGCCCACAAGTCTACACCATTACTATAGCCCTAAGGGGTGAAGGGGGGCACCTACATGTGGGTACAGTGGGTTTGGGGGGCGGTTTGGAGGGCTCCCATTTACCAGCACAAGTATAACAGGTGGGGGGGATGGGCCTGGGTCCACCTGCCTGAAGTCCACTGCACCCCCTAACAACTGCTCCAGGGACCTGCATACTGCTGCCAGGGAGGTGGGTATGACATTTGATGGTGAAAATAAAAAGTTGTGAAACATCATTTTTTGTGGTGGGAGGGGGTTAGTGACCACTGGGGGAGTCAGGGGAGGTCATCCCCGATTCCCTCTGGGGGTAATCTGGTCATTTAGGGCACTTTTTGGGGCCTTATTCGTGAAAAAACAGGGTCCAGGAAAAGTGTCCTAAATTCTAGCTAAAAACGCATACTTTTTTTCCATTATCGGTGAAATGCGCCCATCTCTGTTCGGCCGATAACCACACCCCAGTTCCGCCTTCGCCACACCTCTGACACGCCCCCATCAACTTTGTCCGCATCCGCGACAGAGTGCAGTTGAAAACGTCCAAAATCGGCTTTCGATTATACCGATTTATTCGTTTTGGGGAGATAAACGTCTATCTCCCGATTTGGGTAGCAATATAGGCGTTTTTCTCTTTCGATTATAAGCTGGATAGTAACATAGTAGTAAATGACGGTCCATCCAGCAGTAGCATATGTGTCCGCTGACTGAGGGCCCGATGCACAAAGGTTACCATGCTGGCAATGTTTGCTTTATACTGGTTGTAGCCAGTGTAAAGCAAACGTTATTTAGCGTGAAATACACAAAGGGGGTTTGCATCCCTTTTACTGATCCCTGTAGCAGCTACCGAAAACCCAATGCAAGCTACAGACTGTGAGCGCCTACCTTTAACATGCAAAATTTTACAGCAGGTCTGGACCTTTCATTATGGAGAGCAGCCTGCTTGCACGGGAAAATTTAAATAAATAATTAAAAAAAGAAAGAAAAGAAACCCAATGGACTGCATTAGGGGCTTATAGTTATAGCCCATTAGTTTATGTAAGACTAAGAGACTCAAATGGGCTGAGATCTGCATGAAACTAAATATTTATTTTTTTATTTTGACTTAAAACCTGCCTCAGAGTCAGCACCTACCTCTCCTGAAATCCAACGTGCGCTGCGTGCCACAATTTCCTTTTCTGGTCTGGGAAGGAAGTGGGAACACCTCAGACAGCCACTCTTAGCCAGCCTTGAGACTTCCCTACTCAGTAATGGTCCCGCCCGCGCGTTCCCGCCTATGCAGGAAGTTGCATCATGACGAGTCGGGAGCCCTTGTAGGGAAGGCTAACTCTGACTGGCTGAGCCTGAGGCGAAGCAGATGACGACGACTGCTATTTACTACAGTACCGCTAGCGATAAAGGCGGGACTCGGGAGCACTCAGCACAGGACTCGATCATGCAGCGCAGCCCTGAAGGCGCGGGGGAGGGAAAGAGGAGAAACCGCGACGGACGCAGGCAGCAAGAACGGAAAAGAACAAAGACGGCGACGGAAAATGAGAAACTGCGGATCCAAGAGCCATCCTGCTGCTGTTTGTAAGCCTCCCCAAGCCTCTTATACCGGTCGCCTATGGCCAGGGGCGTAGCCAGACCTTGAGGTAGGAGGGGGCCAGGAGGTGAGGAGGCACATTTTGGTCACCACCCTGCCGTCGCCCCCCTCCGCTGCCGCCGCTGTACATCTTGGCTGGTGGGAGTCCCCAACCCCCACCAGCTGAAGCACCGCCGCTGCAAATACCTTGCCTGGCGTGGGGGGGGAGGGGAGTCCCCCAACCCCTGACAGCTGAAGACTTCGTCCAGCACTGGTCTCCAGCACCGCTGCATTGCCTGCCCTGCTCTCTCTTCCCCTCATGTCCAGCATGCTTGTTTTATTGAAACTGAGCATGCCCAACGTGAGGAGAAGAGACAGCAGAGCAGGCAATGCGGCAGCATCACTGCAGATCAGCGCTGGATGAAATCTTCAGCTTGTGGGGGTTGGGGATCCCCACCAGCCAATCAGGGGCCCAAAGCAAATTTGGGGGGCCCAGGCTGAGCCACTGTCTTTTTTTTTCATTTATTAAATTTTTATGACTTATACAACTCAAGCACAGATGAATAAATGGAAATTTGTAATATTACATTCAAATAGTTCCCTTTACATACGGTGAAATAATCTAAATCTCATCGACCACAACATAGGGAAAGAACCCTACCAGATCCAAGAAAGAAAAATAAAATAAAATCATATAATTATACAATCATATAATATATACAGTGGGGGAAATAAGTATTTGATCCCTTGCTGATTTTGTAAGTTTGCCCACTGACAAAGACATGAGCAGCCCATAATTGAAGGGTAGGTTATTGGTAACAGTGAGAGATAGCACATCACAAATTAAATCCGGAAAATCACATTGTGGAAAGTATATGAATTTATTTGCATTCTGCAGAGGGAAATAAGTATTTGATCCCCCACCAACCAGTAAGAGATCTGGCCCCTACAGACCAGGTAGATGCTCCAAATCAACTCGTTACCTGCATGACAGACAGCTGTCGGCAATGGTCACCTGTATGAAAGACACCTGTCCACAGACTCAGTGAATCAGTCAGACTCTAACCTCTACAAAATGGCCAAGAGCAAGGAGCTGTCTAAGGATGTCAGGGACAAGATCATACACCTGCACAAGGCTGGAATGGGCTACAAAACCATCAGTAAGACGCTGGGCGAGAAGGAGACAACTGTTGGTGCCATAGTAAGAAAATGGAAGAAGTACAAAATGACTGTCAATCGACAAAGATCTGGGGCTCCACGCAAAATCTCACCTCGTGGGGTATCCTTGATCATGAGGAAGGTTAGAAATCAGCCTACAACTACAAGGGGGGAACTTGTCAATGATCTCAAGGCAGCTGGGACCACTGTCACCACGAAAACCATTGGTAACCACATTACGACATAACGGATTGCAATCCTGCAGTGCCCGCAAGGTCCCCCTGCTCCGGAAGGCACATGTGACGGCCCGTCTGAAGTTTGCCAGTGAACACCTGGATGATGCCGAGAGTGATTGGGAGAAGGTGCTGTGGTCAGATGAGACAAAATTGAGCTCTTTGGCATGAACTCAACTCGCCGTGTTTGGAGGAAGAGAAATGCTGCCTATGACCCATAGAACACCGTCCCCACTGTCAAGCATGGAGGTGGAAATGTTATGTTTTGGGGGTGTTTCTCTGCTAAGGGCACAGGACTACTTCACCGCATCAATGGGAGAATGGATGGGGCCATGTACCGTACAATTCTGAGTGACAACCTCCTTCCCTCCGCCAGGGCCTTAAAAATGGGTCATGGCTGGGTCTTCCAGCACGACAATGACCCAAAACATACAGCCAAGGCAACAAAGGAGTGGCTCAGGAAGAAGCACATTAGGGTCATGGAGTGGCCTAGCCAGTCACCAGACCTTAATCCCATTGAAACTTATGGAGGGAGCTGAAGCTGCGAGTTGCCAAGCGACAGCCCAGAACTCTTAATGATTTAGAGATGATCTGCAAAGAGGAGTGGACCAAAATTCCTCCTGACATGTGTGCAAACCTCATCATCAACTACAGAAGACGTCTGACCGCGTGCTTGCCAACAAGGGTTTTGCCACCAAGTATTAGGTCTTGTTTGCCAGAGGGATTAAATACTTATTTCCCTCTGCAGAATGCAAATAAATTCATATACTTTCCACAATGTGATTTTCCGGATTTAATTTGTGATGTGCTATCTCTCACTGTTACCAATAACCTACCCTTCAATTATGGGCTGCTCATGTCTTTGTCAGTGGGCAAACTTACAAAATCAGCAAGGGATCAAATACTTATTTCCCCCACTGTATATATATAATTAGACTAATCTACACGGCAATTGCCACCACCCTATTTCATTCCTCCAAGCTACCTTATGCAGTGCCCTTTCTGTTAATCACACATTCAGAATTGAAAATTTTTTGATTGATATAATAGTCGACATATACATGGAAATTTAAGGACAAAATTAGCCCCTAAAGGTAAAGTCCGTTGACACAATGCCAAAAAGGCCTTGCGCCTCTCCTGCGTCTCCCTAGATAAATCTGGGTAAATTCTTATCTTAGCACCAAAGAACAGTGAGTCCAAATGTCTGAAGAATAGTCTCATAACGGCATCTTTATCCATCTCCAGGGGCAAAAGTCACTACAGCAGTACTTCTTTGAGTAATAACTTCTATTGACGATTCCAAAAAGGATGTTAAGTTCATACCATCTCCCATTTGAGGTCAATCTATTCCATTTCCAGATTTTACATTCTGAAAATATACAGGAGGCAGTGATTCACTCGACATCCCCAGGACCTCAACCATATATCTTATAACCATATCCACAGTTGATATCAACGGAGATCTTGGAAAATTAGGTAGTCTGAAATTGTTTTTCTAGATATTCTATCCTACGTAAGGTAAAGTTATTTTCCTTAATTGAGACTTGGCTTAAATTTTCCAATTTACAAAGCTTTTCCCCAATCTGTTTAACTTCAGAGTACTGTTGGGTGTTTATTCGTTCCTGGGTCAGGATTGTCTCAGACAAAACTTTAATTTCCAACGTATTTTTTGAAATCAGAGTTTGCAAAGAAGAATGCAAGTTGAATCTTAGATCCCAGAGTGACTCCATTGTCACTATGGCTGGTTTACTTATTAAGCCCAATGTAAAGTCAGGAGGGGAGGGGTTTTGAGGATCTGGTTCAAATTATCAACTATCATAGTAGAAAATTAGAAAATTGTTGTCCTACCAGACCTCTCTCCACCTCTGTACCAGGCATAGTCAGGTCCCTCCCCCCCCCCTGCTCAGTTGGCTCCTCTTCTTCTGAGAGTCGAACGGCAGGCTCCGATACCATGCCTCCTCCTCCTCCTGGCTGTGGGGGAGCCGCACATTCGACAGGGCTCAGATAAACACTGCCGGCTGACTCGACCAGGTCAGCACTGATAGCAGGGGAAGAGGTCAAAACAGGTCCGGTCGTCACTCCAAATCGTTCCAGTGTCGACTGCTGTGAAGGGTGAGTCCCAGCAGGGGTTGAGGGAAGCCCCTTTACTTTTCCTCGCCTCTTCCCCATTTCTCAATGGGGTTCTGGAATCCTCCCCAGCTCGAATCTGAGGGCGTCCGGTGTAGCAATTCACAACGACGCCATCTTGGATCTCTCACCCGCTACGCCACTGTCTTATGCACTATACAATTCATTTTAAATTCTGTTCTTTGCTAACTGGGAACCAGTTGACAGATTGATAAATGGGCACATATGATCCCAGTTCTGTTATGCAGTAGAATACAAGCGTAACCTGGTATCAGTGTGTCCAACATATTAATGCCCGCACTTAATGCCACCAATAGAGCGGATATAGTTGTGGGCATCTAGACGCAGTACGGATGTGCATAATTTACAGTACTGTGTAAGTTACTCAAGTAAGTGGGAGCCCTGCCTGTGTTCCACCCCTGTGAACACCCCCTTACAAATACCTGCAAAGCCAGTGGGTAAAATTACTTCAGTATTAACTGGATAAATACCACATCAGAAAATGCTAGGGAGTGTTTTGATTTTTTTATTTTAGCTACATTTGTACCCTGCGCTTTCCCACTCATGGCAGGCTCAATGTGGCTTATATGGGGCAATGGAGGGTTAAGTGACTTGCCCAGAGTCACAAGGAGCTGCCTGTGCCTGAAGTGGGAATTGAACTCAGTTCCTCAGTTCCCCAGGACCAAAGTCCTCCACCCTAACCACTAGGCCACTCCTCCACCACCCTAACCACTAGGCCACTCCCTAACCACTAGGCCACTCCTCCACTGTTGCTACTATTTGAGATTCTACATGGAATGTTGCTATTCCACTAGCAACATTCCATGTAGAAGTCGGCCCTTGTAGATCACCAATGTGGCCGCGCAGGCTTCTGCTTCTGTGAGTCTGACGTCCTGCATGTACGTGCAGGACGTCAGACTCACAGAAACAGAAGCCTGCGCAGCCTTCTACATGGAATGTTGCTAGTGGAATAGCAACATTCCATGTAGAATCTCCAATAGTAGCAACATTCCATGTAGAATGTCCAATAGTATCTATTTTCTTTTTGTTACATTTGTACCCTGCGCTTTCCCACTCATGGCAGGCTCAATGCGGCTTACATGGGGCAATGGAGGGTTAAGTGACTTGCCCAGAGTCACAAGGAGCTGCCTGTGCCTGAAGTGGGAATCGAACTCAGTTCCTCAGTTCCCCAGGACCAGAGTCCACCACCCTAACCACTAGGCCACTCCTATGACTCAAAGGGCTATGCTGAAGGGTTACCCATATCAGACAGGCCTCTGAGGAGAAGCCAGACAAAGAGTGTCCCAAACTGGGAGAGTGGTAAGATGGCGACCTGAAGTTCGTATGCCCAACGGCCCAGCTGCCCTTTGAAGTTTCGTCTTCTTTACGTAAATTTCCTCTCTGCAATTGCAGTTACCTTAACTGAGAGGAAGGGGACAACCAGCGGTCAGCCGCCGATGGCCAGCGCTTTGTCCCCTGAGCAGCAAGTGTGGGACCGCTGCGCGACGAACTGCCCACAGATGAAAGGGTGGGCGAGTCCTTTGATTAGCGTCGGCGAAGGAGTGTCGATGCTCTTGGACCTGGAAAAAACAACTCCATCGCTCCCAAATTATTTAACCACCATGTCCAAAGGAGTGGAGGAGTGAGTTAGAGGCATATGCTGAAACGGAGGACATTTACAGCAGAACCCGAATCGGCGGAACCACTCCTAAACACCTAAGAGAAATCAACTTGGAGTTTTTAGCTCCCATGGAGGTTACATTGAATACCATCTGGAAGGCGCTTCGGGATCTAACGGTGGCAGTAAATAATTTTGTTTCAGATATAATTAGAGAGTTACATGGACAATTCAACTGAACCCTTTGAGAGTAAAAAATTGATATAACAAATGATTCTACATGAGCAAGAAGTGGTTATGATAATAGACCAGAAATTTTGAATAATTAATATCGAGATTATTGTTTTTCCCAGAGTTCCAGGTATGACTCCTAAAGTTTTCCTCAGAAATATTTCCTCAAATTATTACTTTAAAAGGAGTGAAGCCTGTGAAAACTGGGATTACTTTAATCAGTGGGATTTGAATTAGAGACTTAAGTATATGTATTGTTAAATAACTTCTGGTTTTTAAAAGAGAAAGAATGTAATCAGATGTATTATTTCTAACTAATATTGGACAATAAGTATGTTTTCAATGAAATGATTTGACTGTACACCGTATTGGCCTTGAAGAAGCCAACCAGATGATCAATGTGGAATAATGAATTAGACGAGTAATATCTGGGGATAATCAGGTTAATACCACGGTTTCTTTTGTCTGTTTACTGTTTAATTGATCTCCTTATCTGTTTCACTCTCCCTATTTAGTGGTCTAAGGAAGAGAATAGAATTACCCGACTGAAATAATTCCTACATATTACTTTCTCTGTATTTTCCAGCAAGTTGTTTTATCGCTTGTAAAAATTTAAATGTATTTATTTATTGCATTTGTACCCCACATTATCCCACCTTTTTGCAGGCTCAATGTGGTCTGAGTAAGGTTATGATAAAGTCAGTACAGGATTTAAATACAGTTGATCATAAGCTGAGGTAAGAGAGGTGATAGATGGGCTGATGTTGGGTAGGTTGTGTGAGAAATGTTTTAGGTGTGTTTGGGTGATTTGGGGAATGAATTGTATCATTGAGGGTGGTTACTGTAAGCTTTGTTAAAGAGGTGTGTTATAAAGAAAAAAAAAAAAGAAAATGCTAGGGAGGAAAAGTTCCTAGATGAATAAATAATTGCCTTCATGGAGCAGCTGGTTCAGGAAACAACAAGACGAGGAATTATTTTATAGCTGGTCCTTAGTGGAATGCAGTGTCGAATCCGCCTGGCAACAGTGATCATAACATGAACAAATTTGAGTTAATAAATGGAGAAAGCACACTATAGAAATCAACTGCACCAACATTTATTTATTTATTTTTTTATTTATTGTATTTGTATCCCACGTTTTCCCACCTCTTTGCAGGCTCAATGTGGCTTACGATATATCATGGATAATGGAAATAGCAAGAGATATACATTTGGTTTTACAGAAGGATTTTGGGTTACATGGTCATGAAGTACAAGATAAGTGGCATTACAGAAGACATTGACAGACATTAGGAATACGAGATAGTAGTATTACAGAAGACACCATCTGCGTAAATGAATGGGTGAAGACTTTGACTGGATAAGAAGTTGGTTTGACATGAAAGGATGACAAAACCTTCAGCAGAAATGAGGGAACCGGTCTCAAAACTACAGGATCTGCCAGGAACTCCAAAAAGGGCTCTCTACAGGACAAAGCCTGCAATTTCAACACTCTCCTCGCCAACAATATAGCTACAAAGAACACTGCCTTCAAGGTACGTCCTTGATGGAAATAGAAACTTACAGCTCAAAAGGAGAATGAATGAGCGCCAAGAGGACCAGACTAACATGCCAAGAAGGAAAGGGAGGCCGCTGGGGCGGACGCAGAACATTTACACCTCAAAGAACCTAACCACGTCCAGATGACTACTCAAGGGCTTGCCCTTCAATCGCTCCCGAAAAGAAGCCAAAGCCACCAGCTGAACCTAAAGCAAAGCCAAGGCCAGACTTTTTTCTAGGCCATCTTGTAAGAAATCCAGAACCTGTAGCTTCCAAAAGACCAACTATAATAAAATGAAGAAAATGGTAAAGCAAGAAGCTAAAAGGTGCAGCTGCAGAGATTAAGAGCTTAATGCTGGCATGGACATTGTTTCAAAATACCATCTTGGAAGCCCACACCAAATATATTTCAGTCAGCATGGTTAAGAGGTGCGGTAAAAGAGGCTAAAAGAAGATCTTTAAAAAAATAGAAAAAGCAACCAAATGAAAACAGGAAGCAGCATAAGCACTGGCAAGTTAGATGCAAAGCACTGATAAGGAAAGCCCACACCAAATATATTTCAGTCAGCATGGTTAAGAGGTGCGGTAAAAGAGGCTAAAAGAAGATCTTTAAAAAATAGAAAAAGCAACCAAATGAAAACAGGAAGCAGCATAAGCACTGGCAAGTTAGATGCAAAGCACTGATAAGGAAAGCCCACACCAAATATATTTCAGTCAGCATGGTTAAGAGGTGCGGTAAAAGAGGCTAAAAGAAGATCTTTAAAAAAATAGAAAAAGCAACCAAATGAAAACAGGAAGCAGCATAAGCACTGGCAAGTTAGATGCAAAGCACTGATAAGGAAGGCTAAAAGAGAATTTGAAAAGAAATTTCTCAAAGAGACAAACACTTTATCAGGCACATTAGAAGCAGAAAACCTCTGAAAAGAATCAGTTGGACCAGTGGATCATCAAAGAGTAAAAGGGTCACTCATGGAGGACAAGACCATAATGAAGAGACTAGATGAATCCTTTGCTTCAGGCTTTCCTTCTTAGAAAGGAGCTACCGATGCCAGAGACGGTATTTAAAGGTGATGATACTGAGGAACTGAAACAAATCTTGGAAGATGTAAGAGACCAGCCTGCTTATTTTTGAAGGAGAAGGGCGCCCATCTTCCGACACAAAGCGGGAGATGGGCGTCCTTCTTCTAAGGTCGCCCAAATCGGCATAATCGAAAGCCGATTTTGGACGTCCTCAACTGCCGTCGCTTCCCCTCCTTAGGAAGGAAATCGTGTGCAAATGAGCTAACAGTGAGCAGCTCATTTGCATGCAATTTCCTTCATGCATGCCCGTTCCTTTCCTCTGAGATGGGCGTCCTCACTTTCCATTGTCGGCGAAAACCGGGGATGACCATCTCTAAGGTTGACCTAAATTTAATGATTTCGGCATCCCCGACCGTATTATCGAAAGGAAAGATGGACGTCCATCTTGTTTCGATAATACAGGTTGCCCCACCCCTCTACAGGGCCGTCCTTAGAGATGGGCGCCCCCGTTCGATTATCCCCCTCCAAATTAATAAGCTAAAGACCTGGATCGAATAATATAGACTCCAGGGTACTGAAAAAGAAATAATTGCAGATCTATGATTGGAAATCTGTTCACCATTGTTAAAATCATCTGAAGATTGGAAAGTGTCAACATAATACCAATTTTTAAAAAGTGTTCTAAAGATGATCTGAGAAACTACAGATTGGTGAGGCTTCTAGGCTATGCAAGCAGTCTCAGCAGCCCTGAGATGGGCGTCTCTAACAACTGACCACCGCCCACCCACCATAAAGACACCATAACACAACTTGACATTTCGTCCTTTAGATTGTAAGCTCTTTGAGCAGGGACTGTCCTTCTTTGTTAAACTGTACAGCGCTGCGTAACCCTAGTAGCGCTCTAGAAATGTTAAGTAGTAGTAGAACAGGGGAATCCAGTAAAGCCACCAAAGAGCCAATCATGGCCACTGTCTGAGACAAGATCCAGGGCTCATCTATGGACATTTTCTCTGACCCAGTTTACAATCTTATCACAGAGTTTCAAAATCCCGATGGCTACAATGGAAAGTTTGTTCTCTTCTCTAATAAGTACTAACATTTAGTGTGAGAATTTTAGGGGCGATAAGACATTTTCATCTCTAATTTAAGAAAAAACAAACAAACCTACCTTAAAAAAAAAAAAAGAACGAAAAAAAGAGCAAAAATCATATGCAAAGTTCTGCAATGACCTACCCTTTTGGAGTGGAGGAGTAGGCTAGTGGTTAGTGCAGCGGACTTTGATCCTGGGGAACCGAGTTCAATTCCCACTGCAGCTCCTTGTGACTCTGGGCAAGTCACTTAACCCTCCATTGCCCCTGGTACAAAATAAGTACCTGAATATATGTAAACCACTTTGGATGTAGTTGCAAAAACCTCAGAAAGGCGGTATGTCAAGTCCAAGTTCCCTTTCCCTATTTGAGATTCTACATGGAATGTTAATGTTGCTATTCCACTAGCAACATTCCATGTAGAAGCCGGCCCTTGTAGATCAGCAACGCGGCTGCACAGGCTTCTGTTTCTGTGAGTCTGACGTCCTGCTAGTGGACTGTTGCTAGTGGAGTAGCCTAGTGGTTAGTGTAGTGGCCTTTGATCCTGGGGAACTGAGTTGGATTCCCACTGCAGCTCCTTGTGACTCTGGGCAAGTCACTTAACCCTCCATTGCCCCTGGTACAAAATAAGCACCTGAATATATGTAAACCGCTTTGAATGGAGTTGCAAAAACCTCAGAAAGGCGGTATATCAAGTCCCATTTCCCATATGACATCACAATTTCAGAAGTGAGCCAAGTATCGGGCAATCAAGCCATTGTGACATCACTGATGAGGTTGGCTCTTATTGGTGGAATGAGTGGAGGAGTAGCCTAGTGGTTAGTGCAGTGGACTTTGATCCTGGGGAACTGAGTTCAATTCCCACTGCAGCTCCTTCTGACTCTGGGCAAGTCACTAAACCCTCCATTGCCCCTGGTACAAAATAAGTACCTGAATATATGTAAACCGCTTTGAATGGAGTTGCAAAAACCTCAGAAAGGCGGTATCTGAAGTCCCATTTCCCTTAAGAGCAGAAGCAATGCTGACTTGCTCCTGCCCATCATAGCTATGGCTGCCATGACTTCTAGCAGCAGAATCATAGCAGTCTGGAGCTGCAAGGAGCAAGTGGGGGCATTGCTCTTACTCTTTAGACTTTGGATATGCACTGCTAACTTTCTCAAAAATTGGGAATTAAAAAAACAGGGTGTGGCATGGGTCTACAGATGGATTATAAATTAAAAGGCAAACATAAGTCTGACCAAAGTAAATTTAATTTTAACTACTAATTTCAGATCTCAAACTGATCAATTGTATGACCATAGAAAAAGTAGAAATTAGTACATGAGAAAATAATAAACACATAGAAAATCCAGTTCAACAATTATAAAAACTGTAAGTACAGATTTAATGACAATTTTCAAAAGACAATTCAGTTATAAAGTCCAAAGCAGTTCTTATAGCTATGTGGTATTTGAGAGTCTTCCAACCTACAGCAGGATGCAGGAGATGATTTAGAAGAAAAATGTTGACTCGATAGAAAGTGTGTTGACTATTTGAGGGTGCGGCTGTAAAGGGCACAAGTCTCCTGTGATTGTATTCAGGAGGTCAGAGCAGTCACTTGCTTTCCCTCTCATTCTAGACCTTGGCGCCTAATGTCGGGCAACAAGTGCGAGCCTAGGTTATAGAATATTTACACGCATCAGAGGCGCCAATAATTGACATTTACACACCTAAGTGCTAGGCACTATTCTCTATAAAGTACACACCAAAATCACTTAGTGCGTAACTGCAAGGGGAACATACATGTGGGTGGAGCATGGGCGTATTACTAAACATGCACATTGGGAAGAATAATCCGAATCATAGTTATCTTAGGAGTTAGCACTCAAGAAAAAGAATTAGGTGTCATTGTAGACAACACACTGAAATCTTTGACCAGTGTGCGGCAGCGGTCAAAAAGCAAAGAAAATGCTAGGAATTATTAGGAAAGGGATGGTAAATAAGACCAAGAATATTATAATGCCAAGAATATTATAATGCCTCTTTATAACTCCATTATAGAATTGGCACTAAACATGCCCCACTGTGGCGCCTACATCTTGGTAAAATTTATAGAATTGCCCCCTTTGCAAATACTTCTAAGGTTAACAGAAAACCAAGCCTTGATATGCTGACGCATTCATAACTAAGCTTTATTCCTATGGACACAAAAGTGTAAAATACATCTGGTTCAGAGTTAGTGTTACTTACAAGACTGAAATTGATTCTTCACGTGAGGATGTGTTGGTGAAGTACAAGCTTCTGCTGTTTCTTGGCCAACAGTGTGCTCTGAAAATGAAAAGTGAATTTGCATTTCTTATGGGAAATTGGCAATCAAACTTGAGGATTGTATAATATGAAGGAGACATGAGGGGAGATAACATAAGTCTCAACTGCCTGGATGAGTAAATTCTGCCTTCCTAGAGGAGTCATTGTGCTGACGGAGACCTTTACAGGAAGATTGAATTTTTCAAATGACCATTTGTTAGCAACGTTTCTCTACATTATTCTCACTAGACAAGAAGAAACGCATTTCTTATCCCAAAAGGTCTTTGTCAAGACCACTTTTTATCTGATTCTTTTGGAAGTGCTTCATTTCAGAAATCTTGACGTATATTCCACAAATAGTAAGATTCCTGAGGCAGGTCTTGTGGCCGAAACACAGCGTTGTGTTGAGTTTTTTTTAATCAATAAACATTTACAACTCGAGATTGTCTCTTTTGCTTCTGGAATCCGTGGTCTTTTTCCCACTTTCACCTGTTGTCTTGTGTATCCACATGGGATCATTGAGTTCTCCGCTATTGCGGATTTCTGTTTGAAGCAATGTTTCTACATCACATTGAGCATTTTACTTTAATACCTATCTCCATAAAGCTGTTAGATGGTAATACACAACTGGGTATATTTTCCACATACCATAACAGTACTGCTAGTGTTCACCATAGTACTCGCATCATGCGAAAGAGAACTTCCTTCCTTCTGAAGTTCATAAAATGCGACACATAGAAGCAACTTATCAAGGTGTGCTTGGAAATTGCTTTTAATTAAGTCTATGAAGTACAAGAATAGGGGGTGTCAAATCAGTGCTTTATTAAATAGATTCGACACGGTCCATGTTCAGGGGTTTTGTGCAGAGAAAATCTTCAAATGTATCGCTCCTGTTATTAAAAACAACACAATTCAATTAAAGGACACCAAAGTACTGGGAGAAATCCAGGATTCTCATTTAACTTTTAAGATATACACAAAAAGTAGCACATATGAGTGTATCTTGTTGGGCAGACTGGATGGACCGTGCAGGTCTTTTTCTGCCGTCATCTACTATGTTACTAAGTAATGCACAAATTTCTAGTATTGCAAAATTAGACAACTACATACTATTTGTCTTCTTCTGCACTTCATCTTCTAATTCATTCTTTAGTATTATCATGTTTAGACTACTGTAACTCCCTATATCAAGACTTGCCCCAGGTTCAAATAAGAAAGTTCCAACTTGTTCAAATATGATCCATCCTAAACACCAGAACTATACAAAACGGAACTCTCTATTCTTGACTGCTTAAGTTAAGCTATCATGATTGAAATCTAACGTAACACCTTTTTATTTCGCATTACGAAAATGAATTCTATTTACTTGACTGCCTAATCCACCCTGTCACCTGCATTATAACTATGTATTTCTCATTCCGGAATTGGCGATCGCCATTACGGAACAATGTAAGCCACATTGAGCCTGCAAATAGGTGGAAAATGTGGGATACAAATGCTACAAATAATAAATAATAATAATACTTACATCAAACTCTTTATGGTGCCAAAAAATTTGAGAGTCACCCCATTAAAGACCACTGGCTTCCAATAGTCTACCACATTCCTTTCAAGACCCTTATGCTGGTACATCAATTCTTTTACTCTGGCTATGCACCATTCCTCTAACTTGTTGATTCCTTATAAACCAACTTATGCTCTTCGCTGCACTCATCAAGTGTACAGCACTGCGTACGTCTCTAGTAGCGCCATAGAAGTCATCAGAATCTTACGGGACTAGACGGTTTCCTAAAGGACAAGTCCATAAACCACTACTAAATGGACTTGGGAAAAATCCACAATTCCAGGAATAACATGTATAGAGCGTTTGTACGTCTGGGAAGCTTGCCAGGTGGCCTGGATTGGCCGCTGTCGTGGACAGGATGCTGGGCTCGATGGACCTTTGGTCTTTTCCCAGTGTGGCATTACTTATGTACTTATATCCCCTCACATATACAAGTGATAGATCTACCAACAAGAAATACAATCAGATCAGCCCGAACATATCTAAATCTCCACCACCCAAGCTGCAAAGGAGTCAACTACAAACTAACTTTGCATCCAGCTTCTCCTACATCAGCACACAACTGTGGAACGTACTACCAATAGCCGTGAAAACAACGTACGACCACCTAAACTTCCGGAAATCACTAAAAACCAACCTGTTCAAAAAGGCCTACCCCATCAACCCAACCTAGATGCCTAAGCCTTGCAACACAACGAAACCAAAGCCTGAAACAGACATTGCATAACTCTTCCTCTCTATGAATCCCCAACGTGTCTATAACATGTGAACCTTCTTCGACCACTATAACTCTTTGTATTTGTTTCTCTGCTGGAGATGGCGAACGCCTGTACGGTACTATGTAAGCCACATTGAGCCTGCAAATAGGTGGGAAAATGTGGGATACAAATGTAACAAATAAATAAATAAAATACACAAACTCTGCCATGGAGATATCTGTCTCTCACTCACACCCACACACTCCCCCCTCCTAAATAAACACACAAGATTTACCATGGAGAATCAGCATCTGTCACTCACGCCCACACACACAACCAAGTATGGTCAGAATAAAACTTTATGAAAATATGTATACTGTATACCTTTTAAAATATTCTATACATAAAATTCACTAACACACATAAAAGAATACCACTAAATCAAACAATATAGATCACATTATGCAGTATGATAGTACTTAAAATATACTACAGAAAATTAATTATTACCATCAAAGCATATTTCTCCAAACAATTCCCCTAAAAACATTAATGGGATAAGGTGATTACCTTGCTAGCGCTCGTTTCATTTCAATGAGAAATGGGCTTTTTTTTCCTAGTTTGTTATAAATCATTATCAGCGTGGCATTTGGAGGGGCTGGTTATAGAGACACCAGGCTGGCATGTGTTGTATCGTGAAGAGATTTTTCTCGGTAAATCATTCCAAGTCTATCTATTTATTTACTTATTTACAACATTTATATCCCACATTAAACATGATTTTAGGTTGAGTCCCGGGGGAGAAGTAAAATCTTTTTATTTTTCCTGACTGAGCCTAGATCAAAAGAGATAAATGGTTTGTGGTGGGAACTTTGCCTGCTTTTGTTTTATGGATGAATTATGAATTTGTGCCAATTATGCTGATGCCGAGTCTGACAATCCCAAGGACTACAGCTACAATAGGAAAATTCTGCTCGTCCCTAAAATGTATTAAGATCTGTGTAAGAATGGTAGACAGAGGTAATAAGACAGTTTCATCTGAAGCAATAAACTAGTTGCGCCTTCTGATTTTGGGGAACTGAGGAACTGAGTTCGATTCCCGGCACAGGCAGCTCCTTGTGACTCTGGGCAAGTCACTTAACCCTCCATTGCCCCATGTAAGCCGCATTGAGCCTGCCATGAGTGGAAAAGCGCAGGGTACAAATGTAACAAAAATAAAATAGATACTATTGGAGATTCTACATGGAATGTTGCTACTATTGGAGATTCTACATGGAATGTTGATAGTGGAGGAGTGGCCTAGTGGTTAGAGTGGTGGACTTTGGTCCTGGGGAACTGGGTTCGATTCCCACTGCAGGCACAGGCAGCTCCTTGTGACTCTGGGCAAGTCACTTAACCCTCCATTGCCCCATGTAAGCCGCATTGAGCCTGCCATGAGTGGAAAAGCGCAGGGTACAAATGTAACAAAAATAAAATAGATACTATTGGAGATTCTACATGGAATGTTGCTACTATTGGAGATTCTACATGGAATGTTGCTATTCCACTAGCAACATTCCATGTAGAAGGCTGCGCAGGCTTCTGTTTCTGTGAGTCTGACGTCCTGCACGTGCACTCTTCGTCTTGAAGAACGTCAGCCTCAGCTCCTGCCACTTCCTCCCGCACTGCTTCATGGTGCGCTGGTAGCCGTTGTTTTTCAGCTCTCTCCTGATGCTCTGCAAGAGGTTCTGGGGTTTCTTGCAACGAAACATCATCTCCCGACATTTGGAAGACTCATGGATGAAGTCCAGCAAGGTGGCTACCTCCTGCCGTTGCCATCGCTGAGCCTGGGCCATTCTGCGGAGTCGACTGCCAAGTCTCCAGGTCAGTAAGCTCTTTGAGCAGGGAGACTGTCTTCTGCGTATGGTGTACAGCGCTGCGTATGCCTTGTAGCGCTATAGAAAGGAAGACGAGACGGGCAGCAGAGTTTTGAACCGATTGGAGAGGGAAGAGGTGACTAGGTGGGAGGCCAGCAAGAAGCAGATTGCAGTAGTCTAAACGAGAGGTGACAAGGGTGTGGATGAGGGTTTTGGTAGAGTGCTCGGAAAGAAAGGGGCGGATTTTACGGATGTTGTAAAGAAAGAAACGACAGGTCTTGGCAATCTGCTGGATATGAGCAGAGAAGGAGAGAGAAGAGTCAAAGATGACCCGAAACCTCCATTCACAGGACAAATCCCTCCTCTCAGTACCCTTCTCCACCACTGCCAACTCCAGGCTCCGCCCATTCTGCCTCGCCTCACCCTATGCCTGGAACAACCTTCCTGAGCCCTTACGTCAAGCCCCCTCCCTGCCCATCTTCAAGTCTTTGCTTAAAGCCCACCTCTTCAATGCCGCCTTCGGCACCTAACTCTTACCTTCAGGATATCCAGACTGCCCCAATTTGACTGCCCCTATCGAACTGACTATTCACTTGTCCTTTAGATTGTAAGCTCTTTGAGCAGGGACTGTCCTTTTATGTTAAATTGTACAGCGCTGCGTAACCCTAGTAGCGCTTTAGAAATGTTAAGTAGTAGTAGTAGTAGTAGTAGTAGAACAGTAACAGAAGGACCGAAGATGTTGAAGGGTGGTCAGTGTGATCAGGTGTAACTCTGGCTGGAATAGTGGGAGAAGGTGATAGAAGAATAGAAATGGGTGAGGTAAAAGTAATGATTGGGTTGATAGGGAGGTTATTATAAGACATGTCACTCTAGGGGTGGGTGGGTAGAGGGGTTGGGTGGGTGGGACTAAGTCTAAAGCAGGAGAAGGTATTCTCTGCAGCCTATCTGTGAGATGGAAAATGTTCTCTGAAGCTGCTGCTGCTATAAGCTGTTAGTTTTCTCTCCCTGAAAGAAACAGAAGGGGGTAGTCATGATTGTTCCCCAGCGACTAAGACTTATTCCCCCATGCAGCCATCAATCTGGAGGTATGCCACCAAAACCCCATTACAGGTTTCCAGGAAGATGGTCTCCACGTTGGATTCGGGTGAAGGACAGCCCCGACCCTTTGGGGCTTGAGGTGGCCTTGTCTCCCCCCGGTCTTCAACTCCCCGGTGCGTCTGCCTGCTGCAGTGACATTGAAGGAGCCTCTTGTGGTGGAAGCTGCCTGTTGGGAAGCTCTCGTCGGGGGCAAAGAAGCCATGAGTTTAAGCAGGGTAAGAAATGGTGGTGGTTTATTGAAGACTTCTACCCCGCCCATTCAATGGCAATAACTGAGCGGCTACATAATAATCAAAGGGATGAGAGAAGAAAGTAAGATAGGTAGGAGGAAGTGACGTCAGCCGACAGCATGGCAGCCTGAATTCACAGCTCCCTTTCCCAAAGCTGCAAAATTGGAAACACTCCGATCCAAACGGCGATAAAAATCGCGAAATTGTAAGAAATTACCTCCTGACACACAGACGCTATGAGTAAAGCGGCCTCGACCCGGAAAAAAGAGACGGAAAAAACAGAGAAAAGCACGGCGAGTAAGGCCTCCAGACACCGTGAGTCCCCGGAGCGCGGGTCTCCGTCGGATTCGGACTCAGCGCTATCTATGTCTGAGGCGCGAGCCCCCCCTTCCAAGAAAGGATTGTCCGTTGAGCTCCGTAAGTTATCTGCTACGATCCAGTCGGAGATTAAGCAGTCAAAAGAGGAAATTTTAGAGCACATGGATACGCTCAGCGCGGATCTCAGAGAATTGGGCGGCAGAGTGGAGGAGGCAGAGTTAAAAATAGATGAGCACGCCGAACTGCTTGATAAGCATACTAACATGTTGCAGATGATGGAACAAAAACATGAGCTCCTGCAATACAAACTAGATGATCTTGAAAACAAGGGACGAAGAAATAATCTCCGTTTCCGAGGAGTTCCAGAGGGCGGAGACACGGAGAACGCGGCAGAGATAGTGCACACATTATGTTCTACCTTGTTGGGCCCTGAGGCAGATGAAATGAGATGTGAGCTGGACAGAGCGCACAGAGCTCTTGGAGCGCGAAAAGAGCAGCAGACACGGGACATCATTGTGAGATTTCACAAATATGAGATTAAGGAGAGAGTTTTAGCCGCAGCTAGGAAGACAAAGAGCCTGGAGTACGGTGGAGCCCCGGTTCAGGTCTATCAGGACCTCTCGCTATACACGCTCAAGATGAGGAGGCAGATGAGACCGGCGCTGGAAGTCTTGAGCAAACAGCAGATACAATATAGATGGGGCTTCCCCTTCTCATTAAACTTCACTCTGAAAGGCACCAAATATCGGGTGCAAACTCTTCAAGAGGCATGGGAAGCCTTGCACGCTGTTGAGATGGTGTCCGCAAAGACTGCACCTGGAGTGGTGGCGCCAGCTACCAAGACGAGGCTTCAGCGATGGCAGAGAACCCCGGGACCCGCAAAGCACAACAACCAGAAGCGTTGAATCAGGCTGGATCGGGACACTGGAGATATGCTCTCAGGAGATTACCTTGATGGGTAGGCATAGCTGCATGTGCCATTTGACTTTGAACACTGATGTTAGGGTTGACAACAGCCCTAAACTATAGGACCTTGAAGAGTGTTGAAACGGTAAACTGAAAGGAGGGAATAGTAATGAAGCATGTAAGGGATAGGGGTATGCGGGATCGTGTGTAAGCTGATATAGATGGGGAGGGATAGATGTGGGTTTGGGAACTGTGTGGTGGGTGAATAACTTCCTAAAGACCCACTTGGAGGACATTGGTCTTTCAACTGGTGTGAATGGAGGGGGTGGGAGGGGGGGGGGGCGGGAGGGAGGGGGGATAGTGGGATATGGGAAAATAAGGGAGAGAGCGGGGCACTGCTGGGTATGAAGGGCGCACATTTTGCACTATGGCACTGTATAGAGATATCACGTAGGGGTGCGATAGAACAGCTTTATTACAATCTATGGAGATGAATACAGACTTAAAAATACTCTCGTATAATGTAAAGGGCCTGAACATGCCCCAGAAGAGGCAAAAGTTTTATAAGGAAATAAAGCAGCATAGCCCACACGTGGTTCTCCTGCAGGAGACGCACTTGGTGGGTAGGCATGAAAGGCTTCTCTCTCACCCAGAGTACCCAGTGGTGTATTTTGCATCAGCAGCTGGGTCAAAGAAAGGAGGAGTTGCGATCTTGATTCATGCTGCGGTTGGGGTGCAGGTTCTTAAGGTAAAGCGGGATATGGGTGGACGCTATATTTTTATGCATATCACGATTGACAATGTGGATTTAACCTTGGCCTCTATATATGCGCCTAACACAGGACAGGCTGGGTTCCTGGAGAAGGTTAGAAACTCCTTGGCCACTTTTGCGCAGGGCTCACTTGTAATAGGGGGGGACTTTAATACAGTGATGAACCCAAGCCTAGATCGTTCAGGGCTCCCCAGAGGCGAGGGTCAGAGGGACTCTTTGGCCTTGAGGTCTTTGGCGCTTTCGTTGGGCACAGTGGACCTATGGAGGGTGAAACACCAGAGGGTACGAGACTATACATTTTACTCTGCTGTACATAATTCTTATTCACGCATTGACTATATGTTTGTGGATGCAACCCTGGTGGAGCATGGTCCTGAAGCAGGGATAGGTAATGTGACTCTGTCGGATCATGCTCCAATATGGGTGACTCTACCAAATATTAGGGCCGAAAAAAAAAATAAAAGATGGACACTGAATGTTGGTCTTCTGCGGGAGGGGGCAGTGGTGGATGGCTATAAACAAATGTTGAAAGAGTACCTTGAATTTAATCTAGGCTCAGGGCCCTCGCTTAGCACAATATGGGATGCTATGAAGGCGGTGACCCGGGGATATTTTTTACAACTGGCCAGTAGACAATCGAAAGCTCGTAGGGCGCAGATCGCGAATTGCCTGGAAAGCATTCGCTTGCTAGAGGAACAGCATAAGGCCAATGGCTCAGCTAGGGTTCTGAGAGAACTTAGTTCCCAGAGAATGCGCCTTGACTCCATATATTCGGAGCACCTAAGCATGCTACAGGCAAAGAATAGGGTGAGCTCCTATGCATACGCTAACAAAATAGGGCGCCTTCTCGCCATAAAGCTGCGCAGGCAAAAAGTTGAGCGGAATATCATAAAGATACGAGATGTTGGAGGAGGTACCTTAAGTACGTCCGAACAAATACGAAACAGATTTGGGGAATTTTATAAAGAACTATATGCCCAGGAGCTCAACCCTTCGATGGACCTGATAGATCATTACTTACAGGATAGTGAGCTTACCTCTCTGAGTCACCAGCAGCAGACAATGTTAGATGAGCCAATCACCCCTGGGGAAATCCAGGAGGCAATTAGTAGTCTCCCCTCACATAAATCGCCCGGGCTCGACGGATTGCCCAATGAGTTCTATAGGAAGTTTGCCCCTGAGATAGCTCCGCTCCTAGCAGATCTGTTTAATCAGGTGGGGAGAGGGGGGTCATTACCTCAGTCAATGATGGAGGCATGGATAGCGGTCCTGCCTAAACCAGGTAAAGATCACTCTGAATGCGGATCCTACAGACCTATATCTGTGCTTAATGCAGATGTCAAAATATTGGCTAAGGTACTGGCAAATCGTCTGGCCCCTATTTTACCAGTACTTATTCACCCAGACCAAGTGGGCTTTGTACAGTATCGAAAGGCGATGGACAATATTAGAAGGGCGGTGGATATAATAAACTTGGCAAAAAACAACCAGAAGCCGTTATGTCTCTTAAGCCTTGACGCGGAAAAAGCCTTTGACCGGGTTCACTGGCCCTTCATGTATAGGGTGATGGAAAATATGGGGTTTGGAATACAGTTTCGTAGCTGGATTCGGGCCTTCTACGAGTTCCTCAAGGCCTGTGTCCGGGTCAATGGTGGAAATTCAGAATTATTCACTCTACATAGAGGCACTAGGCAGGGCTGCCCCTTGTCTCCCTTATTATTTGCAATGGTGATGGAGCCCTTTGCAGCCCGTGTGCGGTCTGATCCTGATATCTCGGGAGCCAAGATAGCGGATAGAACTCATAAAATGGCCGTTTGTCACTCGACCCTTGACCACATTCCCGCACTTAGAACAAATGATACAGCAGTACTCTGCAGTGTCCGGATTTAGGGTCAACGTGGCAAAATCTGAGGCCCTGAACGTGACAATTCCGGAGGACGTGGTGGAGTCTTTAAAGATTTCATCTCCCTTTCGGTGGGCTCACAAACATTTAAAATACTTGGGGGTGAATCTGACTAGGGATCCTTCGGAGCTCTTTAATGCAAATTATAAGGGGCTGGGCAAAATTATTATGGAAGATCTAGAGAGGTGGGGAGATTTGGGAACATCATGGTTTGGCAGAATAGCTATTCTTAAAATGAATGTCTTGCCACGACTGTTATACCTTTTTCAGGTGCTGCCTGTGATAATGCCCAGGCGATTCTTAGCTAATTTACAAGATAAACTGGTGCGATTCGTCTGGGCAGGAAAACGTCCTAGGCTAGCGAGATCGCTCCTATATAAGGAAAGGAAAAGGGGAGGACTTGGGGTACCTAATCTCGCATGGTATTATAGGGCAGCGCAGGGGAAAGCAGCACTTGAATGGTACCAAGAATACCCGGATCGCCAATGGGTGCAAATAGAACAACATTCAGTGGGTGACAAACCATTGAGTGCACTAATGTGGTTGCCAAAGTCTTTTAGAAGTATGACTGAAAGAGCTTGTCCCTCCATAGCTGTAACGCTCCATTATTGGGATAGTATGTTCCCTAAGAGACAATGTATATTGACCCGGTATACTCCAATAGCCTTTAATCCTTTATTTTTACCTGGGACGGTAACGGGGATTTTTACTAAATGGTATGAGATAGGGGTGAGAACCTGGGGCCAATTATTTGAAGCTGATACCCTGGTATCTTTTGACACATTGCTGGATAGATACCCAGGGGTGGAGGGAGGTGACTTTGCCTATCGTCAATTGGTATCTCTCCTTAAAAGTAAGGCGGTGAGGGAGGTGATGCAGCGTGAGAAATTAGAACTGGAGGAGATATGTGAGCGACATGCTTCCTCTAGGGGACTGATAGGTTCCCTGTACCATAATATAAGCAAACAGGCGCCCGGTTACGGGGTACATAGGAGAAGCTGGGAGCGAGAGCTGGGGGTGAGCTTGGGAGACCCTGGGTGGGAGAGCATAGAAAAAGCAGTTGTGAAGGTGTCAACCCATGTACCCCTGCAGGAGAATGCTGTGAAAGTATTATATCGGTGGTACCTTACGCCTGCTCGACTGCGGCGGATTTTTCCGACTGCCTCGGGCATGTGTTGGAGAAGATGTGGCCAAGAGGGCACCATGGGGCACATATGGTGGAATTGTGTTAAAATTCGTGCCTTTTGGAAGGCGGTACACTATAGGTTGCAGGCCTGGATAGGGTGTACAGTGCCCTGGGCCCCCGAGGTGTTCCTGTTTTCTGCTAGGATCGCAGGCCTATTATCCTGTCAACAAATTTTGGCTAAGCATGTGGTTGGTACAGCAAGGGTGGTTGTAGCTTCACAATGGAGGAGGGAGGGAGTTCCCCCGCTAGCTAAGTGGCTTAATAAGTTGAGGTATGTACGTGAAATGGAGAGACTGGTGGCTGAGCATACACAACAAATAGGGAAATGGCATTCTGTTTGGAAGTACATTCCTATAGACGCTCTGACGAACTAGTATGTCTGAAAAGAGAGTGTTTATTTATTTAAAAAAAAAAAAAAAAAAAGGTAGTGCTCAGCGGTGATCTCTTGGTGGGGTGGGGTAGGGGGGTGGGAGGGAGGGTAACCTTTGCTTTACTAAAAAGTTGAAAAAAACGTTGAAGTTCAATGATGTTGATATTGGAAAGTTGAAACTATGACGAGTTATACTGTATGAAGCATTAGCGGAATATTGTATTAGTCATAGGAAAATGTGACTTGATGGATAGTATTTTGCATTCTTTGTGTTGTTTCAATGAACAATAAAGACTTCATACAAATTTAAAAAAAAGAAAGTAAGATAGGTAGGAGGATGGGGGGGGGGGGGGGGGGGGGGGGGGGGGGGGCGGGGAAGGGGTGAAACTAGAATAATTGATAGGAAAGCAGGGGGTGGTGGAAAAGGTCTATTTCAGGCAAGCTGTCAAGAATCCCAAAATGAGACAGGGGTCAGCTAAAGGCATCTGAACAGAGATGTGTCTCAAGTTTTGACTTAAATTGCTGAAGGGAGGAACAGAATTTGAGATGCTGGGGCAATTTGTTCCAAAGATCCGGGCCCTGTACCGAAAAGATAAAATGGTAGATAGTGGGACAGTGGCATGATGGCATGAGCAAGGGCTCTGAAAGAGGGAACGTTGAGTAGATCAAGCTGGGAAGACCTGAGAGGCCTGGGAGGGCAGTAGGGGTTCAGGAGACTGGAAAGAAACAGGGGCTCTCCCGAGCTGCTATTCTTACCTAGGAGAGGAGAGGCAGCATCCCGATCCTCTGGCATCTCTGTTAAGTATCTGACTGCAAAAAATCAAAAACAGGAATTAAAATTCAGAGCCTGATATTTAAAGCAATTTAGCTGGCAGTAGAGCCTCCTTCCTGGTTAATTTGCATGTGCCTGCCAATCTGCTGATATTCAGACATTGCTGCTGAATATTAGCACTAACCACCCTGCACCCCTGCTGAGGCAGTTCATGGGTGGAGCCTGACCGGACCCCCACTCCCCCATCCCTTATAGTTCCTCCCAGGCCTACCTTTGATAGCCCTGGTGATTTAAGTGGTCCTGGAGTGGAGGAGTAGCCTAGTGGTTAGTGCAGTGGACTCTGATTATGGGGAACTGGGTTTGATTCACACTGCAGCTCCTTGTGACTCTGGGCAAGTCACTTAACCCTCCATTGCCCCTGGTACAAAATAAGTACCTGAATATATGTAAACCACTTTGGATGTAGTTGCAAAAACCTCAGAAAGGCGGTATGTCAAGTCCAAGTTCCCTTTCCCTTTTTGAGATTCTACATGGAATGTTAATGTTGCTATTCCACTAGCAACATTCCATGTAGAAGCCGGCCCTTGTAGATCAGCAACGCGGCTGCACAGGCTTCTGTTTCTGTGAGTCTGACGTCCTGCTAGTGGACTGTTGCTAGTGGAGTAGCCTAGTGGTTAGTGTAGTGGCCTTTGATCCTGGGGAACTGAGTTGGATTCCCACTGCAGCTCCTTGTGACTCTGGGCAAGTCACTTAACCCTCCATTGCCCCTGGTACAAATAAGTACCTGAATATATGTAAACCACTCTGAATGTAGTTGCAAAAACCTCAGAAAGGCAGTATGTCAAGTCCCATTTCCCTTTCCCTTATGACATCACAATATCAGAAGTGAGCCAAGTATCAGGCAATCAAGCCATTGTGACATCACTGATGAGGTTGGCTCTTATTGGTGGAATGAGTTGAAGAGTAGCCTAGTGGTTAGTGCAGTGGACTTTGATCCTGGCGAACTGAGTTCAATTCCCACTGCAGCTCCTTGTGACTCTGGGCAAGTCACTTAACCCTCCATTGCCCCTGGTACAAAATAAGTACCTGAATATATGTAAACCGCTGTGAATGTAGTTGCAAAAACCTCAGAAAGGCGGTATCTGAAGTCCCATTTCTCTTAAGAGCAGAAGCAATGCTGACTTGCTCCTGCCCATCATAGCTATGGCTGCCATGACTTCTAGCAGCAGAATCATAGCAGTCTGGAGCTGCAAGGAGCAAGTGGGGGCATTGCTCTTACTCTTTAGACTTTGGATATGCACTGCTAACTTTCTCAAAAATTGGGAATTAAAAAAACAGGGTGTGGCATGGGTCTACAGATGGGATTATAAATTAAAAGGCAAACATAAGTCTGACCAAAGTAAATTTAATTTTAACTACTAATTTCAGATCTCAAACTGATCAATTGTATGACCATAGAAAAAGTAGAAATTAGTACATGAGAAAATAATAAACACATAGAAAATCCAGTTCAACAATTATAAAAACTGTAAGTACAGATTTAATGACAATTTTCAAAAGACAATTCAGTTATAAAGTCCAAAGCAGTTCTTATAGCTGTGTGGTATTTGAGAGTCTTCCAACCTACAGCAGGATGCAGGAGATGATTTAGAAGAAAAATGTTGACTCGATAGAAAGTGTGTTGACTATTTGAGGGTGCGGCTGTAAAGGGCACAAGTCTCCTGTGATTGTATTCAGGAGGTCAGAGCAGTCACTTGCTTTCCCTCTCATTCTAGACCTTGGCGCCTAATGTCGGGCAACAAGTGCGAGCGTAGGTTATAGAATATTTACACGCATCAGAGGCGCCAATAATTGACATTTACACACCTAAGTGCTAGGCACTATTCTCTATAAAGTACACACCAAAATCACTTAGTGCGTAACTGCAAGGGGAACATACATGTGGGTGGAGCATGGGCGTATTACTAAACATGCACATTGGGAAGAATAATCCGAATCATAGTTATCTTAGGAGTTAGCACTCAAGAAAAAGAATTAGGTGTCATTGTAGACAACACACTGAAATCTTTTGACCAGTGTGCGGCAGCGGTCAAAAAAGCAAAGAAAATGCTAGGAATTATTAGGAAAGGGATGGTAAATAAGACCAAGAATATTATAATGCCAAGAATATTATAATGCCTCTTTATAACTCCATTATAGAATTGGCACTAAACATGCCCCACTGTGGCGCCTACATCTTGGTAAAATTTATAGAATTGCCCCCTTTGCAAATACTTCTAAGGTTAACAGAAAACCAAGCCTTGATATGCTGACGCATTCATAACTAAGCTTTATTCCTATGGACACAAAAGTGTAAAATACATCTGGTTCAGAGTTAGTGTTACTTACAAGACTGAAATTGATTCTTCACGTGAGGATGTGTTGGTGAAGTACAAGCTTCTGCTGTTTCTTGGCCAACAGTGTGCTCTGAAAATGAAAAAGTGAATTTGCATTTCTTATGGGAAATTGGCAATCAAACTTGAGGATTGTATAATATGAAGGAGACATGAGGGGAGATAACATAAGTCTCAACTGCCTGGATGAGTAAATTCTGCCTTCCTAGAGGAGTCATTGTGCTGACGGAGACCTTTACAGGAAGATTGAATTTTTCAAATGACCATTTGTTAGCAACGTTTCTCTACATTATTCTCACTAGACAAGAAGAAGCGCATTTCTTATCCCAAAAGGTCTTTGTCAAGACCACTTTTTATCTGATTCTTTTGGAAGTGCTTCATTTCAGAAATCTTGACGTATATTCCACAAATAGTAAGATTCCTGAGGCAGGTCTTGTGGCCGAAACACAGTGTTGTGTTGAGTTTTTAAAATCAATAAACATTTACAACTCGAGATTTGTCTCTTTTGCTTCTGGAATCCTTTTCCTACTTTCACCTGTTGTCTTGTGTATCCACATGGGATCATTGAGTTCTCCGCTATTGCGGATTTCTGTTTGAAGCAATGTTTCTACATCACATTGAGCATTTTACTTTAATACCTATCTCCATAAAGCTGTTAGATGGTAATACATAACTGGGTATATTTTCCACATACCATAACAGTACTGCTAGTGTTCACCATAGTACTTGCGTCATGCGAAAGAGAACTTCCTTCCGAAGTTCATAAGATGCAACACATATAAGCAATTTATCAAGGTGTGCTTGGAAATTGCTTTTAATTAAGTCTGTGAAGTACAAGAATAGGGGGTGTCAAATCAGTGCTTTATTAAATAGATTCGACACGGTCCATGTTCAGGGGTTTTGTGCAGAGAAAATCTTCAAATGTATCGCTCCTGTTATTAAAAACAACACAATTCAATTAAAGGACACCAAAGTACTGGGAGAAATCCAGGATTCTCATTTAACTTTTAAGATATACACAAAAAGTAGCACATATGAGTGTATCTTGTTGGGCAGACTGGATGGACCGTGCAGGTCTTTTTCTGCCGTCATCTACTATGTTACTAAGTAATGCACAAATTTCTAGTATTGCAAAATTAGACAACTACATACTATTTGTCTTCTTCTGCACTTCATCTTCTAATTCATTCTTTAGTATTATCATGTTTAGACTACTGTAACTCCCTATATCAAGACTTGCCCCAGGTTCAAATAAGAAAGTTCCAACTTGTTCAAATATGATCCATCCTAAACACCAGAACTATACAAAACGGAACTCTCTATTCTTGACTGCTTAAGTTAAGCTATCATGATTGAAATCTAACGTAACACCTTTTTATTTCGCATTACGAAAATGAATTCTATTTACTTGACTGCCTAATCCACCCTGTCACCTGCATTATAACTATGTATTTCTCATTCCGGAATTGGCGATCGCCATTACGGAACAATGTAAGCCACATTGAGCCTGCAAATAGGTGGAAAATGTGGGATACAAATGCTACAAATAATAAATAATAATAATACTTACATCAAACTCTTTATGGTGCCAAAAAATTTGAGAGTCACCCCATTAAAGACCACTGGCTTCCAATAGTCTACCACATTCCTTTCAAGACCCTTATGCTGGTACATCAATTCTTTTACTCTGGCTATGCACCATTCCTCTAACTTGTTGATTCCTTATAAACCAACTTATGCTCTTCGCTGCACTCATCAAGTGTACAGCACTGCGTACGTCTCTAGTAGTGCCATAGAAGTCATCAGAATCTTACGGGACTAGACGGTTTCCTAAAGGACAAGTCCATAAACCACTACTAAATGGACTTGGGAAAAATCCACAATTCCAGGAATAACATGTATAGAGCGTTTGTACGTCTGGGAAGCTTGCCAGGTGGCCTGGATTGGCCGCTGTCGTGGACAGGATGCTGGGCTCGATGGACCTTTGGTCTTTTCCCAGTGTGGCATTACTTATGTACTTATATCCCCTCACATATACAAGTGATAGATCTACCAACAAGAAATACAATCAGATCAGCCCGAACATATCTAAATCTCCTACCACCCAAGCTGCAAAGGAGTCAATTACAAACTAACTTTGCATCCAGCTTCTCCTACATCAGCACACAACTGTGGAACGTACTACCAATAGCCGTGAAAACAACGTACGACCACCTAAACTTCCGGAAATCACTAAAATCCAACCTGTTCAAAAAGGCCTACCCCATCGACCCAACCTAGATGCCTAAGCCTTGCAACACAACGAAACCAAAGCCTGAAACAGACATTGCATAACTCTTCCTCTCTATGAATCCCCAACGTGTCTATAACATGTGAACCTTCTTCGACCACTATAACTCTTTGTATTTGTTTCTCTGCTGGAGATGGCGAACGCCTGTACGGTACTATGTAAGCCACATTGAGCCTGCAAATAGGTGGGAAAATGTGGGATACAAATGTAACAAATAAATAAATACAATACACAAACTCTGCCATGGAGATATCTGTCTCTCAGTCACACCCACACACTCCCCCCTCCTAAATAAACACACAAGATTAACCATGGAGAATCAGCATCTGTCACTCACACCCACACACACAACCAATTATGGTCAGAATAAAACTTTATGAAAATATGTATACTGTATACCTTTTAAAATATTCTATACATAAAATTCACTAACACACATAAAAGAATACCACTAAATCAAACAATATAGATCACATTATGCAGTATGATAGTACTTAAAATATACTACAGAAAATTAATTATTACCATCAAAGCATATTTCTCCAAACAATTCCCCTAAAAACATTAATGGGATAAGGTGATTACCTTGCTAGCGCTCGTTTCATTTCAATGAGAAATGGGCTTTTTTTTCCTAGTTTGTTATAAATCATTATCAGCGTGGCATTTGGAGGGGCTGGTTATAGAGACACCAGGCTGGCATGTGTTGTATCGTGAAGAGATTTTTCTCGGTAAATCATTCCAAGTCTATCTATTTATTTACTTATTTACAACATTTATATCCCACATTAAACATGATTTTAGGTTGAGTCCCGGGGGAGAAGTAAAATCTTTTTATTTTTCCTGACTGAGCCTAGATCAAAAGAGATAAATGGTTTGTGGTGGGAACTTTGCCTGCTTTTGTTTTATGGATGAATTATGAATTTGTGCCAATTATGCTGATGCCGAGTCTGACAATCCCAAGGACTACAGCTACAATAGGAAAATTCTGCTCGTCCCTAAAATGTATTAAGATCTGTGTAAGAATGGTAGACAGAGGTAATACGACAGTTTCATCTGAAGCAATAAACTAGTTGCACCTTCTGATTTTGGGGAACTGAGGAACTGAGTTCGATTCCCGGCACAGGCAGCTCCTTGTGACTCTGGGCAAGTCACTTAACCCTCCATTGCCCCATGTAAGCCGCATTGAGCCTGCCATGAGTGGGAAAGCGCGGGGTACAAATGTAACAACAACAACAACAAAAAGTCATGCAGAAAACTGGCAAGAAAGTTTTTGGTTTAAGTCATCTCTGACCCAGGTGTCACTTACACAACCCAAGCAAAGAGTATTTGCTTTGCTCCTCGGTTGATAAGCAGTGCCCACAGCCTATCTGCAGGAGTGGAGCCCCCCTCCCCCCACCCACCGGGCCGCCTGCACCCTCTTTGCATTTTGCGCCGCTTCTCACCTGGGAGCCACTTGTTGAACAGAGGCTGCCCTGCCTTCTCCCAGATCTCCTTGATCTTCTTGGCCTGGGTGGAGGTCAGGGGTCCCCCTCGCTGCCCACTCTTCGTCTCGTAGAACTTCAGCCTCAGCTCCTGCCACTTCCTCCCGCACTGCTTCATGGTGCGCTGGTAGCCGTTGTTTTTCAGCTCTCTCCTGATGCTCCGCAAGAGGTTCTGGGGTTTCTTGCAACGAAACATCATCTCCCGACATTTGGAAGACTCGTGGATCAAGTCCAGCAAGGTGGCTACCTCCTGCTGTTGCCATCGCTGAGCCTGGACCATTCTGCGGAGTCGACTGCCAAGTCTCCAGGTCAGTAAGCTCTTTGAGCAGGGAGACTGTCTTCTGCTTATGGTGTACAGCGCTGCGTATGCCTTTAGCGCTATAGAAAGGATAAGTAGATAGGGACTAGACTCACTGCTCGGGCTGTGCCTTTGAGGAGTCTGCCTGGGTGAGTAAAATCTGCTCACTCAACAACTGGCAAAGGTGCAGCCTCCGAGCTCCACCCTCACAATAGGAAATGCTCCTTCCTTCTTACATATATTCTCCACCCCCAGCACACATTCATTCGTGCAGCTAAACATTAGAAAGCATGAAGCAAGAAAGAAAAAATACTGGTAGAAAGAATTATAGCAATACCAAGCAACTATTCTGTATTTATTTAGTTATTTTAACGTTTGCTGACATTTGATATATTTCTTCCCGGATATCAAAGAGGGTGCTGTACAAAACCAAGTTACATCCAGGGCACACGTAACAAAAACAACATTAAGAACAAAACACCAGGGTGGAAAAGTCTAGCACAATAAACATATTCCTTTTCCCAAACGAGTAAGGGGGTAAGAAGAAAGGCAGGGCCAGACTCTGGCCCACAGTGCTGAAGATAAAGGGCGCAAAACACAGGGATAGGGGTTGATCAAATGGGTGGAGAGGTAGCATTGTATGTTAAAGAGGGCCTTGAATCGAATTAGACTAAAAATTGTGCAGGACACAAAACACATCTTGGAATCCCTATGGATTGAAATTCCATGTGTTAAGGGGAAAAAGGATAGAGATAGGAGTGTACTACTGTCCAGTGGCGTTCCTGGCCTGGATGGCACCCGGGGCGGATCACCGATGTGCCCCCCCCCCCACCCCGCTAAATGACACCTCCCCCCTCCGGCGAAATGACACCCTCCCGGGTGCACGCCGCTGGGGGGGGGGGGTGCCGCGGCACACGCCTGTCCGAGTTCGCTAACTTGCTCGTTCGCTGCAGCTCCCTCTGCCCCGGAACAGGAAGTAACCCTTGGTACGCCACTGCTACTGTCCACCTGGACAGATGTAGAAATGTTATCAGAAATTAGGGAGGCTAACAAACTGGGCAACATGATAATAACGAGTGATTTCAATTACCAACTAGTTTATATGGAATATGTAGAATCTCAATTACCACTATTCACTCAAAGTTCTACACACCATACAAGGGGTTGAGAGGGGATTATGGTGTATGGTGTGTAGAACTTTGAGTGAATAGTGATTTCAATTACCCCCAGCGCGTCACCTCCACACCCCACCCCCTCCTCTGGGCGTATCACCCCCTAGGGTTGGAGAGAGCAGTCACGCAGCTGTCGGCTCTGCCGGTTCCCTGCCCTGGAACAGGAAGCAACGTCAGAGGGAGCAGGGAACTGGCGGAGCCCACAGCCGTGCAGCTGCTCCCTGTACCCCCCTTGCAGATTTCAATTACCCCCCTCCTCTGGGCGCATCACCCCCTAGGGTTGCAGAGAGCAGTCACGCAGCTGTCGGCTCTGCCGGTTCCCTGCCCTGGAACAGGAAGCAACGTCAGAGGGAGCAGGGAACTGGCGGAGCCCACAGCCGTGCAGCTGCTCCCTGTACCCCCCTTGCAGATTTCAATTACCCCCTTCCTCTGGGCGCATCACCCCCTAGGGTTGCAGGGAGCAGTCACGCAGCTGTCGGCTCTGCCGGTTCCCTGCCCTGGAACAGGAAGCAACGTCAGAGGGAGCAGGGAACTGGCGGAGCCCAAGCCGTGCAGCTGCTCCCTGTACCCCCCTTGCAGATTTCAATTACCCCACCCCCCTCCTCTGGGCGCATCACCCCCTAGGGTTGCAGGGAGCAGTCACGCAGCTGTCGGCTCTGCCGGTTCCCTGCCCTGGAACAGAAAGCAACGTCAGAGGGAGCAGGGAACTGGCGGAGCCCACAGCCGTGCAGCTGCTCCCTGTACCCCCCTTGCAGATTTCAATTACCCCCTTCCTCTGGGCGCATCACCCCCTAGGGTTGCAGGGAGCAGTCACGCAGCTGTCGGCTCTGACGGTTCCCTGCCCTGGAACAGGAAGCAGCGTCAGAGGGAGCAGAGAACTGGCGGAGCCCACAGCCGTGCAGCTGCTCCCTGTACCCCCCTTGCAGATTTCAATTACCCCCCTCCTCTGGGCGCATCACCCCCTAGGGTTGCAGGGAGCAGTCACACAGCTGTCGGCTCTGCCGGTTCCCTGACTTGGAACAGGAAGCAACGTCAGAGGGAGCAGGGAACTGGCGGAGCCCACAGCCGTGCAGCTGCTCCCTGTACCCCCCTTGCAGATTTCAATTACCCCCTTCCTCTGGGCGCATCACCCCCTAGGGTTGCAGGGAGCAGTCACGCAGCTGTCGGCTCTGCCGGTTCCCTGCCCTGGAACAGGAAGCAACGTCAGAGGGAGCAGGGAACTGGCGGAGCCCACAGCCGTGCAGCTGCTCCCTGTACCCCCCTTGCAGATTTCAATTACCCCACCCCCCTCCTCTGGGCGCATCACCCCCTAGGGTTGCAGGGAGCAGTCACGCAGCTGTCGGCTCTGCCGGTTCCCTGCCCTGGAACAGAAAGCAACGTCAGAGGGAGCAGGGAACTGGCGGAGCCCACAGCCGTGCAGCTGCTCCCTGTACCCCCCTTGCAGATTTCAATTACCCCACCCCCCTCCTCTGGGCGCATCACCCCCTAGGGTTGCAGGGAGCAGTCACGCAGCTGTCGGCTCTGCCGGTTCCCTGCCCTGGAACAGAAAGCAACGTCAGAGGGAGCAGGGAACTGGCGGAGCCCACAGCCGTTCAGCTGCTCCCTGTACCCCCCTTGCAGATTTCAATTACCCCCCTCCTCTGGGCGCATCACCCCCTAGGGTTGCAGGGAGCAGTCACGCAGCTGTCGGCTCTGCCGGTTCCCTGCCCTGGAACAGGAAGCAACGTCAGAGGGAGCAGAGAACTGGCGGAGCACACAGCCGTGCAGCTGCTCCCTGTACCCCCCTTGCAGATTTCAATTACCCCACCCCCCTCCTCTGGGCACATCACCCCCTAGGGTTGCAGGGAGCAGTCACGCAGCTGTCGGCTCTGCCGGTTCCCTGCCCTGGAACAGGAAGCAACGTCAGAGGGAGCAGGGAACTGGCGGAGCCCACAGTCGTGCAGCTGCTCCCTGTACCCCCCTTGCAGATTTCAATTACCCCCCTCCTCTGGGCGCATCACCCCCTAGGGTTGCAGGGAGCAGTCACGCAGCTGTCGGCTCTGCCGGTTCCCTGCCCTGGAACAGGAAGCAACGTCAGAGGGAGCAGGGAACTGGCGGAGCCCACAGCCGTGCAGCTGCTCCCTGTACCCCCCTTGCAGATTTCAATTACCCCACCCCCCTCCTCTGGGCGCATCACGCCCTAGGGTTGCAGGGAGCAGTCACGCAGCTGTCGGCTCTGCCGGTTCCCTGCCCTGGAACAGGAAGCAACGTCAGAGGGAGCAGGGAACTGGCGGAGCCCACAGCCGTGCAGCTGCTCCCTGTACCCCCCTTGCAGATTTCAATTACCCCACCCCCCTCCTCTGGGCGCATCACCCCCTAGGGTTGCAGGGAGCAGTCACGCAGCTGTTGGCTCTGCCAGTTCCCTGCCCTGGAACAGGAAGCAACGTCAGAGGGAGCAGGGAACTGGCGGAGCCCACAGCCGTGCAGCTGCTCCCTGTACCCCCCTTGCAGATTTCAATTACCCCACCCCCCTCCTCTGGGCGCATCACCCCCTAGGGTTGCAGGGAGCAGTCACGCAGCTGTCGGCTCTGCCGGTTCCATGCCCTGGAACAGAAAGCAACATCAGAGGGAGCAGGGAACTGGCGGAGCCCACAGCCGTGCAGCTGCTCCCTGTACCCCCCTTGCAGATTTCAATTACCCCCCTCCTCTGGGCACATCACCCCCTAGGGTTGCAGGGAGCAGTCACGCAGCTGTCGGTTCTGCCGGTTCCCTACCCTGGAACAGGAAGCAACGTCAGAGGGAGCAGGGAACTGGCGGAGCCCACAGCCGTGCAGCTGCTCCCTGTACCCCCCTTGCAGATTTCAATTACCCCACCCCCCTCCTCTGGGCGCATCACCCCCTAGGGTTGCAGGGAGCAGTCACGCAGCTGTCGGCTCTGCCGGTTCCCTGCCCTGGAACAGGAAGCAACGTCAGAGGGAGCAGGGAACTGGCAGAGCCCACAGCCGTGCAACTGCTCCCTGTACCCCCCTTGCAGATTTCAATTACCCCACCCCCCTCCTCTGGGCGCATCACCCCCTAGGGTTGCAGGGAGCAGTCATGCAGCTGTCGGCTCTGCCGGTTCCCTGCCCTGGAACAGGAAGCAACGTCAGAGGGAGCAGGGAACTGGCGGAGCCCACAGCCGTGCAGCTGCCCTGTACCCCCCTTGCAGATTTCAATTACCCCACCCCCCTCCTCTGGGCGCATCACCCCCTAGGGTTGCAGGGAGCAGTCACGCAGCTGTCGGCTCTGCCGGTTCCCTGCCCTGGAACAGGAAGCAACGTCAGAGGGAGCAGAGAACTGGCGGAGCCCACAGCCGTGCAGCTGCTCCCTGTACCCCCCTTGCAGATTTCAATTACCCCCCTCCTCTGGGCGCATCACGCCCTAGGGTTGCAGGGAGCAGTCACGCAGCTGTCGGCTCTGCCGGTTCCCTGCCCTGGAACAGGAAGCAACGTCAGAGGGAGCAGGGAACTGGCGGAGCCCACAGCCGTGCAGCTGCTCCCTGTACCCCCCTTGCAGATTTCAATTACCCCACCCCCCTCCTCTGGGCGCATCACCCCCTAGGGTTGCAGGGAGCAGTCACGCAGCTGTTGGCTCTGCCAGTTCCCTGCCCTGGAACAGGAAGCAACGTCAGAGGGAGCAGGGAACTGGCGGAGCCCACAGCCGTGCAGCTGCTCCCTGTACCCCCCTTGCAGATTTCAATTACCCCACCCCCCTCCTCTGGGCGCATCACCCCCTAGGGTTGCAGGGAGCAGTCACGCAGCTGTCGGCTCTGCCGGTTCCCTGCCCTGGAACAGAAAGCAACGTCAGAGGGAGCAGGGAACTGGCGGAGCCCACAGCCGTGCAGCTGCTCCCTGTACCCCCCTTGCAGATTTCAATTACCCCCCTCCTCTGGGCGCATCACCCCCTAGGGTTGCAGGGAGCAGTCACGCAGCTGTCGGCTCTGCCGGTTCCCTACCCTGGAACAGGAAGCAACGTCAGAGGGAGCAGGGAACTGGCGGAGCCCACAGCCGTGCAGCTGCTCCCTGTACCCCCCTTGCAGATTTCAATTACCCCACCCCCCTCCTCTGGGCGCATCACCCCCTAGGGTTGCAGGGAGCAGTCATGCAGCTGTCGGCTCTGCCGGTTCCCTGCCCTGGAACAGGAAGCAACGTCAGAGGGAGCAGGGAACTGGCGGAGCCCACAGCCGTGCAGCTGCCCTGTACCCCCCTTGCAGATTTCAATTACCCCACCCCCCTCCTCTGGGCGCATCACCCCCTAGGGTTGCAGGGAGCAGTCACGCAGCTGTCGGCTCTGCCGGTTCCCTGCCCTGGAACAGGAAGCAACGTCAGAGGGAGCAGAGAACTGGCGGAGCCCACAGCCGTGCAGCTGCTCCCTGTACCCCCCTTGCAGATTTCAATTACCCCCCTCCTCTGGGCGCATCACCCCCTAGGGTTGCAGGGAGCAGTCACGCAGCTGTCGGCTCTGCCGGTTCCCTGCCCTGGAACAGGAAGCAACGTCAGAGGGAGCAGGGAACTGGCGGAGCCCACAGCCGTGCAGCTGCTCCCTGTACCCCCCTTGCAGATTTCAATTACCCCACCCCCCTCCTCTGGGCACATCACCCCCTAGGGTTGCAGGGAGCAGTCACGCAGCTGTCGGCTCTGCCGGTTCCCTGCCCTGGAACAGGAAGCAACGTCAGAGGGAGCAGGGAACTGGCGGAGCCCACAGCCGTGCAGCTGCTCCCTGTACCCCCCTTGCAGATTTCAATTACCCCCCTCCTCTGGGCGCATCACCCCCCTAGGGTTGCAGGGAGCAGTCACGCAGCTGTCGGCTCTGCCGGTTCCCTGCCCTGGAACAGGAAGCAACGTCAGAGGGAGCAGGGAACTGGCGGAGCCCACAGCCGTGCAGCTGCTCCCTGTACCCCCCTTGCAGATTTCAATTACCCCACCCCCCTCCTCTGGGCGCATCACGCCCTAGGGTTGCAGGGAGCAGTCACGCAGCTGTCGGCTCTGCCGGTTCCCTGCCCTGGAACAGGAAGCAACGTCAGAGGGAGCAGGGAACTGGCGGAGCCCACAGCCGTGCAGCTGCTCCCTGTACCCCCCTTGCAGCTTTCACCTGGGGCCCCCACTGTCCTGCCCTTGGTACGCCACTGGTAACAGGGACAAGGAGCTAAGGGTTGGGGGGGGATTGAAGTTCCACTCAACCCAGAGGAGCTCCATGAGTTAGGGTAAGTTCCCAGACAGTTCTTTGAGTTTGCTCTCCTGAGTGATGGGGTAAAGGGAGAGGCATCTGATGTTATCTTGAATTCTGCAGGGACAAGGACACAGAGAATACCCTGGTTATGATAGCGTAGTGGGGGAAGGGTGCTAGTGGAAAAGCAGAAAAGCCATAGCTAGTTCAAGTGATGAAAGAATGATGTTTGTTCTGTGGTAACACAGTGGGGGAAGGGCTAGAGGAAAAGCCAAACCGTGTAACTAACTTAAAGGGTGAAAAGAAGTGGTGTTTAACCCAGGGTTTGTAAGGTACCACAGTGGGGAAAGAGTCAGTTACTAAGAAATACCTCATAGCTACTTGAATGGTTGAAAAGGAATGTGATTCAATCCTTACTACTACTACTATTTAGCATTTTTATAGTGCTACAAAGCGTACGCAGCGCTGCACAAACATAGAAGAAAGACAGTCCCTGCTCAAATAATATGAGGAAAAGGTCCCTTGATTGTTTATAAATTGAATCCTGCCTAGAGCTGTGCTGTATAAGACCAGTAAGAAAACCTGGCCTGGATTGTGTAAGGTGAGGAAGGTCAGGCAGGAGATTTACGTAAGAGATTGCAGGAATATGTGGACTGTATTTTGATGACCCATTTTCTGTAATATGCTGTTTAGTTTGGACATATTAAAGAACCTGCGTACTACTACTACTACTATTTAGCATTTCTATAGCGCTACAAGGCGTACGCAGCGCTGCACAAACATAGAAGAAAGACAGTCCCTGCTCAAAGAGCTTACAGTCTAATAGACAAAAAATAAAGTAAGCAAATCAAATCAATTAATGTGAACGGGAAGGAAGAGAGGAGGGTAGGTGGATGCTCAGTCCACCAATAAGAGCCAACCTCATCAGTGATGTCACAATGGCTTGATTGCCCGATACTTGGCTCACTTCTGATATTGTGATGTCATAAGGGAAAGGGGGAAAGGGAAATGGGACTTGATATACTGCCTTTCTGAGGTTTTTGCAACTACATTCAAAGCGGTTTACATATATTCAGGTACTTATTTTGTACCAGGGGCAATGGAGGGTCAAGTGACTTACCCAGAGTCACAAGGAGCTGCACTGCACTAACCAATAGGCTACTCCTCTACTACTACTACTACTACTATTTAGCATTTCTATAGCGCTACAAGGCGTACGCAGCGCTGCACAAACATAGAAGAAAGACAGTCCCTGCTCAAAGAGCTTACAATCCAATAGACAAAAAATAAAGTAAGCAAATTAAATCAATTAATGTGTACAGGAAGGAGGAGAGGAGGGTAGTCTCCCCTGTTATTTAATCTCTACCTCAAGCCTCTGGCTGACCTGCTTTAGTCCATGGACACAAAATTCTACATCTATGCTGACGATGTGCAACTACTTATGCCCCTTGATCCCGAGTCTGTTCTCAACCAACTCTCTTCTCCATGAGAGAAGCTGGGAATAATTCAACAACAAGCTGACAGTGATGCCGTATATATTTTTACACTGTGAAAAGCTTGATGGAGTTACAGGGGCTTGTAGGGCTCATGCAACAAAGAGACCCAAATTAATTAGCTAGATCATAGAAGGAGCATGCCGCAGACAGATTAATAGATCTGATGGAAGAGGGGAGATGGGCTACTAGCTCGGCATGCTTACAGAATCAGGCTGACCAATAGAAAGAGTCCCACAAGACACAGGGATGTGGGACATCTGCATAGGTGGTTGATGACCAGCTGTTTGGGGAGGCTATAGTGGGAGGGGCTGGGGCAGGATCAGGGCAGAGTCTGAGCATAGCAGGGGCGTAGATTTTGGGTGGGCCTAGGCAAGAAGTGGGTGGGCACCAAGTGTTCTTCCCCTCTCCCACCACCACCAAAAAAATATCTCAGCTGGCGGGAAAACACTTCTTTCCTCCTTGGCAGTCTGCAGCAGGCATGCGCTGAAAACTGAGCATGTGTAGATGCCAGTATCGTGGAGAGTAGCGTTTTCATTACCATCAGGGGGAAGTCTTCAGCTGGCAGAGCTTGGGATCCCCACCAGCTACCGCTAAACATGTGCTACTGTTGGGTGGGCCTGAACCCTAAGTGGGTGGGCCCTGGCCCACCCAGGCCCACCTGTGGCTACGCCACTGTGTGAAAGAATAAAAATGGCAAGGAAAATTAGGCAGTGCAGACTTCAGTATGAAGTTATATATATGTATATATAGTTCTTATAGGCAACAGAATTACATTGAATTGAAAGAATTGTTCGTAGATGATGCCTCTACCTCTCTAGAGGCCTGCAGCCAGTCTGCCGCTCTCTTAGCCTTCTCTCTTTCTCTCTCTCATCCCCCTCTCGCTCACATATCTTCTCTCCCTCCCCTTCCACCCTCAGAAAAGTTGTTGATTTTGCTGTTCGTCCCATGAGATGGGGAGCTGCAAGATCAACAAGCTCTTCACGAACCTTGTTATTCAAAGTGAGAGCTGGGGGGCTGTACAGTTCAGTTGGCAGGAAAGTACATTTCTGCAGCGTAGACAGCCAGGACTTTTGGATGACGCAAAACCGCCATCGCCAAGGTCCAATTTCCAGGCACCATAGCAATCTGGCACTCGGGATTTGTTGAGCCTTGACTTGAATGATTTATATATGTCTAATGTTTCATATTATGAGCATAGAAATCAACAGATCCATAGCTATCATTAAAAGACGTATAAGCATACATTAACTAATAGTTGCCCCAGTAACCTCTGTCACTGATGATAAGCACCGTGCAAATACTCCAGGGAATTAGGCACCAAAACAGCATAAGAAACAGAACAGTATTTGCAGTATTCTGGAACTATATCAACCTACTTTAACACATAAAACAATGAATAGAGATCTAGTACTTTTGTTGAGCATGAGACAGGGGTAAAGAGACTGCTGGACACAGAAGTACGGAAGGGAAGATGCTAGACCAGACTGCAGAGACCATCCCAAATAGCGAGACATTGTAGTGGTAATTGCTAAGCAAGTTTAGGAAAAACAGATGATTGCAGTACTCGGTAAACACGCTTGCCACTGTTCACACAGTATATCAAGACACCACAGAACCAAACAGGGTTTGTTTTCCAGGTGGTAATACCCAATGAATCAATATGCCAAAGTGTAAAATATATGAATCTTTATTATATAATAAGAAGAAGAATTAGCAAAACAGCAAAATAAATACTGACCAGCTATATTTTGAATGTCTCCAATTAAATCTCTGTCCACTTCTGCCTGTATACCACACCAATGAAAACAGATTTTCCATATTAACCCACGTTGCTTCTTCCTTTTCTGCCAAGTCCTGTAATTCTCCTGCCACTTTCCTCCCTTTATTTATATCCCATTCTTCTCGAATAGATTATAGCCCAGTGTAACTATATCCCAGCCATGGCTCTCTGTGAACAATCTCTCTGTGACCACCACTAAATCCAAGTGAGCCTTTTCTATCACAGCGTCTAGACTCGGATCTTCATTTGCTCATGCTACAGGTACTAGTACACACAACTTTCCAGATGTTGCCCCCCCCCCCCCCCCCCCCCAATTTCTGTAGATATATTTGTTTTACTTACCTAAGGGTTTTTCTTACTTGGGGGCTTTGTTCGCTCATCCCCAATGATTCTAGTTTAAAGTACAGGTTAGCCAGTCTGCGGCAGAAGACACTTAGTGCCTTCATCGATAGCTGGACACCATCTCTGCTTGGAAGCCTTTGGAAAATCATCCCATGGTCCAGGAAGCCAAAATGCTCTTGAGGACACCTTCCATGCAGCCATAAGAGTCATCTCTAGGATGTCAACTTCTCTGCTTTGTCCTTTATCATCAACAGAGAGAACGGGTGAGAACACCTCCTGCCCACCTATCTGCTTCACCCTCTCTCCCGGAGTCATGAAGTCACTTTTGATATGTTTCGTGGGAAACCTACCAGTATCATTTAAGCCAACATGGATAAGAAGCATCTGATAATAGTCAATAGACTTGATGAGTCCTGGCAAAAATCTCTGTACTGTCTTAAATCTTGGCACCAGGTGGACAGCACACCTCATAGTAACATAGTAGATGATGACAGATAAAGACCTGAATGGTCCATCCAGTCTGCCCAGCAAGATAAACTCATTACTTATGGTATGTGATACTTCATATATATATCTGATCTTGATTCATCCTTGCCATTTTCAGGGCATAGACCATAGAAGTCTGCCCGGCACAGTCCTTGTTCTAAAATTTCTGAAGCTCAATCTGTACAGCCACGATCAGGGAACAGACCGTAGACGTTTGCCCAGTACTGGCTTTGTTTCCCGATTACTACTGTTGCTACCTAATCTCTGCTAAGCTTCCTTGGATCTGTTCCTTCTAAACAGTATTCTTTTGTGTTTACCCCACACATTTTTGAATTCCGTTACCGTTTGCATCTCCATCACTACTACTACTACTTAACATTTCTAGAGCGCTACTAGGGTTACTCAGCGCTGTACAGTTTAACAAAGAAGGACAGTCATCACCTCCCGTGGGAGGGTATTCCCAATATCTACTATCCTCTCAGTGAAAAACGTACTTCCTGACGTTATTCCTGAGTTGGCCCCCTTTTAACCTCACTTCATGTCCTCTAGTTCTACCACCTTCCTGTTTGCAGATTTATACCTTTCAAGTATTTGAACATCTGTATCATATCACCCCGGTTTCTCCTTTTCTCCAGAGTATACATGTTCGGGTCAGCAAGTCTCTCCCCGTACATCTTGCTACGCAAACCCTATACCATTTATGTCATTTTTCTCTGAACCGCTTCAAGTCTTTTTACATCCTTAGCAAGATAACGGCCTCCAAAACTGAACACAATACTTCAAGTGGGGCCTCACCAACGACTTATACAGGGGCATCAACACCTCCTTTCTTCTGCTGGTCACACCTCTCTCTATGCAGACTAGCATCCTTCTGGTCACAGCCACTGCCTTGTTGCATTGTTTTGTCACATTGAGATCCTCGGACACGATCACCCCAAGGTCTATCTCTTGAGCAGAGCTTACCAATCTCTCCCCTCCTATCTGATACATCTCCTTTGGATTTCTGCACCCCAAGTGCATCACTTTGCACTTCTTCATTTTTGAATTTTAATTGCCAGACCCTTGACTATTCTTCCAATGTTTGGAGATCCCTTCTCAAGATTTTCATTCCCTCCAGGGTATCCACTACTACTACTACTTAACATTTCTAAAGCGCTACTAGGGTTACGCAGCACTGTACAATTTAACATAGAGGGACAGTCCCTGCTCAAAGAGCTTACAATCTAAAAGACAAGTGAACGGTCAGTCCGATAAGGGGCAGTCAAATTGGGGCCGTCTGGATTTACTGAACGGTAGGAGTTAGGTGCCGAACGCAGCATTGAAGAGGTGGGCTTTAAGCAAAGACTTGAAGACGGGCAGGGAGGGGGCTTGGCGTAAGGGCTCAGGAAGGTTGTTCCAAGCATAGGGTGAGGCGAGGCAGAATGAGCGGAGCCTGGAGCTGGCGGTGGTGGAGAAGGGTACTGAGAGGAGGGATTTGTCCTGTGAACGGACTGTATTGCCTATCTTTTTGTCATCCGCAAAAAGGCAAACTTTTCCTTCAGCAGTATCTCTCATAAATATGTTAAACAGAATTGGCCCCAGCACTGACCCCCTGAGGCACTCCACTACTCACCTTCCTTTCCTCTGAGCGGATTCCATTTACCAGCACCTTCTGCTGCCTGTCAGTCAACCAGTTTCTAATCCAGTTCATCAGTTTGGGTCTTAAGTTCAGCCCTCTCAGCTATTCAGAATACTGCACCTTGGTCACATTTATTTGAAACGGAAAACCAACACAATCCCTCCACTGCAAAACACTATACACAAACAGGCAAAAACACACTCAAATCCTTACCAAACTGTAACAGCACTAACTCCCAGAACAGGAAGAGCTAGAACCTCATGCGTGAAAAGGCAGCACTGTAAATATTACACCGGGCCCTAAAACACCAAAACACCACCAAGTGAAAAAAACAAAACAAGTAGAGTTGTAACCGGATCTCTACACAAATACTACATGCTAGCAGAATACTGCACCTTGGCCACACATGAAAAACACATGACACAACAGATATGACACAAGGGAGCAGAGATCAATAAAAGATATGAAGGCAAACAACCGAACTGGAAACCTCAAAAAGTCAGACTCTGCATACAGCAATGCTAGAGAACTGGAAACGGAGATGCAAACTATCACAGATGCACATTTCCAAAAGCTGACATATTCCAATTAATACATTTCTACCTTTGTTGTCTGAGCATTTTGTTTTTCTATTCACTTTGGTCCCAGTTTTATACTTTTCTCAGCTGCTTTTTTTTTTTTTTTAATTGTCTTTGCAATGTATCCTATCCATTTGACATTTCTTCTGTCTCCATGTCCACCATCCTCCTGCGTCCTGTCCACCATCTCCCCTCTGTGGCCCTGCCTCCATCCTTCCTCCAGTTTCAGCATCTGCCCTCAACGTGTCCCGATTCATCCCTTATATTCATCAGTTTCTCCTCTATGTCTTTGTCTTGCTTTATTCTGCATTTCCCCCTCATTGTCCCTGTCCTTTCCTGTGATCAGCATTATCCGTCTGTGTCCCTACCCCCCACCAGTGTTGCCCCTCTGTGTCCTTATCCTTTCCCCTCCATACCTAGCATCTCTTCTGTCTCCCCCCTCTCTCTTTTCTTCTTCCCACACCCCCCACCCTGGGACCAGGATGTCTCCCTCTCTCATCCCACTCCCCTCCCCCACATTTTAGTATGTCTCCCTCATAGGTCTTCAGGGTCTCTTCCCCTCTCTTCCATCCAGCATCTTTCCCCCTTTCCCCCCCCCCCACCCCATGCCTCCAAGTATCTATCCTTCCAGCGCCTCTTCCTGTCTCTGTCCCTCCCTCTCCCCTCCCATTCCAGCACAGCGGCACATAGTTCTCCCTCCTTGTCACCTGCAAGTCAAGCATTTCTTTCCTTTTGTTATCCCTTCCCCCCCCCACTCGCAGTTCAAGTGTTTCTTCCCTTTTCTTACCCCCTCACAGTTTCAGAGTTTCTCCCCTTTTCTTACCCCTCCTCTTCATCACCATAGGCACCCTGTATAAGAGTTTTGAGGAGGCTTCAGCAAACAAAACCTAAACAGGAGGACCCCCCCCCCCCGACTCTCATTCCATCTACTGTCCGAGACTGTTGGCAGCTTTCTTCTTTCCCTCCCTCCCTCCCTCCCGCTCCCCAGGTTTGAGGGTGCTTGCTAACCGTTCTCAATCACTGCCAGTAAGGGCACCACAGCGATTGAAAGGAACTGCCTCGATCTTCCCTGTGACGTGTTCTGATGCAATGTCCTGTTCCGCATGGGCAGGACACGTCACAGGGAAGACCGAGGCAGTTCCTTTCCATCACTGTGGTGCCCCTGCTGGCAACAATTGAGGAAGGTTAGCAAGCACCCTCAAACCGCGGGGAACGGGAGGGAGGGAAAGCTGCCGACAGTCTCGGACAAAAGGTGGAATGAGAGTCAGGGGGTCCTCCTGTTCAGGTATTGTTTGCTGATATACAAAGTGCCTATGGTGATGAAGAGGAGGAGGAGGCGCTGTTGACAGCAGCAGCCCCCATAGCACATCATACCACCTCTCCCACCCCAGGAGCAGCAGGACCAGCCTCAGGAAGGGTTTGTAATTTCTGAGGGAAACATAGTAACATAGATGACGGCAGAAAAAGACCTGCATGGTCCATCCAGTCTGCCCAACAAGATAAACTCATATGTGTATACCTTACCTTGATTTGTACCTGTCTTTTTCAGGGCACAGACCGTATAAGTCTGTCCAGCAGTATTTCCCGCCTCCCAACCACCAGTCCCGCCTCCCATCACCGGCTCTGGCACAGACCGTATAAATCTGCCCTCCCCTATCCTCGCCTCCCAACCACCACCCCCTGTTCCCCCCAACTGCTCCGCCACCCAATTTCAGCTAAGCTTCTGTGGATCCATTCCTTCTGCACAGGATTCCTTTATGCCTATCCCACGCATGTTTGAATTCCGCTACCGTTTTCATCTCCACCACCTCCCGCGGGAGGGCATTCCAAGCGTTCACCACCCTCTCTGTGAAGAAATACTTCCTGACATCTTTTTTGAGTCTGCCCCCCTTCAATCTCATTTCATGTCCTCTCGTTCTACCACCTTCCCGTCTCCGGAAAAGATTCGTTTTCGGATTAATACCTTTCAAATATTTGAACGTCTGTATCATATCACCCCGTTCCTCCTTTCCTCCAGGGTATACATGTTCAGGTCAGCAAGTCTCTCTTCATACGTCTTGGAACGCAACTCCCATACCATCCTCGTAAGGACATTGGTTTCCTGCATCTTTCCCCCATCTCCCCCAAGACATAGAGCTGAGGCTTTAGCAGTTCTAGGGGCAGCTGCAGATACAGCCAAACCTTGCTCTGCACCTGCCACTAGAACTGAAGCTTTGCTGGAGAGGATGGGGGGTTAATGCTCAAGGTCATTGACCAGCAACAAAGGACCCTGGAAGCTGGTCTAGCCAAGATTGAGCATGCTCAAGGGTGTATGTTATCTGCCCTTGAGCATGCTGGGATCCTAGGACCCAACCCCTCCCACAACCCTTAGCCTGCCACATCTCCTAAGGCAGCTCCTGCAACTCTTCCCTCTGCCCACAGTGATCCTTCCCCCTTCCTTCCCCCTTTTTGTTTATTGTAAATATGTTGACATTTCTTGTTTCACATTCATTACTACCTCCCCTTCTCTTTGTATTTTATATTTTACTTTTATAAATATTCACCCTGCATTTATGTTTCCTATCCTATATAATAAAAAGCACCTCCAACGTTTTGAAGCCGAGAAAGTGAAGCCTTGAAGCATTCCTGCGCTCTGTAAGGCTCCATCTCCTGAATTGACGTCACGTAGTTCCGGGTACAGCACCCGCAGCACTGACCAACCGCACGACGGCAGCACGAGGACCCGCCCCTGTCGCAACCCCCCCCAGGTCACCGCCACAGCCGCCACTCACCTCTCCACCCCCCGAGGTCGCCACCGCTCCCCATCCACCCCCTGCCCCCCCTGCAGCGCCCCATGTCCAGTGACCCTCTTCGCTCCCTTGCCCCCCCTGCAGCCACCCATGTCCAGCGACCCTCCTCGCCCCCTGCCCCCCCTGCAGCTCCCCATGTCCAGCGACTCTCCTCTTCCCCTGCCCCCCCTGCAGCCACCCATGTCCAGCGACCCTCCTCTCTCCCCTGCCCCCCCTCCAGCCACCCATGTCCAGTGACCCTCCTCTCCCCCTGCCCCGGTCTTGCCTGCCTGCTGCTGGTGCTGGCCCTCCCCCACTGTCGGATCGCTGTTCAAAATGGCCACCAAGACTTACAAGGGTGACCTCCAAGACTTCAGCAGAAGTCTCGCGAGCCCGCCACTGGAAGTCTCGGCGGCCATTTTGAAGACCGATCCGGCAGTGGGGGAGAGTCAGTGCCAGCGCCAGCAGCGGGCAGGCAAGACTGAGGCAGGGGTAGAGGAGGGTCTCTAGACATGGGTGGCTGCATGGGGGGGGCAGGGGGAGAGGAGGGTCGCTGGAGGGGGGCAGGGGAGAGAGGGTCGCTGGACATGGATGGCTGCAGGGGGGACAGGGGGGTGGAGGGGAGAGTGGTGGTGGCGGCAACCTGGGGGGCGTGCGAGGGTGACAGGGGCGGGGCCTCGTGTTGCTGTCGTGCGGTTGGTCAGTGCTGCAGGTGACGTACCCGGAACTACGTGACGTCAGTTCAGGAGATGGAGCCTTACAGAGCGCAGGAATGCTTCAAGGCTTCACTTTCTCGGCTTCAGAACGTTGGAGGTGCTTTTTATTACACAGGATAGGATATATATTGCATATGTAATACTGTGTCAATTTATGTATACATACATATTTTTATGTTTTATTTCATTTCATTTATATGTTATTGATTTTATTTGTACATGGTTGTAGACTCCAAAGGAAGGCCTTTTAGGCCGAAACATGATTCGTGTTGAGTCTTGGATTTTAAAAGAAAGAGAATTGGTTTGACCATCGTCTGATGCTCTATCGACGCAGTGAGCCATTTCACATATTACATGTGTAACTCAGTGGCGTAGCCAAGGGTGGGCTTGGGTGGGCCGATGCCCACCCACTTTAGGTTCAGGCCCACCCAGTAGCAGCATACCTATGATGTGGCTGGCAGGGATCCCCAAGCCCCACCAGCCGAAAACTCCCAACAAACTGTCCCTCCTGCATACCTTGTAAGTAGCAGATCTTCACCTGCAGTGAGCAGTGAGATACATACTGCTCGCACCAGCCCCACAGCCTTTCCTGTGATGTATTTCTGCCTACATGGAAACAGGAAGGAAGGGTGTGGGGCCAACATGAGCAGTGTGAATTAGTTGCTGCTCGCTGCTGGTGAAAATCTGCTATTTAAAAAGGTATACTGGAGAGGGGGGATGTTTGAGAGACCATATGGCATGCAGGCGAGAGAAGGAGAGACCAAATCACTTGTGGAACGGGGCAAGGTTCTTCTGCCCACCCATCTTGGGTCCAGGGCCACCCAAAATTGGGTGTCTGGCTATGCCCCTGGTGTAACTTCCAGTGTGATAATAGAATGGATGACTATTGTAAACTGCTCAGGCAGGAGCAACACTTTCACAGATGACTGTTACTAGGCCTTGATGACTGTTCTGGATGCAACTCATCAGTAGATACAGACTGTTAGTGCTGCATCGTTATGTCACACGTGTCCTACAAATGGAATGGCACCCATGCTTTCTGTGGTTTGCAACCTCGTAACTTCATGACTTAATGTGCATAGAAGATACTCATGTACATGGCTGCAGGGTCTACCTGACCACCATGATTAACTACCTGTTGAACCCTGTCCCCTACTATACATATGTGTGGCATGGTTTACCAACAGGCTCATTTTCAAAAGAGATAGGGAGGAGTGGCCTAGTGGTTAGGGTGGTGGACTTTGGTCCTGGGGAACTGAGGAACTGAGTTCGATTCCCGGCACAGGCAGCTCCTTGTGACTCTGGGCAAGTCACTTAACCCTCCATTGCCCCATGTAAGCCGCATTGAGCCTGCCATGAGTGGGAAAGCGCAGGGTACAAATGTAACAAAAATAAAATAGATACTATTGGAGATTCTACATGGAATGTTGCTACTATTGGAGATTCTACATGGAATGTTGCTATTCCACTAGCAACATTCCTTGTAGAAGGCTGTGCAGGCTTCTGTTTCTGTGAGTCTGACGTCCTGCACGTATGTTCAGGACGTCAGACTCACAGAAGCAGAAGCCTGCGCGGCCACATTGGTGATCTGCAAGGGCCGACTTCTACATGGAATGTTGCTAGTGGAATAGCAACATTCCATGTAGAATCTCAAATAGTAGCAACAGTGGAGGAGTGGCCTAGTGGTTAGGGTGGTGGACTTTGGTCCTGGGGAACTGAGGAACCGAGTTCGATTCCCGGCACAGGCAGCTCCTTGTGACTCTGGGCAAGTCACTTAACCCTCCATTGCCTGCCACATTGAGCCTGCCATGAGTGGGAAAGCGCGGGGTACAAATGTAACAAAAAAAAAAAAAAAGTGACATAAATCGGCATTTGGACGTCCATCTCACAGGAACGTCCAAATCGGTATAATCAAAACCTCATTTTGGATGTCTTTCTCCGAAGTCCGTTAGAAGTGCATTCAAATCATAAGGGGGCGTGTTCAAGGCGGGACTTGGGCGTTCCTAATACTTGGACGTCTTTCAGCCATAATGGAACAAAGCAAAAACATCCAGCACTAAAACTTAGACGTTTTGAGCTAGACCTGTTTTTGTTATGAATAAGGCACAAAAAGGTGCCCCAAATGACCAGATGACCACTGAAGGGAATCAGGGATGACATCCCCTTATTCCCCCAGTGGTCACTAACCCCCTCCCACCCCCAAAAGTGTGTTGAACAGTGTGGGCAGATGGGAAAAATTTTCCCCACCCAAAATCGGCCCTAAACCAGCCCAAAACCCACCCAAAGTCAAACCCCGCCTCCAACGTCACCGCCCCCGCCCCCAACATCACCGGCCCCCGCCCCTGACGTTGTTAGCCCCACCCCTGACGTCATCTCTGATGTCATTAACCCCGCCCCTGATGTCAACCCTACCCCGGAAAAGCTTCTATTGGCCCAAATTGGACCAATAGAAGCCCCGGAAAAGCTTCTATTGGACCAAATTGGACCAATAGAAGCCCCGGAAAAGAGCACAAACCCCGCACAGCTGCAACGAAAAAGAAGCCCAATTTCCCGCAGCCCGCAGCCTTCAAAAATTTCCAGCATCCTGGCTTAAAAACCAGCCCAATTGGGTGGGAAACCCACCCATCTGGCAACACTGGTGTTGAAGAACATTACTTGTCAGCCTCAGATGGTATACCCAGATTCATGACAGCAGAATGCAGGTCCCTGGAGTAGTTTAGTAACAAATTGTATTTCCACCATTCACAACGTATTGTAAGCCACACTGAACCCGCAAATAGGTGGGAAAATGTGAGATACAAATGCAATAAATAATAACAGTAGTAGGTGCAGTGCACTTCAGACATGTGGACCCAGGCCCATACTCCCCCTACCTGTTACACTTGTGGAGGAAACTGTGAGCCCTCCAAAACTCACCAGAAAACCACTGTACCCACATATAGGTGCCCCCTGCACCCATTAGGGCTATGACATTGGTGTACAGTTGGGGATATTGGGTTTTGGGGGGACTCAGCACACAAGGTAAGGGAGCAATGGTGAGATGTGTACCTGGGAGCATTTTATGAAGTCCACTGCAGTGCCCCCTAGGGGCGATTGCTGTCCTGGGATGGCAGAGGACCAGTCTACTAAAAATGCTGGCTCCTCCCATGTCCAAATGGCTTGATTTTGGACGTTTTACAATTGGACTTTTTTTTTTTGTTCAAAAATGGCCAAAACTCAAATACGTCCAAATTGCAAAACGTCCATGGTATTTTCGAACACAAAAGATGGACGTCCATACACACAGGAGTAAGCTGTGTAGTTCAACATTAGTTTTTGTTAAGGTTCATAATTTGAAAAATTACAGAAGGACCTTACGAGACTGGGAGACTGGGCGACTAAATGGCAGATGACGTTTAATGTGAGCAAGTGGAAGGTGATGCATGTGGGAAAAAAGAACCCAAATTATAGCTACGTCATGCAAGGTTCCACGTTAGGAGTTACGGACCAAGAAAAGGATCTGGGTGTCGTCGTTGATAATACACTGAAACCTTCTGCTCAGTGTGCTGCTGCGGCTAGGAAAGTGAATAGAATGTTGGGTATTGAGGGTCACGTGATGACGCGGAGCTGAGCGGAGACCTCTGAAACCGGCTCCGACTCAAGCGCTTAAAAATCAGCTATTTAAACACCGACCTCCCCCCGGGGTGAGTTCCATACCTGCAACTGCAGACGGCGGAAGGTGAGAGGCACAAAGAGAACGAGTCGGGAAAGCGCTGCGTTGAGCGTGAAGGAGGTTATGCCCGCCAAGACCCCGCGGGGAAAGCAAAACATCAGCGCGACGCAAGGCAAGATGGCGGCGGCTCCGGAGACAGCGATGGCGGGCCCGCTGCCAGCTGACATGGTGCGGGATATGGTACAACAAATTTCCGTGATGTTGGAGGACAAATTAACCAAGCTGCAGACGTCGGTAGACCAAGTTCGCGAGGCGCTGGAACGCCAGAGCGCCAGACTGCAGCATGTGGAGGACAGAGTCTCGACATGTGAGGATACGGCGGCGAACACGAACGAGCGAGTGGCAGCCTTGGAAAGAAAATGCGAGCAGCTGACCCAGAAGGCAGATGATCTGGAAAATCGCAGCAGAAGAAATAATCTTCGGCTTGTGGGCATCCCAGAGTCCGTGAAAGCAATGGACTTACGAAAAATGGTGGAACAATGGCGGCCTAAGGAGTTTGGCCTGGACACCAGAAAAATTCCCCTGCAGGTGGAGAGAGTGCACAGAGTAGGAGTGATAAGAGAGAATGAGAGCAGGCCAAGGCAAGTGCTAGCAAAGCTGTTGAATTATATGGACAAGGAAGCACTACTGCAAGCATACAGGAATAAATCGGGCCTTACATATGAAGGAGAGAAAATCCTGCTTTTTCAGGACTACTCGACCATAGTATCTGACCAGCGGAAAGTTATGGGTCGTCACTGTAAAAGATTGTATGACAAGGGAGTCCGTTTCGCTTTACTATACCCGGCAAAGGTGCGGGTGATGCATGAGAACAAAACTTTGTTTTTTAGTGAGGCGGCGGAGCTGGAAAAATTTGTGACTACCTTGCCATGAAAGAGAACAGTAAAAGAGAGGAGATATGCTGGAGGCGCTTTTTTCATCTCTCTGGAGTTGAAGGGCAGTGGAAGAGGCAAGGATATAAGGCGCTTAAAGAAGGCAACGAATATGCAGCTGGCCAGAGCAGCATGTAAGCGCAATTATAGTGAAGAGAAATCCTGTGCCATGAACTGCCCAGTTTAAGTTACACAGTTTACAAGTTGGACCTTTAAGTATGCCCATGTTTTTACTAACATTCATGTTTTTCCCTACTTTAGGGAGCGCAAGTGTCTAGTTATAGGAGTATAATGGAATGAATAAGAAAAGTCTGTGTTGAGCGGGGTGTGGGATATCCCCGGGGGGAGAGGGGAGGTAGGGGTAGTGAGTGTGGAGTTCGGGAGAGTTGGTGGTGTGAAGGGGAGTGTGTATGTTGAGTTTTGATATGCACAAGGGGTATGTGGACTTACAGGGTAAGACTGGTAGGGGCAGGATGGGGGGGGGGGGGGGGGGGGGAGCAACCAAGGGGGGGGAGAGGAGGGTGGGAGGGAGTAAAAGTTTCTCAAAAAATACTCATGTGGAGAGTGAACGGACAGTGGGGGGGGAAGAACAAGACCAGAGAGTAAAAAGAGAGGACAGTCTGAGAACCAACAGAAACAGGTACAATGTGTGTTAAGTCTGGGGGCTCAGCTGGGAGGCCCGCAGATTATACCGGGAACTGGAGCACGAATTGACAAGAAATGCTCTATCCCTAATGGTTAATCTTAAGATTGTGTCATTGAATGTGGACGGAGTACATTCCCCAGTAAAGAGAACTAAAATACTGCAGGCCCTCAAGCGCCAAAAAGCGGATGTGGCCATGCTTCAGGAAACCCACTTAAATAAATTAGAACATCTTAAGCTAAAGAAAGACTGGGTAGGGGATGTATTCTTTGCTGCATACAATGGCAGACAACGAGGGGTGGCAATATTGCTTAAGAAAAATGTGGCTTTTGATTTGCATAACATGTATCAGGACCCTGAAGGGCGTTTTTTAATAGTGACAGGTGACCTGCAAGGGAAAAGGGTGGGACTATGTAGTGTTTATGCTCCCAATGTTTATAACCATAAATTTTTTACTCTACTGACAGCTAAGTTGGTAACATTAGACAATTACCAGCTTATAGTTGGGGGGGACTTCAACATTACAAGTGACCCTTCAATTGATTGCAAGCCAGCGCGGAGAGCGGGAAGGGATCATGAGGATAAGGGAGTAAATTTACTACTGAAAGATTTAGCATTAGTGGACATATGGAGGCAGCAACACTTAGAAGATCATGATTACACCTTTTTTTCCCACCCCCACGGGGCCCATTCACGCCTTGACTATCTGCTGGTATCGTATTCACTTAGTGTCGTAGTGACTCGCTCGGGAATAGAAGAGCCAGCTGTGTCAGATCATGCCCTAGTGTGGGTGGAGTTATCTTGGGGAAAAAGGGAGGGCCCGGACCGCTGGCGGATGAATCCGGCGTTATATAGAAGCAGGGACTTCTGTACCTATCTGAGGCAGTGCTGGCTGGATTATATAAAAGACAATGACACACAGGAGGTGAGCCCAAGGATTTTTTGGGAAGCTGCAAAGGCAGTGTTAAGAGGGAAGATCATTTCCTATGTTGCTTCTAAGAATAAAGCTCGGGGGGAGAAAATAAAGGTGCTTACTACACAACTGCGAGAAGTGCGCAGGACATTGATAGGCCGCCCAACCGAAGGCAATAGACAGGCATACGTGGAGTGTAGGAAAAACATACAGGTTGTGCTGGATGAGGGTGCGATGTATAATGTTAAATTGTATAAATATAAATTACAGCAATGGGGCAATAAAACTGGTAAAATGTTGGCGTCTCTTGTAAATCAGAGGTCAACGAGGAAGTACATAAGTAAAATTAAAAACGTGCAGGGGAGAGTATGTGCTACAGCAACAGAAATTCAAGGGGAGTTTGTACATTTCTTCTCTTCCCTGTATGAAGAGGGGTCCTTCCCAGAGGATAAATGTAGAGAATTCCTTGAGGGGGTGGGTTTGGCTAACATAACGGTAGAGCAGCAGCAGATGTTGAACGCTCCGATTCAGGGGAAGGAGGTACAAAATATCATTAAACGATTAGCCTTAGCAAAAGCACCAGGTCCCGATGGGTTGGGAGGGGAATATTATAAAATCCTCCAAGATATGATAGTGGCGCCGTTTATTGCAATGTGTGAAGATATAAGAGAAGCGGGCAATATGGGCTCGGTCTTAAATCATGCACATATAGTGGTGCTTCCCAAGCCTGGGAGGGACGGAGAGCTGGTAGGCTCCTATAGGCCAATCTCACTGCTGAACCAAGATGTAAAGATATTAGCGGCAGTGCTCGCGAGCCGTTTGGGACAAGTGGTGCCTTGTATAGTACATCCTGATCAGGTAGGATTTGTTAAGGGAAGATATGCATCGGCCAACATCTTAAAAGTGTGTAGAGTTTTGTTGGAAGGGAAGGGGAGGAGAGGGGATGCTATTTTGGCCAGCCTGGATGCCGAGAAAGCCTTTGATAAGGTGATCTGGAAATATATGTTCTGGATCTTGGGGCGTTTCGGCATCCAGGGGGAATTCTTGAGCTGGATTAAGGCACTATACAGCTCCCCGACGGCTCAAATACTCATAAATGACTCCTTATCGGAAGCATTTGCTTTGGGAAGAGGGACCCGACAGGGGTGTCCTTTGTCGCCCTTACTATTTATCTTAACTTTAGAACCACTGGCAGCCAAAATCAGACAGGAAACGAGCTTGAAAGGGATAAAAGTGGGAGGAGAAGAATATAAAATAAATCTGTTCGCAGACGACATGTTGCTGCTGATAGACGACGCAACTGAAAATTTACCGGTAGTTATGCAGATTATTCGAGAATTTGGGGCCTTCTCAGGCCTTAGCATAAATTTTGAAAATCGGAGGCGTTGGCGGTCAATGAAGCGTGTCGTTGTTTTGATTTGCTGAGCTTCCCACTACGTCGGGCACAAGGAGGTATCAAATATCTTGGGGTATACCTGAGTGCAGACATGGCCTGGGTATACAAACGGAATTTAGTTGGACGCATAGAAGAGGTAAAACAATTGTGTAAAAAGTGGAAGGAGTTCCCAGTAAATTTCATGGGTAGGATTGCATTAGTAAAGATGGTGTTATTGCCTAAGTTATTGTACCCATTGCAAATGCTGCCACTGTGGGTGGGAAGGGAGGAAGAGAAACAATATAAAAGCATAGTAAGCACCTTTATTTGGCATTCTAAGCGCCCAAGGATAGCATTCACCAAACTGGTATACGGTAAAGCACAGGGAGGGCTCCGACTCCCAGACCTGAGGAGATATAATGTGGCAGCGTTAATGCGGTGGATACATGAATTGGTCTCGGGGGAGGGGCATTATGCGCTCCCGGGATTTTGGGAGAGCTGGTGTAGTCCTAATGACCCCTTTACGGTGTTAGAGTCTTGGGCAGTGCAGGGAGCCCGGAAAATAGTGGGGAACCCCTATGTGGCTGCGTTACAACGGGCATGGAGGTGGTGGAGAGGACATGGAGAGGCGGGTAAGGGGGTCAGTCCATTTATGCCGTTAGTGGGAAATATGGCTTTCCCAGCAGGGCAGGGCGTGTCGGTATTCGGGAGCTGGCGGGACAAGGGATGTCGGTTTATAGGACAGTTCCGAAAAGAGGGAGATGATGCCTTTCCAACCTTTGATACGGTAAAGCATGAACTGCAGATAGCTGGCTCACAATTTTTTGCTTATTTGCAAGTCCGAGATTACGTGCTAAGTGAAGAGCGCAGGACTCGGTCTTTAGCTCGGTTCACTAAATTAGATTTATTGTTTATGCAGACTAGCCCACTAAGTAATGGGATGTCAAGATGGCATCAAGCGATCAGAGACCACAAAAAAGCGCCCCATATGTCACACTTAGCAGAAGAATGGAGCAGAGATATAGTAGAAGAGGTCATGGTGGAACGCCTGGGGGCAGCTTTTCAAAATCTGGGGAAGACAACTCCGAATGCATCATTACAGGACATTCAGTACAGGATCCTATACAGGGTGCACATCACGAAGGCCAGAGGGAAGGTATTGGGGATGTGGGAGGAGGACATGTGTAACAAATGTAAGAGGAATGTGGGTTCATTTTTGCATTCCTTTATGGAGTGTCCATCATTACATGAGTTCTGGACAAGGGCGTTGCACCTACTAGAAGAGATATTGCAACGTACAGTAGAGTGGCAGTATTCTGTTACCCTGATGGGATGTGGGGAGTCACTCCAAAAGCAGGGATTGGGTGCGGCCCAGACCAAATTCATATTACTAGCCATGATAATTTTGAAGAAGTGTATATTAAAAGTGTGGGTTGCTGAGGAGCCCCCGGACCTGGAATCGTGGAAGTCATGTATGGTAGAAATGGGTAGCTGGGTAAGCATGACATATAAATTTGCTAACGCTCTCAGACTTCGCCAATACCGAGATCTCTGGGGAAGAACTCAGGTTTTGCTCTCACAACAATGCTCCAAGTAGGGACAGTAGAGTCTATGTTTAGTTGGGAAACTCACTGGGGAGGGGCAATGGGGGAGGGACGGGAGATGGGAGGGAGGGAGGAAAGGGGTAATAAATAAAATGCTGTGGAGATCAGATGGATATAGAGTTATTATATGTTGATGTACAAAGAGTGTTATTATGACTGTATAGGTTCTGTTAAGTCGAAGACATATGCTGTATGATAACTGACTCCTCAAGTAATAAAAATATTTAAAAAAAAAAAAAGAATGTTGGGTATTATTAGGAAAGGTATGGAAAACAGGTGTGAGGATGTTATAATGCCGTTATATCGCTCCATGGTGCGACCACACCTTGAGTATTGTGTTCAATTCTGGTCTCCGCATCTCAAGAAAGATATAGTGGAATTGGAAAAGGTGCAGCAAAGGGCGACTAAAATGATAGCGGGGATGGGACGACTTCCCTATGAAGAAAGACTAAGGAGGCTAGGGCTTTTCAGCTTGGAGAAGAGACGGCTGAGGGGAGACATCTCGGGCCCTTGCTGATTTCTTACACTTTAAGTTCATGCTGACCTCCTTCCAATCTGCTCTTTCACGTGCCAAACAGGATTATTATATCCAACTGACCAACTCTCTTGGCTCTAATCCTCGACTTCTCTTCACCACATTGAACTCTCTCCTCAAGGTGCCCCCTCCCCCAACTCCCCCTTCATTATCTCCTCAGACCCTTGCTGAATTCTTTCACAACAAGGTTCAAAAGATAAACCTTGCTTTCTCTACCTCACCAGCTCTCCCTCCACTAGTCCGTTCCCCTCTCTCTCCTTCCCCTCATTCCCTTTCCTCCTCTCCTGAAGTTACTATTGAGGAAACTACACTTCTCCTTTCTTCCTCAAAATGTACCACCTGTTTCTCTGATCCCATTCCCACCCACCTTCTTAATGCCATCTCTCCTACTCTTATTCCTTTTATCTGTCACATTCTCAACCTCTCACTTTCCACTGCGACTGTCCCTGCTGCCTTTAAACATGCTGTGGTCACACCTCTCCTTAAGAAGCCTTCACTTGACCCTACTTGTCCCTCTAATTACCGACCCATCTCCCTCCTTCCTTTTCTCTCCAAATTACTTGAGCGTGCTGTTTGTTCACCGCCGCTGCCTTGATTTTCTCTCCTCACATGCTATTCTTGACCCATTACAATCTGGTTTTCGCCCTCTCCACTCAACCGAAACTGCGCTCACTAAAGTCTCCAATGACCGATTACTGGCTAAATCCAGAGGTCAATATTCCATCCTCATTCTTCTTGATCTTTCCGCTGCTTTTGACACTGTCGATCACAGCATACTTCTCGATACCCTGTCCTCACTTGGATTCCAGGGCTCTGTCCTTTCCTGGTTCTCTTCCTACCTCTCCCTCCACACCTTTAGTGTTCACTCTGGTGGATCCTCTTCTACTTCTATCCCTCTGCCTGTCGGCGTACCTCAGGGTTCTGTTCTTGGTCCCCTCCTCTTTTCTATCTACACTTCTTCCCTTGGTTCATTAATCTCATCCCATGGCTTTTCCTACCATCTCTATGCTGATGACTCCCAAATCTACCTTTCTACCCCTGATATCTCACCTTGCATCCAAACCAAAGTTTCAGCGTGCTTGTCTGACATTGCTGCCTGGATGTCTCAACGCCACCTGAAATTAAATATGACCAAAACCGAGCTTCTCATTTTCCCCCCCAAACCCACCTCCCCGCTCCCCCCGTTTTCTATTTCTGTTGATGGCTCTCTCATTCTCCCTGTCTCCTCAGCTCGAAAACTTGGGGTCATTTTTGACTCTTCTCTCTCCTTCTCTGCTCATATCCAGCAGACCGCCAAGACCTGTCGTTTCTTTCTTTACAACATCCATAAAATCCGCCCCTTTCTTTCCGAGCACTCTACCAAAACCTCATCCACACCCTTGTCACCTCTCGTTTAGACTACTGCAATCTGCTTCTTGCTGGCCTCCCACTTAGTCACCTCTCCCTCTCCAGTCGGTTCAAAACTCTGCTGCCCGTCTCATCTTCCGCCAGGGTCGCTTTACTCATACTACCCTTCTCCTCAAGACCCTTCACTGGCTCCCTATCCGTTTTCGCATCCTGTTCAAACTTCTTCTACTAACCTATAAATGTATTCACTCTGCTGCTCCCCAGTATCTCTCCACACTCGTCCTTCCCTACACCCCTTCCCGTGCACTCCGCTCCATGGATAAATCCTTCTTATCTGTTCCCTTCTCCACTACTGCCAACTCCAGACTTCGCGCCTTCTGTCTTGCTGCACCCTACGCCTGGAATAAACTTCCTGAGCCCCTACGTCTTGCCCCATCCTTGGCCACCTTTAAATCTAGACTGAAAGCCCACCTCTTTAACATTGCTTTTGACTCGTAACCACTTGTAACCACTCGCCTCCACCTACCCTCCTCTCTTCCTTCCCGTTCACATTAATTGATTTGATTTGCTTACTTTATTTATTTTTTGTCTATTAGATTGTAAGCTCTTTGAGCAGGGACTGTCTTTCTTCTATGTTTGTGCAGCGCTGCGTATGCCTTGTAGCGCTATAGAAATGCTAAATAGTAGTAGTAGTAGTAGTATATAAAATAATGAGTGGAGTGGAACAGGTGGATGTGAAGCGTCTGTTCACGCTTTCCAAAAATACTAGGACTAGGGGGCATGCGATTAAACTACTGTGTAGTAAATTTAAAACAAATCGGAGAAAAGTTTTCTTCACCCAACGCGTAATTAAACTCCGGAATTCGTTGCCGGAGAATGTGGTGAAGGCGGCTAGCTTAGCAGAGTTTAAAAGGGGGTTGGACAGTTTCCTAAAGGACAAGTCCATAAACCGCTACTAACTGGACTTGGGAAAAATCCACAATTCCAGGAATAACATGTATAGAATGTTTGTACGTTTGGGAAGCTTGCCAGGTGCCCTTGGCCTGGATTGGCCGCTGTCGTGGACAGGATGCTGGGCTCGATGGACCCTTGGTCTTTTCCCAGTGTGGCATTACTTATGTACTTATCTTTTTTTGAAAATGACCTTCTTCCTGAGACCCTGAAGCAGCCTTGCGAAACGCTGGCCATCGTCAGCTCAGGGCACAAGAGTTCAAGAGAGCACAGCAGTATTTAGGGCAACGCGGTCCAAGAGCATCACCGTGAAACGTAAGTGATGGTGCTAATATTAGGTTTTTTTGGGCCAATGACGAAGGTAAGATCCCTGTGATCTGTTTCCGCTCCGATAGATTGATTAAGATCTAGGAGCTCTTTGAGGCCTTTTTTTTCCCTGCAAAGTGATATACTGTTTTGAATACAGTTTATTTATTTATTGCATTTGTATCCCACATTTTCCCACCTCTTTGCAGGCTCAGTGTGGCTTACAATACATCGTGATAGGTGGAAATATAATTAGAAAATATACATTTAATGGTACAGAAGGATCTTGGGTAGCATTATAATAAAAAACATGATAGTAATATAGCAAGCAGATATAATTAAGACAGTTCTGAATATATGTGGAGGAATTGTATATGATCATATTTGTGGTATGCCTTTAAAGTCATTTTTTCCGGCAGCGGATTAATTTTTAATTTATCCCCTGCCATTATCTAGTACGTCACCTGCCAACTCTATGGTAGAAAAACCCCTTCCTGACCTCCTCTCAGCTGCTCTCCATCTTTTTCCAAGATTGTGCATTCCCCTCTCAGTCCCCCCCCCCCCCCCCACGCCATTTCCAATATCCCTCCCTCCCCACAATCAATTTTATTCCTTCCATGGCTTCCCAACCTACCTCCCCCCCCCCCCCCCCCAAAGATCATAAAGAGCAGCAGTGGGATTTGAACCGGCCACCCCCACCCCCACCCCCCCATCCACCCATGCTCCCAAATTCATGAATAGTGTATTACTGTTTGAGGTTACTGTAGGAAAGTAAAATCAGATGAGCACAGAATTACACCCAAGCCAAACTCATGCTTACATTCATACAATCTACTGGAATAAAACAGGCCCATTACGGAGTCAACCCTATGCCAGTTTGTTATACAGTGCAAATGTGCAGGAGATTGATTGCACCTGGTCATTTGTGAAACAGGATTATACTCAAAAATTACAACCGATATACATATATTGTCTTGCAGTTTACTTTGAATTACATTGACTACAGAATCCTTGGATTAAAATATGCTGTTTAATCACTATTATACATTATTAATAGTCACACTTCACTACAGTACAGTTTATTATAGTTTTAAAATATATTTCACTAAATATGTTATAAATAGATTTGAATGCAAAATGTATAATTAGTCGCAGCTTATTAAATCTCTGTTTATTATATACTTCAACTATCAATGTCTCACAGGTACTCTGACCATTTTCAAATGCTTTATCGACATGAGAAATAACATTTTTTTTTTTGTTACATTTGTACCCCGCGCTTTCCCACTCATGGCAGGCTCAATGCGGCGGCCAATGGAGGGTGAAGTGACTTGCCCAGAGTCACAAGGAGCTGCCTGTGCCAGGAATCGAACTCAGTTCCTCAGGACCAAAGTCCACCACCCTAACCACTAGGCCACTCCTCCACTGTTGCTACTATTTGAAGTCGGGCCTTGCAGATCACCACTGTGGCCGCGCATGCTTCTGCTTCTGTGAGTCTGACGTCCTGCATGTACGTGCAGGACGTCAGACTCACAGAAACAGAAGCCTGCACAGCCTTCAACATGGAATGTTGCTAGTGGAATAGCAACATTCCATGTAGAATCTCCAATAGTATCTATTTTATTTTTCATACATTTGTACCCTGCGCTTTCCCACTCATGGCAGGCTCAATGCGGCTTACATGGGGCAATGGAGGGTTAAGTGACTTGCCCAGAGTCACAAGGAGGTGCCTGTGCCTGAAGTGGGAATCGAACTCAGTTCCTCAGTTCCCCAGGACCAAAGTCCACCACCCTAACCACTTGGCCACTCCTCCACTGTTGCTACTATTTGAGATTCTACATGGAATGTTGCTATTCCACTAGCAAGGAAATGGGGTGGAGAGAGCCCAATATCAAGAGATCAGTCACCACATATAAGGGTAAGATGCTCCTTGTTGTGTTCGATTGCTGTGGAGAGCGTAAACCCCGCTTTGCCTTGCTATTCCACTAGCAACATTCCGTGTAGAAGTCGGCCCTTGCAGATCACCAATGTGGCCGCGCAGGACGTCAGACTCACAGAAACAGAAGCCTGCGCAGCCTTCTACATGGAATGTTGCTAGTGGAATAGCAACATTCCATGTAGAATCTCCAATAGTAGCAACATTCCATGTAGAATCTCCAATAGTATCTATTTTATTTTTGTTACATTTGTACCCTGCGCTTTCCCACTCATGGCAGGCTCAATGCGGCTTACATGGGGCAATGGAGGGTTAAGTGACTTGCCCAGAGTCACAAGGAGCTGCGTGTGCCGGGAATCCAACTCAGCTCCTCAGTTCCCCAGGACCAGAGTCCACCACCCTAACCACTAGGCCACTCCTCCACTGTTGCTACTATTTGAGATTCTACATGGAATGTTGATAGTGGAATAGCAACATTCCATGTAGAATCTCAAATAGTAGCAACATTCCATGTAGAATCTCCAATAGTATCTATTTTATTTTTGTTACATTTGTACCCTGCGCTTTCCCACTCATGGCAGGCTCAATGCGGCTTACATGGGGCAATGGAGGGTTAAGTGACTTGCCCAGAGTCACAAGGAGCTGCGTGTGCCGGGAATCCAACTCAGCTCCTCAGTTCCCCAGGACCAGAGTCCACCACCCTAACCACTAGGCCACTCCTCCACTGTTGCTACTATTTGAGATTCTACATGGAATGTTGATAGTGGAATAGCAACATTCCATGTAGAATCTCAAATAGTAGCAACATTCCATGTAGAATCTCCAATAGTATCTATTTTATTTTTGTTACATTTGTACCCTGCGCTTTCCCACTCATGGCAGGCTCAATGCGGCTTACATGGGCCAATGGAGGGTTAAGTGACTTGCCCAGAGTCACAAGGAGCTGCCTGTGCCTGAAGTGGGAATCAAACTCAGTTCCTCAGTTCCCCAGGACCAAAGTCCACCACCCTAACCACTAGGCCACTCCTCCACTGTTGCTACTATTTGAGATTCTACATGGAATGTTGATAGTGGAATAGCAACATTCCATGTAGAATCTCAAATAGTAGCAACATTCCATGTAGAATCTCCAATAGTATCTATTTTATTTTTGTTACATTTGTACCCTGCGCTTTCCCACTCATGGCAGGCTCAATGCGGCGGGCAATGGAGGGTGAAGTGACTTGCCCAGGGTCACAAGGAGCTGCCTGTGCCAGGAATCGAAATCAGTTCCTCAGTTCCCCAGGACCAAAGTCCACCACCCTAACCACTAGGCCACTCCTCCACTGTTGCTACTATTTGAGATTCTACATGGAATGTTGATAGTGGAATAGCAACACTCCATGTAGAATCTCCAATAGCAGCAACATTCCATGTAGAATCTCCAATAGTATCTATTTTATTTTTGTTACATTTGTACCCTGCGCTTTCCCACTCATGGCAGGCTCAATGTGGCTTACATGGGGCAATGGAGGGTTAAGTGACTTGCCCAGAGTCACTAGGAGCTGCCTGTGCCTGAAGTGGGAATCAAACTCAGTTCCTCAGTTCCCCAGGACCAAAGTCCACCACCCTAACCACTAGGCCACTCCTCCTCATGTAGTGCATGAAATTGGAAGCAAAAGAAGGGGGAGCAATAGAGACAGGGCCGATCTTAAGCAGGGTAAACAGGGGCGGTCGCACAGGGCCTCACGCTCCTAGGGGCCCCGCATCTCTGCCATGTCTGTCCTCCTGTCCCGGAACACCTCCCTGATCCGTACCGTATTGTGCGCCCGCATTTCACTAGAGCGCATCAGGCAGTGGCAGCGATTTTCATATCCTGTCAGCTGCCGCGCCCAGTGCCTCTTCACCGCTGCGTCCCGCCCCCCTTTTCATGTCACTTCCTGCTTCCGCAAGGGCGGGATGCAGCAGTGAGGCGGCTCTGGGCTTGGAAGCTGATGGGATATGAAAATCGCTGCCGCTGTCTGCCGCTCTCTACTGAAACATGGCGGATGCATATCTAGGTACGGGGTGAGGTGGGGTTCCGAGAGCTCTAAACCTCCTTTTAAACTGATAAATTACGGGTTATGGTGGCGGGTGGGGGAGGTTGTGGGTGGGAGCCCACTGAAGTAGTCTGGACAGGGCTCTGCAATTGCTTAGACCAGCCCTAAATCGCGATACCAACTACAGGTATTTTGTTGTAACAATACATGAAGAAAATGTAAGGTAATGGGAAAGGATATTAAAAGATAAAAACTAGTTTTGGATTGAACTAAACAACCATGTGTCTCAGCTCTAGAACACGACGTGGAAGGCTTCTCCGAGGCAGCTGTTTGAGTTATTTGGATTACAAAGTCCAGCTCCAACAGGATTTAAAAGTTTTTTGAAGCGTACAATGGTGATGGCAAAGCGAGTCATTTTGCAGTTATGGTTGGTGGGGGATCGCCCGACCATATCCCACTGGAGATCAGCTATGATACAAGCCTGTGCACTTGAGAAGACAGGAATCCCGGACTTGGCTTCTAAAAGAGGCGAACAATTCTGTAACATTTGGTCTCCCTTTTGGGACTCTCTCACTCCGGTAGCACGTAGCAAGATATTGAATTGTTAATTCAGATAGGATACTGGCTGATTAGGAATAGGTAGGGGAGGGAAGCAAAGGAGGGATGGGGAGAGGGAGGATAGGGGAGGGGGAGGGGAGATAAGTGGGGATAAAGTTTAAAAGCATGCAAACCAGACACTGTTTATCTTTTGTATCGTATTGGTTTCATTTTGATTGTACATTGACCACGTTTGGATTGCAATAAATAAGATTTATAAAAAAAAAAAAAAAAAAGATAAAAACTACTGCGATATTCCATAAGATTCCAGTATAATGCAGCTGGTAACAGATATGGCTATATTCTGCCATGATGTAATACAAACAGCTCATGTACTGTGGTATTCTCAAAGGCATTAAAAATCATCACCAATGGCCTGAAACTGATAGGAAAACTATGCCCAAAACCAAGCTAGGCAGGATTTAGCAGTTGCTCACAACAGAGCCAAAAAAAAACATACATAATTTTAAAATATATTACGTTAGGTGTCAACCCAATCCGTATTAATAAAAAAAAAAAGAATATTTTTTCCCTGCCACATTAGAAAAATAGAAATGTCGTAAACAAAAACATAGAGACACTTATTTGGTAAGAGATGGTGATTTGCATCATAGCAGTGACCAGGGGCATAGCCAGACTTCGGCAGGAGGGGGGTCCAGAGCCAAGGTGAGGGGGCACATTTTAGCCCCTCCCCCCTTCATTGCCGACACCAACAACAACTTTGACCCCCCCTGCTGACGACCCTCTCGACCCCCCCCCCCCCCCCGCTGTCGCCTACCTTTGCTGGCGGGGACCCCAACCCCCACCAGCCAAGGTCCTTTTCTTCCTTTGTTTTGTTTCTGAGTCTGACATCCTGCACGACGTCAGACTCACAGAAATAGAAAGAAGCCCTGCAGATCGCAAGGCTTCGCTCTGTTTCTGTGAGTCCGATGTCCTGCAAGGCTTCGTTCTTTCTGTGAGTCCGACAACCTGCAGGGCTTCGTTCTGTTTCTGTGAGTCCGATGTCCTGCAAGGCTTCGTTCTGTTTCTGTGAGTCTGACGCCCTACAGGGCTTCGTTCTGTTTCTGTGAGTCTGACGTCCTGCAGGGCTTCGTTCTGTTTCTCTGAGTCTGACGTCCTGCGGGGCTTCGTTCTGTTTCTGTGAGTCTGACGTCCTGCAGGGCTTCGTTCTGTTTCTGTGAGTCTGATGTCCTGCAGGGCTTCGTTCTGTTTCTCTGAGTCCGACGTCCTGCAAGGCTTCGTTCTGTTTCTGTGAGTCTGACGTCCTGCAGGGCTTCGTTCTGTTTCTGTGAGTCTGACGTCCTGCAGGGCTTCGTTCTGTTTCTCTGAGTCCAATGTCCTGCAAGGCTTCGTTCTTTCTGTGAGTCTGACGTCCTGCAGGGCTTCGTTCTGTTTCTGTGAGTCCGACGTCCTGCACATTGTACGTGCAGGATGTCAGACTCGGAAACAAAATGAAGGAAGAAGACATTGGCTGGCGGGGGTTGGGGTCCCCCGCCAGCAAAGGTAGCAGACGGCGACGGCGGGTTGATGGCAGGAGGGGGGGGGGGGTTGAGAGGGTCGTCGGCAGGGGGTCCAGGGCCAAATCTACGGGGGCCCAGGCCCCCGTGGCCCCACAGTAGCTACGCCCCTGGCAGTGACAAGTGTCCGCTATTGAAAATCCAGTTTTTTCTTGTTTAAACTATGCAGCACAGCAGAAACCAAATTAACTCTACTCAAAGAAGCGCTGATCCGGGTCTTCCTGTACAAAGGCAAACTCCTCTAAAGGACACTGTTGATCGGAAGCCCAACAGCTTTTCTGGCAGGTGTAAACTAATACTGTTCCAAATTCCACCGACACATCTGGAGAGAAGAAAGTAAAAATGAAGGTCAGCAAGTGAGACCGAGACAGGCTGCCTACAAGGAAGAACTTACACAGAGAACTGGCACATACAGAGAATGTAATTGACAAAATATGAAGGACACTTATTCGGTACTATTCCTCAAAAATTATATACAAAACAATAAGAATAGATATTTGCATTATATATTAGTGTACTTATCTATTTATTCATATAGTGCTTTTGTCTTACTCACATTAACCTGTTCAAGCATCTCTATATATAAAAGGCACCACCAACGTTCTAAATGAAGCCTCCAGCCGGAAGTGTGAAGGGGGAGAGATATCCGGTTTCCCCACGAGTGTCTGCCCCGCCCTCGCTCTCTCTGTAACACTACTACTACTATTTAGCATTTCTATAGCGCTACAAGGCGTACGCAGCGCTGCACAAACATAGAAGAAAGACAGTCCCTGCTCAAAGAGCTATGTAATAAAAGTGAGCCAAGTATAGGACAATCAAGCCATTGTGACATCACTGATGAGGTTGGCTCTTATTGGTGGCCTGAGGCATTATGACATCACAATATTAGCTCTGGTTACAAGAGACTACTACTACTACTATTTAGCATTTCTATAGCGCTACAAGGCGTACGCAGCGCTGCACAAACATAGAAGAAAGACAGTCCCTGCTCAAAGAGCTATGTAATAAAAGTGAGCCAAGTATAGGACAATCAAGCCATTGTGACATCACTGATGAGGTTGGCTCTTATTGGTGGCCTGAGGCATTATGACATCACAATATCACCTCTGATTACAAGAGATTACTACTACTACTACTATTACTATTTAGCATTTCTATAGCGCTACAAGGCATACGCAGCGCTGCACAAACATAGAAGAAAGACAATCCCTGCTCAAAGAGCTTACAATCTAATAGACAAAAAATAAATAAAGTAAGCAAATCAAATCAATTAATGTGAACGGGAAGGAAGAGAGGAGGGAAGGTGGAGGCGAGTGGTTACAAATGGTTACGAGTCAAAAGCAATGTTAAAGAGGTGGGCTTTCAGTCTAGATTTAAAGGTGGCCAAGGATGGGGCAAGACGTAGGGGCTCAGGAAGTTTATTCCAGGCGTAGGGTGCAGCGAGACAGAAGGCGCGAAGTCTGGAGTTGGCAGTAGTGGAGAAGGGAACAGATTACTACTACTATTTAGCATTTCTATAGCGCTACAAGGCGTACGCAGCGCTGCACAAACATGGAAGAAAGACAGTCCCTGCTCAAAGAGCTATGTAATAAAAGTGAGCCAAGTATAGGACAATCAAGCCATTGTGACATCACTGATGAGGTTGGCTCTTATTGGTGGCCTGAGGCATTATGACATCACAATATCACCTCTGATTACAAGAGACTACTACTACTACTATTTAGCATTTCTATAGCGCTACAAAGCATACGCAGCGCTGCACAAACATAGAAGAAAGACAGTCCCTGCTCAAAGAGCTATGTAATAAAAGTGAGCCAAGTATAGGACAATCAAGCCATTGTGACATCACTGATGAGGTTGGCTCTTAATGGTGGCCTGAGGCATTATGACATCACAATATCAGCTCTGGCTAAATCACTGCTATATGTAATAAAAGTGAGCCAAGTATAGGACAATCAAGCCATTGTGACATCACTGATGAGGTTGGCTCTTATTGGTGGACTGAGGCATTATGACATCACAATATTAGCTCTGGTTACAAGAGACTACTACTATTTAGCATTTCTATAGCGCTACAAGGCGTACGCAGCGCTGCACAAACATAGAAGAAAGACAGTCCCTGCTCAAAGAGCTTACAATCTAATAGACAAAAAATAAAGTAAGCAAATCAAATCAATGAATGTGAACGGGAAGGAAGAGAGGAGGGTAGGTGGAGGCGAGTGGTTACGAGTCAAAAGCAATGTTAAAGAGGTGGGCTTTCAGTCTAGATTTAAAGGTGGCCAAGGATGGGGCAAGACGTAGGGGCTCAGGAAGTTTATTCCAGGCGTAGGGTGCAGCGAGACAGAAGGCGCGAAGTCTGGAGTTGGCAGTAGTGGAGAAGGGAACAGATAAGAAGGATTTATCCAAGGAGCGGAGTGCACGGGAAGGGGTGTAGGGAAGGACGAGTGTGAAGAGATACTGGGGAGCAGTATCACAAACAGTGAAGGAAAACACAGCAAAGCACGAACTCAAATCGCTCTCTCTGTAACAGCAGAAGCCCTCACTATCTCTGTAACACAAACACAGCAGGAAACTTAACACAGAAGGACTCGACTCCAAGGGGGGAGGGGACAGAGAGGACAGACAGCACAGGGGAAGGGACACACACACTCCCACATGCACACAGAAGAAAACCTTGCTAGCCCCCGTTTCATTTGCATCAGAAACGGGGCTTTTTTTACTAGTATCTATATATACACATACATATTCTCCACAAGGCTCTGCAGCCAGACTCATATTCGGAAAGGCGAAATATGAAAGTGCCAGACCCCTTAGGAAAAAATTACATTGGCTACCACTAACAGACCGAATTACATTCAAAATCTGCACCTTGACTCATAAAATCATCCACGGAGAGGCCCCGATTTATATGTCATATAAGTACATAAGTAATGCCATACTGGGAAAAGACCAAGGGTCCATCGAGCCCAGCATCCTGTCCACGACAGCGGCCAATCCAGGCCAAGGGCACCTGGCAAGCTTCCCAAACGTACAAACATTCTATACATGTTATTCCTGGAATTTTGGATTTTTCCAAGTCCGTTTAGTAGCGGTTTATGGACTTGTCCTTTAGGAAACCGTCCAACCCCTTTTTAAACTCTGCTAAGCTAACCGCCTTCACCACTTTCTCCGGCAACGAACTCCAGAGTTTAATTACGCGTTGGGTGAAGAAAAATTTTCTCCGATTTGTTTTAAATTTACTACACTGTAGTTTCATCACATGCCCCCTAGTCCTAGTATTTCTGGAAAGCGTGAACAGACGCTTCACATCCACCTGTTCCACTCCACTCATTATTTTATATACCTCTATCATGTCTCCCCTCAGCCGTCTCTTCTCCAAGCTGTATAGCCCTAGCCTCCTTAGTCTTTCTTCATAGGGAAGTCGTCCCATCCCCGCTATCATTTTAGTCGCCCTTCGCTGCACCTTTTCCAATTCTACTATATCTTTCTTGAGATGCGGCGACCAGAATTGAACACAATACTCAAGGTGCGGTCGCACCATGGAGCGATACAACGGCATTATAACATCCTCACACCTGTTTTCCATACCTTTCCTAATAATACCCAACATTCTATTCGCTTTCTTAGCCGCAGCAGCACACTGAGCAGAAGGTTTCAGTGTGTTATCGACGACGACACCCAGATCCCTTTCTTGGCGTAGCTATAATTCGGGTTCTTTTTCCCCACATGCATCACCTTGCATTTGCTCAAATTAAACGTCATCTGCCATTTAGCCGCCCAGTCTCCCAGTCTCGTAAGGTCCTTCTGTAATTGTTCACAATCCTGTCATGAGTTAACGACTTTGAATAACTTTGTGTCATCAGCAAATTTAATTACCTCGCTAGTTAAACCCATCTCTAAATCATTTATAAATATATTAAAAAGCAGCAGTCCTAGCACAGACCCCTGAGGAACCCCACTAACTACCCTTCTCCATTGTGAATACTGCCCATTTAAACCCACTCTCTGTTTCCTATCCTTCAACCAGTTTTTAATCCACAATAGGACATTTCCTCCTATCCCATGACCCTCCAATTTCCTCTGTAGCCTTTCATGAGGTACCTTGTCAAACGCCTTTTGAAAATCCAGATACACAATATCAACCGACTCCCCTTTGTCCACATGTTTGTTCACTCCTTCAAAGAACTGAAGTAAATTGGTCAGGCAAGATTTCCCCACACAAAAGCCATGCTGACTTGGTCTCAGTAATCCATGTCCTCGGATTGCTCTGTAATTTTGTTTTTAATAATAGCCTCTACCATTTTCCCCGGCACCGACGTCAGACTCACCGGTCTATAATTTCCCGGATCTCCCCTGCAGCCTTTTTTAAAAATGGGCGTTACATTGGCTACCCTCCAATCTTCCGGTACCATGCTCGATTTTAAGGATAAGTTGCATATCACTCCGTAAGCTCGTTTTTCAGTTCTATCAGTACTCTAGGATGAATACCATCCGGTCCAGGAGATTTGCTACTCTTCAGTTTACCGAACTGCCCCATTACGTCCTCCAGGTTTACCGTGAAGTCAGTAAGTTTCTCCGACTCGTCCGCTTGAAATACCATTTCCGACACCGGTATCCCACCCAAATCTTCCTCGGTGAAGACCGAAGCAAAGAATTCATTCAGTCTCTCCGCTACGTCTTTGTCTTCCTTGATCGCCCCTTTTACCCCTCGGTCATCCAGCGGCCCAACCGATTCTTTTGCCGGCTTCCTGCTTTTAATATACAGAAAAAATTTTTTACTATGTTTTTTTGCCTCTAATGCTATCTTTTTTTCATACTCCCTCTTGGCCTTCTTAATCTGCGCCTTATAGACCTATCAGCAAGAAACACAAAAAGTTCCTCACGTACTTTTCTAAACCTCCACTACCCTAACTGTAAGGGACTTAAATACAAATCATTATATGCATCCAGCTTCTCCTACATCTGCGCGCAACGTTGGAATGCATTGCCGAATGCCTTGAAAACAACACACGATCTAACAGCCTTCCGGAGGTCACTGAAAACCAAATTATTCAACGAGACTTATAATAATAATCCTTCATAAAAGACTGATTTCACATCTGTATTAGAACTAATCAACACTGAATTTCTTAAACTGGTTACTTTAATTATACTGTTATTAATTAATCGTTATACTTTATCCTACTCTCTGCATATCTGTAATGTATTAATTATTTTTCTTACTTCTAATTTTCCTGATATCTTATGTACTTTAATTACTACTACTACTACTTAACATTTCTAGAGTGCTACTAGGGTTACGCAGCGCTGTACAATTTAACAAAGAGAGACAGTCCCTGCTCAAAGAGCTTACAATCTAATAGACAAGTGAACGGTCGGTTCGATAGGGGCAGTCAAATTGGGGCAGTCTGGATTCACTGAACGGTAAGGGTTAGGTGCCGAACGCAGCATTGAAGAGGTGGGCTTTAAGCAAAGACTTGAAGACGGGCAGGGAGGGGGCTTGGCATAAGGAGGCAGGAAGGTTGTTCCAAGCATAGGGTGAGGCGAGGCAGAATGAGCGGAGCCTGGAGTTGGGGGTGGTGGAGAAGGGTACTGAGAGGAGGGATTTATCCTGTGAACGGAGGTTACGGGCGGGAACGTAAGGGGAGATGAGGGTAGAAAGGTAGTGAGGGGCAGCAGACTGAGTGCATTTGTAGGTAAGAAGGAGAAGCTTGAATTGAATGCGGTATCTGATCGGAAGCCAGTGAAGTGACCTGAGGAGAGGGGTGATATGAGTATATCGGTTCTGGCGGAATATGAGACGTGCAGCAGAGTTCTGAACGGATTGAAGGGGGGATAGATGGCTAAGTGGGAGGCCGGTGAGGAGTAAGTTGCAGTAGTCCAGGCGAGAGGTAATGAGAGCGTGGACGAGAGTTCGGGTGGTGTGTTCAGAGAGGAAAGGGCGAATTTTGCTGATGTTAAAGAGGAAGAAGCGGCAGGTCTTGGCTATCTGCTGGATATGCGTAGAGAAGGAGAGGGAGGAGTCAAAGATGACTCCGAGGTTGCGGGCAGATGAGACGGGGAGGATGAGGGTGTTATCAACTGAGATAGAAAGTGGAGGAAGAGGAGAAGTGGGTTTTGGTGGAAAGACGATGAGCTTGGTCTTGGACATGTTCAGTTTCAGGTGGCAGTTGGACATCCAGGCAGCAATGTCGGATAAGCAGGCCGATACCTTTGCCTGGGTCTCCGCGGTGATGTCTGGTGTGGAGAGATACAGTTGGGTGTCATCAGCATAGAGATGATACTGGAAACCATGAGATGAGATCAGGGAGCCCAGGGAAGAGGTGTAGATTGAGAAGAGAAGGAGTCCAAGAACAGATCCCTGGGGAACACCAACAGATTGTCATGGCGGCATAATGTAAGCCACATTGAGCCCGCAAAGAGGTGGAAAAATGTGGGATACAAATGCAGCAAATAAAAAAAAAAATAATAAATATATATAACGCAAATATCTATTCTTATTGTTTTGTACATACAGAGAATGGTCAGATAAACATAGACGGCTCCCATGTCAAGAAAACTAGTTTGCCAATCCAATCTTAAGCAGATGCGACATGATTGTGTTGGTCAAAATATATATCATGAAGATTTTTCTGCTGAAGTAAATAGCACGGTTCCCCCTTTAAAACAACAATACTCTTACTCTCTGCAAAGTTAAAATCTGAAATGATTAAAAAAATTGACTTACCAATGTCGTTTCTAAAATACAAAGCAGAGGAGTGTGGTAGCCGTGTTAGTCCACTCTTAAGGTGATCAATAGAAATTAAACAAAATAAAACATGGAAAAGAAAATAAGATGATACCTTTTTTTATTGGACATAACTTAATACATTTCTTGATTAGCTTTCGAAGGTTGCCCTTCTTCGTCAACCTTCAAAAGCTAATCAAGAAATGTATTGAGTTATGTCCAATAAAAAAGGTATCATCTTATATTCTTTTCCATGTTTTATTTTGTTTGATTTCTATTGATAATATACAAAGAAAATAATCTTTTCTATCAAACACTGTATGAAAAAGCTCAAAACCTTGTAGCATGGGTTAATTACTGGTACTTTCGGAAGTGAGATAACATACACCCTCTGGCATAGTCAACAGTAGCTGTATCAAATCAAATGCTGACGACCCTGATATGCAGGCTGACCCAGGAAAAGAGAAAATGGAGGGAGCAGAGGGATACCCGGGGGGTGGGGGAGGTAGAGTGCAGAAAATGTACACCTCTTGAGCACCGAGCCCAACAAGAGGTTAACATTTTTAATAGCTGTAGTAGAAACCCAGATAAGGCCCATTTTTGCAGTGAAGTGAGGGGCTACTGGAGGATCCTGGGTATACAAACCTTCAGGCGCAAAAGGATTTTTATTACTTACTCAAAGGTGAAACAGTCTAATTATTAAGAACATAAGAGTAGCCCTACTGGGTCAGACCAATGGTCCATCTAGCCCAGTATCCTGTTTTCCAAACAGTGGCCAAGCCAGGTCACAAGTTCCTGGAAGAAACCCAAATCATGGCAACATTCCATGTAGAACCCCAGAGAATATCAAGATTCTGGAACCCTAAAGAGTGACAAGATTCCATGTAGAACCCCAAAGAATAGCAACATTCCATGTAGAACCCCAATGAATAGCAAGATTCTGGAACCCTAAAGAGTGACAAGATTCCATGCAGAATCTCAGAATAGCAACATTCCATGCTACAAATCCCAGGGCAAGCAGTTGCTTCCCAAGTCTGTCTCAATAGCAGACTATGGACTTTTCCTCCAGGAGTTTGTCCAAACCTCTTTTTAAACCCAGATACGCTAACCACTGTTACCACATCCTCCAGCAAAGAATTCCAGAGCTTAACTATTCATTGAGTGAAAAAATATTTCCACGTAACTTCCTCGAGTGTCCCCTAGTCTTTGTACTTTTGGAATGAATAAAAAATTGATTCACTTCTACTCATTCTACACCACTCAGGATTTTGTAGACCTCAAATCATATCTCCCCTCATCCGTCTCTTTTCCAAGCTGAACAGCCTTAACCCCTTTAGCCTTTCCTCACAGGAGAAGAGATCCATTTCCTTTATCGTTTTGGTTGCTCTTCTTTGAACCTTTTCTAATTCCGTTACTTCTTTTTTTGAGATAACGGCGACCAGAACCGTACGCAATACTCAAGGTGCGGACGCACCATGGAGTGATACCAGGGGCGTAGCCAGACTTCAGCCGGAGGGGGCCAGAGCCCGAGGTGAGGGGGCACATTTTAGCCCCCTCCCCCCCATGCCGCCAACTTTGACGACCCTCTTGACCCCCCCCTCCCGCCACCAACCCTCCCCCGCCGTGGGCTACCTTTGCTGGCGGGGGACCCCAATCCCCGCCAGCCAAGGAGGTCCTCTTCTTCCTCCGAAACGTGCAGGACGTCAGACTCACAGAAACAGAACGAAGCCTAGCTGATCTGCAAGGCTTTGTCCTGTTTCTGTGAGTCTGACGTCCTGCCCGTACAACGTGCAGGACATCAGAAACAGAACGAAGCCTTCGGAGAATGAAGAGGACCTCCTCGGCTGGCGGGGATTGGGGTCCCCTGCCAGCAAAGGTAGCCCACGACGGGGGAGGGTTGGTGGCGGAAGGCGGGGGTCAAGAGGGTCGTCGACAGGGGGTCCAGGGCCTAATCTACGGGGGCCCAGGCCCCCCCAAGCTAGGCCACTGAGTCATAGTAACATAGTAACATAGTAGATGACGGCAGAAAAAGAATTGCATGGTCCATCCAGTCTGCCCAAGACAAACTCATATGTGTATACCTTACCTTGAATTTGTACCTGTCCTTTTCAGGGCACAGACCATATAAGTCTGCCCAGCAGTATTTCCCGCCTCCCATCACCGGCTCTGGTACAGACCGTATAAGTCTGCCCTCCCCTATCCTCGCCTCCCAACCACCACCCCCTCTTCCCCCCACCTGCTCCGCCACCCAATTTCAGCTAAGCTTCTGAGGATCCATTCCTTCTAAACAGGATTCCTTTATGTTTATCCCACGCATGTTTTAACTCCGTTACCGTTTTCATCTCCACCACCTCCCGCGGGAGGGCATTCCAAGCGTCTACCACCCTCTCCGTGAAAAAATACTTCCTGACATCTTTCCTGAGTCTGCCCCCCTTCAATCTCATTTCATGTCCTCTCGTTCTACCGCCTTCCCATCTCCGGAAAAGATTCGTTTGCGGATTAATACCTTTCAAATATTTGAACGTCTGTATCATATCACCCCTGTTCCTCCTTTCCTCCAGGGTGTACATGTTCAGGTCAGCAAGCCTCTCTTCATACGTCTTGGAACGCAAATCCCATACCATCCTCGTAGCTTTTCTTTGCACCGCTTCCATTTTTTTAACATCCTTCGCAAGATACGGCCTCCAAAACTGAACACAATACTCCAGGTGGGGCCTCACCAACGTCTTATACAGGGGCATTAAAACCTCCTTTCTTCTGCTGGTCACTCCTCTCTCTATACAGCCTAGCAATCTTCTAGCTACTGCCACCGCCTTGTCGCACTGTTTTGTCGCCTTCAGGTCCTCAGATACTATCACCCCAAGATCCCTCTCCCTGTCCGTGCCTATCAGACTCTCCCCGCCTAACACATACGTCTCCCTTGGATTTCTACTCCCTAAGTGCATCACTTTGCATTTCTTCGCATTGAATTTTAATTGCCAAACGTTAGACCATTCTTCTAGCTTCTTCAGATCCCTTTTCATGTTTTCCACTCCCTGTGGGGTGTCCACTCTGTTGCAAATCTTGGTGTCATCCGCAAAAAGGCAAACTTTACCTTGTAACCCTTCGGCAATGTCACTCACAAATATATTGAACAGAATCGGCCCCAGCACTGATCCCTGAGGCACTCCACTACTCACCTTTCCTTCCTCCGAGCGAACTTCATTCACCACCACCCTCTGGCGTCTGTCCGTCAACCAGTTCCTAATCCAGTTCACCACTTCGGGACCTATCTTCAGGCCGTCTAGTTTATTTAAGAGCCTCCTGTGGGGAACCGTGTCGAAAGCCTTGCTGAAATCTAAGTAGATGACGTCCATAGCACGTCCTTGATTTAATTCTCCTGTCACCCAGTCAAAGAATTCAATGAGATTCGTTTGGCACGATTTCCCTTTGGTGAAACCATGTTGTCTCGGATCTTGCAACTTATTGGCTTCCAGGAAATTCACTATCCTTTCCTTCAGCATGGCTTCCATTACTTTTCCAATAACCGAAGTGAGGCTTACTGGCCTGTAGTTTCCAGCTTCTTCCCTATCACCACTTTTGTGAAGAGGGACCACCTCCGCCGTTCTCCAATCCCTCGGAACCTCTCCCGTCTCCAAGGATTTATTAAACAAGTCTTTTAAGAGGACCCGCCAGAACCTCTCTGAGCTCCCTCAGTATTCTGGGGTGGATCCCGTCCGGCCCCATGGCTTTGTCCACCTTTAGCTTTCCGAGTTGTTGATACACACTCTCTTCCGTGAACGGCGCTCTATCCACCTCATTTTCAAGTGTACTTTTGCCAGTCCCTCTCGGTCCTTCCCCACGGTTTTCTTCAGTGAAAACAGAACAAAAGTATCTATTTAGCAAATTGGCTTTTTCTTCATCATTTTCTACATAGCGTTTTGTTGTATCTATTAGTCTCACAATTCCCTTTATAGTCTTTCTCCTTTCACTAATATACCTGAAGTTTTTGTCTTCCCTCCTTACATTTCTAGCCATTTGTTCTTCCGCTTGCGCCTTCGCCAGACGTACCTCTATCTTGGCTTCTTTCAGTTTCATCCGGTATTCCTCCCCGTGTTCCTCCTCTTGAGATTTTTTATATTTCTGGAACGCTAACTCTTTAATCTTTATTTTCTCAGCCACTTGCTTTGAGAACCATATCGGTTTCCTTTTTCTCTTGCTTTTATTTACACTCTCCTTACATAAAGGTCTGTGGCCCTGTTTATTACTTCTTTTAGCCTGGACCACTGTCCTTCCACTTCTCGTATGTCCTCCCAGCCCATCAGCTCCTTCCTCAGGTATTCTCCCATTTTGTTAAAGTCAGCTCGCTTGAAATCCAGGACTTTGAGTTTAGAGTGGCTGCCATCCACATGAGCCGTTACATCAAAACAAACCGTTTGATGGTCACTGTTTCCCAGGTGTGCAGCCACTCGGACATTTGACACACTATCCCCATTCGTGAGCACCAGATCCAACGTGGCTCCCTCCCTCGTGTGTTCGTTCACCATTTGTCTGAGCAGAGCACTTTGGAAAGCATCCACAATCTCTCTACTTCTTTCCGATTTTGCAGATGGAACCTTCCAATCTACATCCGGCAGATTAAAATCTCCCAACAACAGCACCTCTCTTTTCTTCCCCAACTTTTGAATATCAGCGATCAGATCTTTATCTAGTTCTTCCAATTGTGTCGGGGGTCTATAGACAACACCCACATGGACCAAGGTTCTATCCTCTCTTTTTAAGGTGATCCATATCGCTTCTTCCTTTCCCCAGTTCCCTGTCATTTCAGTCGCTGCAATATCATTTCTCACATACAGAGCTACTCCTCCACCTTTACGTCCCTCTCTATCCTTCCTAAAAAGATTATAGCCTGGTATGTTTACATCCCATTCATGGGAACCATGGAGCCATGTCTCTGTGACTGCAACTATGTCCAAGTCAGCCTCCAAAATCAGGGCTTGAAGGTCATGAATTTTATTGCTTAGACTGTGAGCATTTGTGGTCATCGCTTTCCATGTACATTTCCTAGTATGTGTTTTGGTTTTAGTGATTTGTGAGGGTGTTTTCTCTTTGGGTACCTTCTCATATTTTTGTTCCCCCTTCCTTGCTTTTTCTTTTTTTTCCGCTTCAGTTTTATTTTCAGGAACATCACAGTGCTGTAGTGGAGCAAAAGAATTTTGTAGTAGTAACACTTGTGCGGGTGGATGCTTTTGTGTCACATGATGAAGTCTGCCTGAGCCTACTGTGAACCATCTGTTCCTTTGTGGTTTTATTCTCTGAGGAAGTGGTGAGAAGTTATGATTCTGCACAGTCCTATAAGTTGCTTTAATTGCATCTAATTCTTGCATTACAGTCATACAAAGGCATTAGGCTATGGTTGCTAGGAGTAGGTGTGTTACCCATAGGAAGGGGTTAAAATTAAAACTGTAGCTGCTGGGGGGCAGGTGGGCATTGCAGAAAGGCTAAGACTACAGCTTTTAGGAGTAGGTAGGTGGGTGCATTACTCCAACCATTTACAATCTCCCTTAATTTTCCCTCGTTGCCCCAGAAACCATAGCCCTAAAGCCTCTCTCCCCTCACCAGATGTGCTGTAGACGGGTGACCGATGAGGAGAGCAGTAGATTCTTATCCACTCCTTCCCTGCTACTGTAATAACTTACTGTGCATCACCTTGAGCATAGGGAAATTTAAAAAAATAAATAAAATTACATGCATTCCAAATCTGGCTCCTAGATCTTAAGAAACTTTGTCAAGCCCTGCTATAAGCCACTGTGTTACTTACTGACGTCCCCAGGCTCATCAAGACTCAAAATAAATGGCTGAACTACATGAATACAAGATATTATGCAATAATTTCAAAACAAAAAGGCCCAGTACCTGTATCAACACCCTTAATTATGCTGACCAGGGCCGGCATAAGCTGAAACTCAAAGATTCTTCTGCTTTCACAGCTACTGCACGCTGGCACCAATTTATTATTGCTGAGTGGCGAGGAGGTTATAAATAAAGGCTGACCGTTCCAAGAATACCTCAGAGACAAAAATCAAAGAATGTGTTAACATGAACCAATGCCAAACTGGTTAAAAGCAGTTAGATCACAAAGGAATGGCTATATTAGTTTATAAGAAAAAGAACAAACAGGTATACTGGAGCTTGGGGAACACAGTGGGGATGAATATTTTGATAGTGTTTCCCCTTTGTTAGGTCTTACCTGCTAATTTTCTTTCCTTTACTCCCTCCAGACACATGGGTATATGCATTCCTGCCAGTATCTGGAGACTGAGAACCACTGTCTTATAATGTAACCTTATAAGAATCGTGTGCAACCCACATCCAGCCAGTATTTCAGGCAGCGGCGTACCAAGGGCGGGACGGTGGGGGCGCAGAGAGCAGTCGCGTGCCTGTCGGCTCCGCTGGTTCCCTGCTCCCTCTGCCCCGGAACAGGTTACTTCCTGTTCCGGGGCAGAGGGAGCAGGGAGCCGCGCGGCTGCTCCCAGCAGCTAAAAATGCACCGGGGGGTGGGGGGGGGGGGGGGGGGGGGGGGGGGGTGGGGTTGATGTGCCGGGGGGGGGGGGGGGGTGCGCATCGGCGATTCGCCTCAGGTGGCAGCTGACCTAGGATCGTCACTGATTTCAGGGCATTCCAAACTGTAGGTTGTGATCGTGCAACAAGGTCAAATCCCCTTCCCTCTGTCCCCCCTCCCCCAAGTCTGGACCCCCCCCCCCCCCCACACCTTGGAAAAAGGACCATTCCATCCCAGCAAGCCTCCCTGGATCTACCTTAACAGGCCTGGTGGTGTAGTACTAGTCGAGAGTGAAGCCCACTCGCTCCTGCCCCTAGTGGTTTCTGCCCAACCACCACTAGACCACCGTGGGGAGGGGGGCAGAGGGATCTCTTCGCATGGTGGAAGATTCAGGAAGGGGTGGTCCATCTTATCTTAGGGGGAGTGACATGAGGGAAGGAAACTGGACCTTGTGGGGGGGGGGGGGGGGGGGGGAGTGGATGAAAAATCCTCTACATGGGTTAGTGTCGGCCGAGACCAGATAACTTCCTGTGGCCAGGACATGTCCCATGACAAGCAGATGTTCAATGCCTGTGCCCCGATATGGCTCGACGTTGAATATCAGTAGCTTACTTAGCCAACAATGGCCAGCATTAAAAAAAAAAAAAAAAAAAAGAACCACTGACCACATCCAGCTAAATATAGAGCAGTGGGATTTCTTTTCTGTTATTCACTGCCTTTTTCTTAGTCACTGCTTACAGAGAAATTAATCAGCCAGACGCTACTGGTATCGTTAGCAACCTACCTTAGAATCTGCTGACTGCAGGAGGAAATTCTTTTCATGAATTTGTGGAAGACTTGATCTCTGTTCCCTACACACTTTTCATATCTCTCATCCTCACCTTTACCTGCAAAACTGGGCATAAAGAAAACAATAGCATACTGGAATTGTATATAAGATTATGAACAACCGGATAAAAAAATAAGCATTTCATTTTACCACACTAAGGGCCCCAGTGCTAGCGTCGGCGTATTCTTTACACGTGCGCCGAGGCCCCCTTTTACCACAGCTGGTAAAATGGAAGTCTCACCTTCCTGCAGGAAATGGCCGGGCAGCAAGTAAAGCGCATGCCGCACGGCCATTTGGGGGAGGGGGGGGGGGAGAAGCCCTTAACACCATCCACTGAGGTTACGTTAAGGGCTCCCGCGTTAACCGGGCAGCGCGCAGCACTGCTCGATTAAAGCTGGGTACACTCCGGAGCTACAAAAATAAATACATTTTTGTAGAGCCGGAAATCATGGCGCACTGGGGGGGGGGGGGGGGGGGGGACTTACCGCCGGGCTGCTGCGGTAGCCCTGGAGAGCAAGCGGTAAAAAGCCCGCGTTGGGCTTAGTAAAAAGGAGCCCTAAGTTTAGGCTTCTGAAATCTTTCCTGGGGTTCCCCAATAACCAGTTTGGATTACAGGACATTCACAGTACAATGACTGTACAATAAATCAATTTGCATACAGTGGAAACCAGTACAGGTTAAAATGCAGTTTGGGGATATAGTTCACAGTACTGCTCATTCAGGGCTTGCAATATTAAAAAAAAAAAAAAAAAATTTTGTACCTGAGGCAACAGAGGGTTAAATGACTTGCCTAGATGACAAAAGCAGAGCTGGTGCAAATGGGAATGGCGGAGCAAAGAAAACCACCCCAAAAGGGGCGGAGGTACACTGGTTCATACTGTAAGGAGGAGGTAGAGGGAAAGCAGAGAAGAGCTGACAGGGGCAGTCAGCCAAGAAATGAAGAGCACTCTCTGCCGGGAAAAGGGGGTAGGAGGTTGGTAAGAAAGGAAGAGAACTACAGAACCCAGCAGCACTTGCAAGGGAGGAGGGAACATGAGAGACAGCACTCCAACTCCCAGCAGGCAGAGAAGTCAGGAGGTGATTGGGAGATGGAGGATAATCAAGTGGAGGAGCAGCACCTGGGAGAGAGGGTGGGGGAAGACTCCATGGAGTGGGAGGAGATTGATCTGGAGGAGAACAGTGAAAATACCAGGAAAGAGACTGAACAAGAGCAAATGGAGTTCTTCTGCTCAGGACAAAGGGTAATTACCTGAAGAAGGTCAGTCTGGACATTTGGTGGGAGGTTGTCAGAGTGTTGGTGTCTGACAAGCGAGGGTGGAGAAAATGCCTCTATCTCCTTGGCAGTAGGAGAAAGGGAGTAGAGGAATTGACTGATTCAAAGGTATTTCAAGTTGTTGTGAAGTTTCAAGACTGAACTGTTCTGAACTTTTGGGGATTGTTGGGTGGGGGAAGAAGGGAAGCCAGGGGCACAGAGACCAGCAGCTGTAGTCAGTGGACCTGCTGTTTTCTCGCTGGTTGTACTCTGAATAAAGCACTCTACTGAATAAATAGTACTGTGAATTACTTTTTGCAAGTGAGCAGGAACAGTTCCGCTTAGGAGATGGATTAGCCCCAATTGTGTGGGCGAAGAAGGACAGCTCGGAGAGGTGCTAAGTTGTGCGCAGACCACACGGAGGGGTGTTGAGCGGAGAGCGGACAGCACGGAGAGGTGTCGAAACAAGAGCGGACAGCACGGAGGGGTGCTTGCTGACATTTGGTGGCAGTGGTGGGATTTGACCGAACTACCTGGTTCTCCAAGAGAGAGAGGAGCAAGGCGCAAAATCCTGGGCTATCCGGTGAGCATATAGCAGGGCCGGAAGGGGATTTTTGTGGATGCATGTGTGGGGCCGCAGGGTGGCAAGCCTATAAAAGCAGCTGCACTTGGAGGTTGTTTTCTTTTGTGTCGTCTAGGAGAGAAGAAGACCGGGTGTAATGGATCCAAAGGAGATGTTTTCCTTCATGGCCCATCAGTTCCAAAAACAACAGGAACTGGCGCACAAACTGATGGAGGACTCCTTGGCCGCGTCGAGGGCCCAGCAACAGCCACTTCTGGAACTGTGTCAGGAGTTGTTGAAAGGAGGAGCACGGGTACAGCCTGGGTCGACAGTGCCAGAGGGAACTGCAACTGGAGGAGGACCGTTGCCCGGAGGCCTGATGGGGATGAACTGGTTACCCTGGGGTAAGCTGTCCGATAAGGACGACATTGAGGATTACCTGGGGGCATTTGAACGGGTAGCGGTTGCTGCAGCCTGGCCAGGGGAGCAATGGACTATGAGACTGGCCCCGGCGTTATCCGGGGAGGCACTGGCAGCTTTTCGCAGTCTCCCTGCTGTGGAGATTGCAGACTATGCTAAACTTAAACGGGCTATTCTGGACAGGTATGGGCTAAGTAAGCAGTCCTACCGAAGGAAATTTAGGGAATGGAGGTGGGCAGAAGGGGAGACGCCCAGGGCTTTGGCCCAGAAATTACTGGATTTAGCCACCAAGTGGTTAGAACCAGAAAAAAACTCAGTGACACAAGTAATGTTAGAGCTGGTGTTGGAGCAGTTTCTGGAGGCCTTACCGGAAGAATTAAAAAGGGATTTGATTAGGCGGGGCTGTGGGTCCTTGGATGAAGCTGTTAAAAGTATGGAATGCTTTCTAGAGTCCCAGCATGTGGGTGGGGGAGGGGTGCGGGCGGGGAAGGGAATATATATGACAGGGTCTAAGCCTCTTCAGGCAAGGAGTGAACCGGCTGGGAAGGGAGAAAGGGGAGTGGGGGTCTCGGGATATGCTGGGGATCGTATTTGCTATAGGTGTGGGCATAAAGGGCACTTAAGGAAAGATTGTAGGGCCAAGGAGGGCTTTACTTCTCACTCTTATAAGCAGGTGTCCCATCCCTTTACCCAGGTCGTGGAGGTGGGGGGGGTGAAAGTGGAGGCCCTATTAGACTCGGGAGCTGACCAATCTATGCTTTCGAGGAGTTTATGGTCCCGTATAAGTAAGGGAAAGAATGATCAGGGAGGGTCTAGTCATGGTGAGGTAGCTATTCAATGCATTCATGGGGCTAGTACCAGATATCCTTTACATTGGGTGACCGTAAAAGGGCCTATGGGGGCACACCGGATATTAGTAGCGGTGTTGTCTCGGCTGCCTCAGGACCTGATACTGGGGAGGGATTGGGCTCCGTTTTCCCCAATATGTGAAGGGGGGAAAAGCCTTTGTAACTACCCGGGCTCAGGGTCAGTCACAACAGGAGGGTGGGGAGGTTCTTCCTTTGGAGCAGGTTTTTCCCTTTCATCCTGAGATTTTTGGTACTCCGGGGAAGAGTAGGAAAGGGGGCCGGCAAAATAAAGGAGCTCAATGGAAAAGAAGTCAGGCCATGATAGAGGTCGAGGGGGAAGGAGATTTCCCAAGAGACCTGGGGCAGCTCATAGAGCAGTTTCCCTCTTTTCAGAGGGAGCAGGAAGCGGACGGTACCTTGCAGTACGCCTGGAGTAGGGCCCGAGAAGGGGAGGGGGGCTCTTCCCCGCATTTTAGGGTGGAGAAGGGGCTGCTATTCAGACTGAACTCGGTAATAGGGAAAGGGTGGCAGAAACAGTTGGTGATACCAAAGGGATTTCGAAGCCTGATCATGAGATTAGCGCATGATCACCCGCTGGGGGGACATAAGGCGACACAGGGTACCCTGGACCAAGTTTTGCAGAGGTTTTATTGGCCAGGGGTTTATAAAGAAGTGGAAGGGTATTGCAATTCCTGTGGGCTCTGCCAGAAGGTAGCTGAGAGGGGGCCAGAGCGGGCGCCTTTATGTCCCTTGCCTCGTATTGGGGTTCCGCTAGGCCGCCTGGCTATGGATATTGTAGGACCGCTCCCCAAGTCACGGAGGGGGTTTTGTGTATATTTTGGTGGTGTTAGATATGGCCACCCGTTTCCCGTGGGCGGTGCCCCTGCGTACAGTGTCAGCTAAGGTGATTGCCGCTGAGCTGATTCACATTTTTTGTACGGTGGGGTTTCCCCGGGAAGTACTTACTGATAGAGGCACTAATTTTCTCTCCCGTACATTGGCTCAAGTATGGGAGGCGTTTGGTATTGCACACATCCGTACCGCAGCTTACCATCCTCAGACCAATGGTCTGGTAGAGAGATTTAATAAGACTCTTAAGACTCTCTTGCGTAGAGGGTTGGGTAGCTGTATGGATGAGTGGGATCGCCTCTTGCCGTTTGTCTTATACACCTGTAGGGAGAGTGTGCAGGCTTCCTTAGGAGTGTCTCCGTTTGAATTAATGTATGGGAGGGGTCCGCGGGGAATTTTAGATATCCTGAGGGAACAATGGGTGCCACCGGATAGAGGAGACTGTACAGTGGTCTCTTATCTGTTTGACCTGAAGGGTAGGTTACGACGGTTGGGGGGCTATGCTCGGGATAGATTGGGTAAAGTCAACAATATCAGAAATCATATTATGATCGGGGAGTGAAAGAGCGAGAGTTTGCAGAAGGGGAGAAAGTCATAATTATGATAGCAGATGGCCCGCACAAATTTGAAAGTCGGTGGAGGGGACCGGTGGTGATTACTAAGAAATTGGGGCCAGTTACGTATGAGGTGAGGAATAAGAGGGGGAGAAAGCAAACATATCATGTGAATGTGTTAAAGTTGTGGAGGGAAAGGAAGGTGCTGTGGGGCGGGACTAAGGCGATGGAGGAGGAGGATCTGGGGCCTCAGATCGCGGACATCTTTAAGTCCCTGAAGCCCCACATTGCAGGGGAGTTGAATAAAGGTCAGCAGCAGGAACTTGGGGCCCTACTAGAAGAGTTCCAGGATGTACTTACTCCATGTCCGGGGGAGACACATTTGAGCATGCATGAGATTGTTACAGATCAGGGCCGGGTGGTTAGGCAAAGACCTTATAGGCTGTCCCCAGTGAAACAACAGGAGGTGATTAGACAGGTGAAGGAAATGCTGGAGTATGGTATTATTGAGGAATCATATAGCCCTTGGTCTAGTCCAGTGGTGCTGGTGCCTAAGAAAGATGATACCTGGCGGTTTTGTATTGATTTCCGCCAGGTTAATGCCCTCTCCTCTCCCGATGCCTATCCTATGCCTCGTATTGAGGATTTATTAGATAGGTTGGGGTCGGCCCAGTATCTTTCTACGCTGGACTTGACCAAGGGATATTGGCAGATTCCTTTATCTGCGGAGGCTAAGCCCAAGACGGCCTTTTCTACTCCCTTGGGGCTCTTTCAATTTAAGAGGATGCCGTTTGGCTTGAACTCCGCAGCGGCGTCCTGTCAGCGCCTGCTGGATAGGGTCTTACGGCCTCATCAGAGTTATGCTGCGGCTTATCTGGATGACGTCATTATCCATAGTGAGGACTGGGTTACACACATGAGGCAGGTCAGGAAGGTGTTAACAGCTTTCCGGGAGGCAGGTCTCACTCTTAATCCCCAAAAATGTCACTTCGCCAGGCAGGAGGTTAAATATCTGGGCTATAAGGTGGGGGGTGGGCAGGTAAAACCCTTGTTGGATAAAGTACAAAGTATTAGGGAGTTTGCTTATCCAGCGACAAAAAAAAGGCTGCGGAGTTTCCTTGGGCTAGTCGGGTACTACCGCAGGTTCATTCCCCATTTTGCCTCACAGGCGGAACCCTTAACAAATATGTTAAAAGGGAATCGACCGAACCAGTTGAGATGGGGGGAGGAGGAGAAGGAAGCCTTTCAATGTTTGCGTTTAGCGCTATGTGAGGATCCGGTGCTGAAGGCAGTTGAATGGGACAAACCCTTTGTGCTGCAAACGGATGCGTCGGGGGTGGGCTTGGGGGCAGTTCTTTCTCAGATTCATGATGGGGAGGAGCATCCGGTGTTATATTTGAGCCGTAAACTCCTTCCTCATGAAAAAGGCTATGCCACAATTGAGAAGGAGTGTCTGGCTATTAAGTGGGCCACCCAAATGTGTCAATACTATTTAGAGGGACGGCCCTTTAGACTCATTACAGATCATGCCCCCTTGAAATGGTTAATGCATATGAAAAGCGCTAATGCCAGACTTATGAGGTGGTATCTGTCCTTACAACCCTTTCAGTTCCGGGTGGAGCATCGGGCAGGGAAACTATTGGGGAATGTTGATATTTTGTCCCGAATGGCTGGTCAGGAGGTTGAAGTAGTTAAACCCCGGAAGGGAAAAAGGTTCTTAAGCGGGGGGGTATGTAAGGAGGAGGTAGAGGGAAAGCAGAGAAGAGCTGACAGGGGCAGTCAGCCAAGAAATGAAGAGCACTCTCTGCCGGGAAAAGGGGGTAGGAGGTTGGTAAGAAAGGAAGAGAACTACAGAACCCAGCAGCACTTGCAAGGGAGGAGGGAACATGAGAGACAGCACTCCAACTCCCAGCAGGCAGAGAAGTCAGGAGGTGATTGGGAGATGGAGGATAATCAAGTGGAGGAGCAGCACCTGGGAGAGAGGGTGGGGGAAGACTCCATGGAGTGGGAGGAGATTGATCTGGAGGAGAACAGTGAAAATACCAGGAAAGAGACTGAACAAGAGCAAATGGAGTTCTTCTGCTCAGGACAAAGGGTAATTACCTGAAGAAGGTCAGTCTGGACATTTGGTGGGAGGTTGTCAGAGTGTTGGTGTCTGACAAGCGAGGGTGGAGAAAATGCCTCTATCTCCTTGGCAGTAGGAGAAAGGGAGTAGAGGAATTGACTGATTCAAAGGTATTTCAAGTTGTTGTGAAGTTTCAAGACTGAACTGTTCTGAACTTTTGGGGATTGTTGGGTGGGGGAAGAAGGGAAGCCAGGGGCACAGAGACCAGCAGCTGTAGTCAGTGGACCTGCTGTTTTCCTCGCTGGTTGTACTCTGAATAAAGCACTCTACTGAATAAATAGTACTGTGAATTACTTTTGCAAGTGAGCAGGAACAGTTCCGCTTAGGAGATGGATTAGCCCCAATTGTGTGGGCGAAGAAGGACAGCTCGGAGAGGTGCTAAGTTGTGCGCAGACCACACGGAGGGGTGTTGAGCGGAGAGCGGACAGCACGGAGAGGTGTCGAAACAAGAGCGGACAGCACGGAGGGGTGCTTGCTGACAATACGTAAAAGGTTGCAGAAGCAAGACGTGGGAAAGGTAGGCTCTTCTAAAAACCGGAGGAGACGTCTATAAAGGAACAATTCTTTATTGCAAGCGAAGTGACAACGACTCAACACAGCTGTGTTTCGGCGCTAGCTCGTGCCTCCTTCAGGAGTCGCTGATTGTGTAAAGTTGATAGTTTGTTACAAAAAAAGCTTTCATGTAAAGATATAAAACTTCCACTGAACAGAGAAGAGCATCTTAGTGTAGCAATAGCTTCAATGAAGCTATTGCTACACTACGGTGTTCTGACAGTGGAAGTTTATACCTTATATAAAGGTTGATGATACGTTGAAACCCTCTGCTCAGTGTGCTGCTGCGGCTAAGAAAGCAAATAGAATGTTAGGTATTATTAGGAAAGGAATGGAAAACAAAAATGAGGATGTTATAATGCCCTTGTATCGCTCCATGGTGCGACCGCACCTCGAATATTGTGTTCAATTCTGGTCGCCGCATCTCAAAAAAGATATAGTGGAATTAGAAAAGGTGCAGAGAAGGGTGACAAAAACGATAAAGGGGATGGGACGACTTCCCTTTTAGGAAAGGCCGAAGCGGCTAGGGCTATTCAGCTTGGAGAAAAAGCGGCTGAGGGGAGAAATGATAGAGGTATATAAAATAATAAGTGGAGTTGAACGGGTAGATATGAAGGAGTGGCCTAGTGATTAGGGTGGTGGACTTTGGTCCTGGGGAACTGAGTTCGATTCCCGGCACAGGCAGCTCCTTGTGACTGTGGGCAAGTCACTTAACCCTCCATTGCCCGCCGCATTGAGCCTGCCATGAGTGGGAAAGTGTGGGGTACAAATGTAACAAAAATAAAATAAAAAATACTAGGACTAGGGGGCATGCGATGAAGCTACAATGTAGTAAATTTAAAACAAATTGGAGAAAATATCTCTTCACCCAACGCATATTTAAACTCTGGAATTCACTGCCGGAGAACACGGTTAGCTTGGCAGAATTTAAAAAGGGGTTAGATGGTTTCCTAAAGGAAAAGTCCATAGACCGTTATTAAATGGACTTGGGGAAAATCTACTATTTCTGGGATAAGCAGTATAGAATGTTTTGTACTTTTTTGGGATCTTGCCAGGTTTTTGTGACCTGGATTGGCCACTGTTGGAAACAGGATGCTTGGCTCGATGGACCTTTGGTCTTTCTCAGTACGGCAACACTTATGTACTTAGGATTTTGAATGGAATCTTACTACTCTTTAGGGTTCTAAATGGAATGTTGCTATACACTTTGAAATTCTGCATGGAATCTTGTTATTCTTTAGAATTCTAGAATCTTGCTACTCTTTGGGGTTCTACATGGAATGTTGCTACTCTTTGGATTTCTGCCAGATACTTGTGACCTGGATTGGCCACTATTGGAAACAGGATGCTGGGCTCGATGGACCCTTGGTCTGTCCCAGTATGTCAATACTTATGTAGGCGCAGCAATTCAGTCACCACTTGTATTCTATAGTGCCAGATGCCATTACAGAACAGGCGCTCCCCATGCTGGATCAGGTCACCTACATCTAAGTGCCCTTAGAATTGGCCCTTATTCTCTCCAACTCTACATGAATGAATGCCAAAACCACCAACCTCTATGGTGAGTAAATTAATGGAATACGTCTAAGACAGAGGATAGAGAGGTTTCTGTAATCTGAGAGAGCACAGGAATGTCGCCAAGCAGAATGTGCCTGGCGTAAATCGGGTGAAACACCTTTTTAAAAAATGGAAAAAATTATTTACTATTATAAACATCAGATAAAACTGCTATTTCTGGGATAAGCTGCATAAAACGTATTGAACTTTTTCGGGATCTTGCCAGGTATTTGTAACCTGGATTGGCCACTGTTGGAAACAGGATGCTGGGCTTGATGGACCTTCGGTCTGTCCCAGTGTGGCAATACTTATGTACTTATGTACTTGGGCTTCTGAATGGAACGTTGCTACTCTTTGGGGTTCTACATGGAATCTTGTTACTCTTTAGGATTCCGGAATCTTGCTATTCTTTGCAGTTCTACATAGAATGTTGCTACTCTTTGGGGATCTTGCCAGGTATTTGTGACCTGGATTGGCCACTGTTGGAAACAGGATGCTGGGCTTGATGGACCTTCGGTCTGTCCCAGTGTGGCAATACTTATGTACTTGGGATTCTGAATGGAACGTTGCTACTCTTTGGGGTTCTACATGGAATCTTGTTACTCTTTAGGATTCCGGAATCTTGCTATTCTTTGCAGTTCTACATAGAATGTTGCTACTCTTTGGGGATCTTGCCAGGTATTTGTGACCTGGATTGGCCACTGTTGGAAACAGGATGCTGGGCTTGATGGACCTTCGGTCTGTCCCAGTGTGGCAATACTTATGTACTTGGGATTCTGAATGGAACGTTGCTACTCTTTGGGGTTCTACATGGAATCTTGTTACTCTTTAGGATTCCGGAATCTTGCTATTCTTTGCAGTTCTACATAGAATCTTGCTACTTTTTGGGGTTCTACATGGAATGTTGCTACTATTTGGGTTTCTGCCAGTCACTCGTGACCTGGATTGGCCACTGTTGGAAACAGGATGCTGGGCTTGATGGACCTTCGGTCTGTCCCAGTGTGGCAATACTTATGTACTTCTTACAATTCCTCCCAGTTTTAATCCGTCTTTACATATCATATCATTGGGATGAATTATTCCCAAGCATCTTGATCATCCAAATGACGACGGCTAGCAATTTCTTTTTCAGGATACCCCTTAGGAATAATGAAATCAAATTATAGGTAAACTTAAAACTGGTTTTAACGAACACCCATTCTTACCTTTCTGACATCATCTCTTCTAAATTAATGCCTTCCCTCTGTTGATATTCTTTCAGAAGTTTCTGTGCATGATCAGCGTCGGTGCAGTCGGTGTATTCTTCCTCCTCAATAACACTGATGTAATAAGGCTGAAGTAGAGGAACCGGGCTTGTCATGATTAGCCGTCCTTCTATTGGTTTATGACTACCTAAGGTTTCATCCAGGGCCAGTCCCTGAAACTGAGCTGTACACTCCATGTCAACACATACATTAGAGCTGTTCGTTCTATTTAAGTCTGGTAGATGACCACACATGCTTCCTGTTAGTTCATCTTCATCTTTTCCCCAGTCATCTGCTTCTTCATACCAGTCCGTAGTTTTAAGTTTAGCCTCCTGGTTCAAGGAATTAAAAAAAAAGTATAGTATTGTTTGAGGTGGTAACAGCCTTCTCAAGATGAACTTCCACTCAATGGATGTCACATTTATTTATTTACTAGTAAAAAAGGCCCGTTTCTTAAGGCAAGGAAACAGGCGCTAGCAAGGCAATCCTCCACCCTCCCTCACTGTGTCGCTCTGTCCCCTCCCAGCCTCCCTGGCCTGCCACCCACCCAGTTCAAGGCCCCCTCACGCCCCTCTCACCGAGTTCCAGACTGTGCCCTCCCTCCGTTTTCAATACCCCCCCCCTCCGCGTTACGGACCCCTGTACCCCCTTCCGCGACCCTGTCGATCCCCCTTCTCGCCGAAAACCGTCCCCCACCGCCGTCGAGTACCTGTGCCGACGGGGGACCCCAACCCCCGTCAGCCGAAGTCCTGCTCTGGCCTTCGCGGCGTTGCTTCCTCAATGATCTTCTGTTCAAGTTTCTGTGCGTGCGTCAGACGCACATACAGGACCTTGAACAGAAGATCACTCAAGGAGGGGGGCCTTGGAGGAGGGAGGGAATTAGACGTGAAAATAGAACAGACCAATACTCACCCGTTTTAACGGGCTTAACGGCTAGTACAAATATAAAACATGTACATAAAATTATATTTCCATTAAGAAAATAAACTAAAGAATGAATATACTTTATTAGTTCTCTTGGCTTGGTTTCTAGTTCTCATTGAAGCATGTGGTGATTGGGCACTTTACCTGCTTTGAAAGGCACGTCTGCACTTCTTTTCCATGTACTTCCAAATATTGAGAGCGTAAAACTTTCCAGCTGTAACACAAGTAGATGAAGATATGGAAAATAAAGTTATCATCCAGGTAGACTTAGGATAGCCACTGTTCATCTCAGGAAATGGAACTATTAGAAATCCGATCTACTTTTTTGGGAATTCTGTTGGGTACTTGAGACGTGGACTGGCAATGGTCAGACAGGATGGATGCCATGATGGACCTTGTTCTGACTCAGCCTGGTTTCCTTATCATAAGGAGTCGAGCCTCCCTGCCCCGGAGAAGCACGAGGGCAGGAATCGCACGCTCCAGATGCTGCTCTCCGGTTCCCACACCGGGAGCAGCGTTTGGCAGATTTGGAAGGGGCTGCCATATGCCCTGCTTGAAAAAGGCAAAAGAGGAATCCTCCCCACCAGCTACAAACAGCTCCCCAGTCCAACTGAAGCAAAATCCCGGTACTGTGAGAGCCTGCACTGAACACACAAATAGTGTGATTTTTATTTTTATTTATTTTTTTTTTTAAATCACAGAAAACAGGAGATTACAACTCACATGTTCCTGCCCAATTCTGACAGGAAAGGAATCAGCGGGAGGGGGGAGAAAGGGAGGGCCCTGGCAGCACCAGGTATCCCTGCTCAGCCTTAGGGAGCCCTCAACCCTGTGGGGTCCTTCTACTCGTCCCAAGGGAATGGGCGAGGAGTCCCAAAATCCAGAACTGCAGAGTTATGACCATCCACCTGCTAGATAGAGAGAATACTGAGGTTTGGCTGGCTACGTATGACCACATATAGAGCCTCAGAAGTTCTCTCTACCTCCACCTGCTGGCAGAGGGACATAACCCACCAGTCTCTGGATTGATCTGTGGGACACTAAGGAAGATGACAAATGACAAACTAAGAACTTTTGAAGACATAAAAGACCAAAGACAACCCTCAAGAAGAGCATTTTTGCAAGCTTGTAAGCTGCACGTGTGCTCTTGAGATACCAGGCGTGTGGCTTGAACAAAGCAAGCAGCAGTTTTGTATAGATATGCTACTGTAGGCGAGGTGTGCAAATGGAACTGTACACATGCAAAATTTTCTCTTTAATCATCCTCAAAAATTAAACCAACATACCTTTCCGATTTTCCCCAGCACTGCTTCCTGCCACATGCAAATACATTAATCACGCGGTGGAATGGAGAACCTTCCAGTGGACAATAGATCTGTACTACATGGACTAAGGCCGAGTTGCAAATTCCACAAGAAGGATAAATCATGGTTACTGAAGGAAAAACGTCCTGAAATAATAAACAAAGGTTTTAATTCCAGTTACATCTTACAGTACAGGGAAGGCTAGAAATTATCAATATGTAATAGAACAAACCCTCAACTTTTATGGTACTGGCTACTCATGCAAATTAGTTAACACTTCTATTAGAACAAAATCTTGAAGTCCAAGTATTATAGCACAACAAATATATTTGGCATGTTTAATGATGAAGTGTTTGTATTTTCCTGAAAACTTGACTGGATCGCGGCCCTCGAGGACAGAGGTTGAACAACCCTGGTCTAAACACTATCCGAGAAATCTGATCTCCATTACGCTAAGTTATGAGAAGAATTCTTCCTCCTCTCTTCCAGTCTCTTGCTTGTATTTCAATGCAAGATCAGTTTGTAATAAATCCTTTAAGGTCTTAATAGGTGACTCACAGTTGGGATTGCAGATAATGACTTCATTCTAATTTCAGATCTTTGTTCCCCCGTTTATAATTTCCAGGATTTCCTCTGGAATCTTTTTTTAAAAAATCGGCATTACATTGGCCACTCTCCAATCTTCTGTTAACCATGTTCGATTTAAGGATAAATTACATATTACAAACAATAGCTCTGCAAGTTCATTTTTCAGTTCTATGAAAACCATCCAGTCCAGGAGATTTGCTACTCTTCAATTTGTAGAACTGCCCCATTACATTCTCCAGGTATAAAGAGAATTCATTCACTTTCTCCGACTCATCAGCTTCGAATACCATTTCTGGCACCGGTATCTCTCCCAACTCTTCCTGATTTTCCACAAGGGAAAACGGAAAAGCCAGCCGTAGTGAGCTTAGAGTCACTTTGAGGCATATTTTCAAAGCACTTAGCCTCTTCCTTACAATCTTTGGTAACAAAAAATTACTGAACTAATTAAGACCCTATCAGAGGCTGCACTCATTCAAGTACAAATTAATGAATATGAAACCTCGGAAGTAAAACGCTTGGATGAAAGAACTAAAAAAAAAAATGGAACTTTTTGGTCAAACTTTGCTTAGAGAAAAGAATTTTACTTTCAGACGGTTGGAATATTTAGAAAATCAATCCAAAAGGCTTAATTTTAGACTAATAAATTTTCCTAGGTCACCATTAATTACACCAATACAGGTAGTAAAGAAATATTGGGTATGTCAGAAAGTTCACGACCACCAATAACTCGAGCATTTTATTTACAATCTGATTCCAAATCGGAATCAGGAAAAGTACAACCTCAGGGTGGTGAAGTGATGGATCTGGCTACTTTTTTGGAATCATCATTAGAGGTTATAACGCAAAGAGTAAGATTATTAGTATCTTTTGCCTTGGAAATGGACAGAGATGCAGTATTGAAGCTTTCCTTGAGACATTTAGATTCAATTTTTGGGGGATGTAAAATGAGAGTTTTTCCAGACTTATCCAGAGAAACACAGAAAAGGCGCAAGGCGTTTCTAGCTTTGCGCCCGAGGACTGTGGCAATAGGAGCAGGTTTTTTAATGAAAATGTCCTTGTATTTGTCGAATTTTTTTTCAATCTAAACAGTTTCAATTTTTTGATCCCAAACAATTAGAAGAATTCTTATTAAGCAAGGAAGAGGTCACTATAGAAGTTTAGTCACAAATGTATTTTATTTTTTATTTTTGTTACATTTGTACCCTGCGCTTTCCCACTCATGGCAGGCTCAATGCGGCTTACATGGGGCAATGGAGGGTTAAGTGACTTGCCCAGAGTCACAAGGAGCTGCCTGTGCCTGAAGTGGGAATCGAAATCAGTTCCTCAGGACCAAAGTCCACCACCCTAACCACTAGGCCACTCCTCCACTGTTGCTACTATTTGAGATTCTACATGGAGTGTTGCTATTCCACTAGCAAGGAAATGGGGTGGAGAGAGCCCAATATCAAGAGATCAGTCACCACATATAAGGGAGCATCTTACCCTTATATGTGGTGACTGATCTCTTGATATTGGGCTCTCTCCACCCCATTTCCTTGTTGTGTTCGATTGCTGTGGAGAGCGTAAACCCCGCTTTGCCTTGCTATTCCACTAGCAACATTCCATGTAGAAGTCGGCCCTTGCAGATCACCAATGTGGCCGCGCAGGCTTCTGCTTCTGTGAGTCTGACGTCCTGCACGTACGTGCAGGACGTCAGACTCACAGAAACAGAAGCCTGCGCAGCCTTCTACATGGAATGTTGCTAGTGGAATAGCAACATTCCATGTAGAATCTCCAATAGTATCTATTTTATTTTTGTTACATTTGTACCCCGCGCTTTCCCACTCATGGCAGGCTCAATGCGGCAGGCAATGGAGGGTTAAGTGACTTGCCCAGAGTCACAAGGAGCTGCCTGTGCCGGGAATCGAACTCAGTTCCTCAGTTCCCCAGGACCAAAGTCCACCACCCTAACCACTAGGCCACTCATCCCGCCCCGGGGATTTATTTGCCAAAAAATATTTTGTGGTCGGTAGTGAAGAAAACTAATAGTAATTACTTACTTAATTCATTGTTTAATTATTATTTCCAAAATTGTGTATTATCACTCATAAATGTGAATTGTTTGTCAAAAGCTTAATAAAGTAAATAAAAAAAAAAAAGAATTCCTTTAATCTGTCCGCTACGACTTTGTCTTCCCTGATTGCCCCTTTTACCCCTCGGTCATCTAGCACTTCAACCGATTCTTTTGCCGGCTTCCTGCTTTTAATATACCTAAAAAAAAATTTTACTATGTGTTTTTGCCTCCAACGCAATCTTTTTTTCGAAGTCCCTCTTAGCCTTCCTTATAAGCGCTTTGCATTTGACTTGCCATTCCTTATGCTGTTTCTTATTATTTTCAGTCGGTTTCTTCTTCCATTTTCTGAAGGATTTTCTTTAAGCTTCTTTTACAAAGCCACGTTAGCGATTCTCGCGCAGCAAATGAGAGGAAGCCCACAGGAATTGAATGGGCCTCCTCTCATTTGCCGCACGGCTTTGTAAAAGAGGTCCTTAACTTGTTAATTTGATCTGTATTAAACTTCAATACGGTTTTAACTTCAATTAATTTGTACTTTTTTTTAGTCATAACTAGCTTCTTTATTGTGATCCGCGTAGACTCAGTTATGGTAAATGCAGAATATAAGCATATATATCGCACTGTATCGAATGTTTCTGGTTTTCTTTGCTGCCCATTTTATCCTTTTACAGCATCGCCACATCTTTACCATAATATGAAAACTCTCTTCCTTACCGGTAGGTGGCCAATTTTGCTCGTATCCCAAGAGAAAGCACTGCCATTACCGATAGGCAAATCTTTCAATCCCAGCAGCACAGACGGCTTTGACAAAGAAGCAGCAGCAGCTGAATCCGCCATCCCTGAATGTGGATCCCGTTTCAATTGTTGATCTTCGAAAGATGGCCAGTGGCTAGCATGTTAAGCTGACACTATGAGACAAAAACACAAGACCTGCCAGGTTATTAGCAAACTAGATTAGATTATATTATAATCTGTTCTTGTATTCCGCTAATACTCAATGAGTTCGACGCAGATCACTACACCAAGAACTAGGTAAAACAACTAGGACCGTACAGAAAACTAACCAAAACTTCTACAAATAAAATCTAGACTAAATCAGTTTAGAAACTACATCTTCAAAAAACCGAGCAGTTTTTTTTAAAAATCATTTTCCAGTTATATTCTGTTCTTAAATTCTCCAATTGTATGTTCCAAGCTTTAGCTGCCTCATAAGAAAAGAGAATTAAATAGTCACTTTGATCTTATAACTTTAGGATAAGATAACTGTGAAATAAAAAGAACCATCTTTAAAAAAAAGAAACTGGCAAAGAAGTGCCAAAGGAAAATGGATTAAACAACAGCAGGAATGTTATTGGTATCAGTGACATTATGGAACAAGACTGAATAGTTACAGTGATGTAAAAATATTTTTTATTTTTTTTTATACTTTGTGTCACGCTGAATAATTTCCGATCTTTAAAAAAAATGTAAATTTTTAAAAAAGGGAACCCAAGTAAACATATAATAGTTTTAAAAATTATTACTTCACTTATTTTACGCCTATGTTTACTAAGTGGCGCTATGGCGCGTTAGCGTTTTTAACATGTGTAAATGGTTTACGAGTGTTAAACGCCAACATGCCCATAGAAATGTGTAGCCGCGTTAGCATTTAACACACCTTAAATTTATAGGCGCGTTAACACGCCTTAGTAAACATACCCCTAAGTAACAAAGGGGCCCCTTTTACTAAAGCTCAGAGCACATGCTAAATGTCCTTTTTTTATACACATGGGCTGTTTTTTTCAACCTGTTCTGCCCCCCCCCCCCCCGTCCCATCTTCAGCTCTGTTCCCCTTCTCCCCCTCCCCAAGTGCCATTCATCTGCTACTCCAGGGCCGGACTTAGGCAGGGGCGACAGGGGTGGTCGCACAGGGCCTCGCGGCGCTCCCCCTCACACCCTGCTGTTGCCATGATCTGACTCTTTCCTCCCCTCCCCAGAAGCGCAGGGTGCCCTCCCGGCACATACCTGAAGCCACCCTGGTGGTCTAGTGGATTTTTCAGGGCAGGAAAGATCCCCAGGCTTTCCTACCCGCTACCGGCGCTGACCCTCTTGCTCCCGCATTGCTCTTTAAAAATGGCTGCAGAGACTTGCGCTGAAGTCTTGCGAAGCCGCCGTTGGAAGTCACGGCTGCAAGAGGGTCAGCGCCGGCAATGCGCAGGAAAGCTTAGCTGATATTGGGTGGCGGGCGGAAGAGGGGTTGGTGGTTGAGAGGCTAGGATGGGGGAGGGCAGACTTATACGGGGTCTGTGCCGGAGCCAGTGATGGGAGGCGGGACTGGTGGTTGGGAGGCGGGAAATACTGCTGGACAGACTTATACGGTCTGTGCCCTGAAAAAGACGGGTACAATTCAAGGTAAGGTATACACATATGAGTTTATCGTGGGCAGACTAGATGGACCGTGCAGGTCTTTTTCTGCCGTCATCTACTATGTTACTATGAAAGACTGAGGATGTTTCCTGCCCAGAAGACTCCACTAGACCACCAGGGTGGCTTCAGGTATGTGCAGGGAGGGCACCCCGCGGCTCGGGGGGGGGGGGGGCAGGGAAGAGGTATGGAATAGATTGATAGGTGGGTGGGAGGGAGGGGAGGACACCTTAAAAAAGAAAAAAAAATCAAGGTAATATCTGTACCATTGGGACTAGTTTTTCATAGGTGGATTAGGACTGCCATGGTGTGGTAAGTTTTCTGTATAGGTTTTAGTGTCTTCTGGCAAGTTTTGTTTTATTTCATAAACTGTCTGGCTCTATTTGAAAGTAGGCTCTGGGGCAAGGGCTGCCTTTGGTGGCCCTTGTCACCAAAAATAAGAATGCTCAGGACTAATGGGCTCCACATCCTGTAGAGTCACCACACAAACAAAAGCCCATCTGATTTAAACAAAGTGTCTACCGGTGGAAGGAGTATTCCTGAGGTGATGGTCACAGTCTGAATAATTTTACTTGCAGTTAAGGCAGGCTGCCTGCTCTGGCCGGTCCCAGGACCTCTGCTACCTCCCGCCTCCTGATGTAACTTCCAGTTTCCTTACAGCTGGGATGCAGCAGAGGCAGCCTGTGTTCAGTGTTGCCAATTCCGTGGTTCGCCTGCGGAATTGGGCTGGTTTCGTGTGACCGCCACGGGGTTTTTTTTTTTTTGAAAGCCGCAGGATATTGGGTGGGTTTTCCCGCGGGGCTTCTATTGGTCCAATTTGAACAATAGAAGCCCCACGGAGGCAGGCTGCAGGCTTCTTTTTAATGCCTGCAGCGTGCTGCGAGCCCCCTTTTGAGGTGTTGGGAGGGACTTGGGAGGACGAGAAATGAGACGACCAGCCTGCCTGGCAGCCGCTGCCTAAGCCTTCCCTGCAGTGCTAGACGGAGACTTTACTTACCACCACCAGCAGCGACCTGGACTCCGGGCAGGGGTCCGGCGGGCTGCAAGGGGACTGTGTAAAGTTGTTTAAAAAAAAAAAAAAAAATCCTTGCATGCTGCCTGCCTGTGCTGCTGGAGCAGAGCGTGAGCTGTTAAAAAACAAAACAAAAACATTTGCTGGCGTGCTGCGGTGAGCCTGAGGGTCGAGGCAGGGGGAGGTGTTAAAAAAAAAGAAGTTTGCTGTGTTTGGTTGACTTGGACGAGTGAGGGACTATTTAAAGAAAAAAAAAGCCTGTGTCTGTGGAAGGACCTGAGCAGTGACAACACAGCACTGTCGCCTGTCCGACACTGACCAGCGCCTAATTTACAACAGTCTGCTCCCCCTGACGTGAAAACCTGGCTACGCCCCTGGTTTGCACTTCTTTGTGTTGCCGCTCCAAATCTATTTAAAAGAACCCCTAAGCTCTTTCTACCTCCTTTCAACCTGGACTCCACCTCAGTAAACTTGCTGCATATCACCACTTTAAGGGGGTCCCACAGCTCATCTGTCACATCACCAGTATCATACTGAACAATTCTGTTATCTGGCTTTTCTCAAACATTTAAAAACTTGGTTTCAAAAATTGTTGGCAAAGTGGTAATTGTTTATTCTTGGTTGTTCTTTTATTGTAAATAAGTGGTCTGTAGGTACTGAGATTAGGTTAGGGTGGGAAGGGCTATATTTAGAGGTGGGGGAGGGGCTGAAAGTTGGTGTCACTAGTGAAAATAGTGCAGACAGCATCTGTTCTGATTGGGTGCATATACATTTATCAAACATTCAGCCCCTCCCCCCACATCTAAATCTTCCCCCCCCCCCCCCCCCCCCCCCAAGTCTAATGCTTACTCCTGAGCTTTTGTTTTGGTGTTTTTTTTTAATAAGCAATGCTCTTGGGACTTTGGTCGCCCAATGCCCATTTTAGATCCCCCCATCACAATTCATTCTTGGTGGTCAAGAATGGCCTGGTGGTTGAATTTATTCCTCCTGCAGAGTGAGGTGATTCGAGATTATTTGTAGTTCAGTGATATTGGTGATGTGACAGATGAGCTGTGGGACCCCCTTAAAGTGGTGATATGCAGCAAGTTTACTGAGGTGGAGTCCAGGTTGAAAGGAGGTAGAAAGAGCTTAGGGGTTCTTTTAAATAGATTTGGAGCGGCAAAACAAGGAAGTGCAAACCAGGGGCGTAGCCAGGTTTTCACGTCAGGGGGAGCAGACTGTTGTAAATTAGGCACTGGTGTGGCCCCACCTAGAGTATTGTGTTCAGTTTTGGAGGCCATATCTTGCAAAGGATGTAAAAAGAATTGAAGCGGTGCAAAGAAAAGCTACGCGAATGGTATGGGATTTGCGTTACAAGACGTATGAGGACAAACTTGCTGAACTAAACATGTATACTCTGGAGGAAAGGAGAAACAGGGGTGATATGATACAGACGTTCAAATATTTGAAAGGTATTAATGAACCTTTTCCAGAGATGGGAAGATGGTAGAACGAGAGGACATGAAATGAGATTGAAGGGGGGCAGACTTAAGAAAAATGTCAGGAAGTATTTTTTCACGGAGAGAGTGGTGGATACTTGGAATGCCCTCCCGCGGGAGGTAGTGGAGATGAAAACGGTAATGGAATTCAAAAGTGTGTGGGATAAACATAAAGGAATCCTGTTCAGAAGGAATGGGTCCTCGGAAGCATAGAGGAGATTGGGTGGCAGAGCCGGTCGGGGGAGGCGGGGCAGACTTCTAAGGTCTGTGCCCTGAAAATGGCAGATACAAATCAAGGTTACAGGGGCGTAGCCAGACTTCGGCGGGAGGGGGGTCCAGAGCCCAAGGTGAGGGGGCACATTTTAGCCCCCCCCCACCAACTTTGACCACCCCCTCCCGCCAGCAATGGTAGCCTCCCGCCACCAACCTGCCACTGCCTACCATTGCTGGCGGGAGACCCCAACCCCCGCCAGCAAAGGTCCTCTTCTTCCTGTGCAAGGCTTCGTTCCGTTTCTGACGTCCTGCATGTTGTGCGTGCAGGACGTCAGAAACAAAATGAAGCCTTGTGCAGGAAGAGGCGGACCTCGGCTGGCGGGGGTCCCCAGCCAGCAAAGGTAGGTGAAAGCGGGTGGGCGGGTCGAGGGGGTTGTCGGCAGGGGGGACCAGGCCCCCGTGGCCCCATGTTGCTACGCCACTGGTAAGGTATACACAAAAAGTAGCACAGATGAGTTTATCTTGTTGGGAGACTGGATGGCCCGTGCAGGTCTTTGTCTGCCGTCATCTACTATATTACTATGAGAAGATCGCCCATCTATATTCAGAACTGTTTCATAATATCTGCTTGTATACTATTACTTTGTTTTATTATCATCATGCTAACCAAGATCCTTCTGTAATACTAAATGTTTCTTTTCTAACATTCTTCCACTATTCATGATGTATTGTAAGCCACTTTGAGCCTGCAAAGAGCTCGAAACCTTGGGGTCATCTTTGACTCTGCTCTCTCCTTCTCTGCTCATATCCAGCAGACTGCCAAGACCTGTCGTTTCTTTCTTTACAACATCCGTAAAATCTGCCCCTTTCTTTCCGAGCACTCTACCAAAACCCTGATCCACACCCTTGTCACCTCTCGTTTAGACTACTGCAATCTGCTTCTTGCTGGCCTCCCACTTAGTCACCTCTCCCCTCTCCAGTCGGTTCAAAACTCTGCTGCCCGTCTCATCTTCCGCCAGGGTCGCTTTACTCATACTACCCCTCTCCTCAAGACCCTTCACTGGCTCCCTATCCGTTTTCGCATCCTGTTCAAACTTCTTCTACTAACCTATAAATGTACTCACTCTGCTGCTCCCCAGTATCTCTCCACACTCGTCCTTCCCTACACCCCTTCCCACTCCGCTCCATGGATAAATCCTTCTTATCTGTTCCCTTCTCCACTACTGCCAACTCCAGACTTCGCGCCTTCTGTCTCGCTGCACCCTACGCCTGGAATAAACTTCCTGAGCCCCTACGTCTTGCCCCATCCTTGGCCACCTTTAAATCTAGACTGAAAGCCCACCTCTTTAACATTGCTTTTGACTCTTAACCACTCGTAACTGAAACAGACTAACTAAATCAGGAGACAAAAGGCAAATTGGTTCCAAAGCAATGCAGCTTTATTGCTAGCAATTGAACAGCACTGAGTTTTCTCTCAGGATACTGTGTGTCAGAAATCATCTGACACTCCCATTTATACTCCCTGCTGGGCCTGCGCATTGGGCCCCTTATACATCACAGTTGACATGCGCAGTACACATTTGTAGTTCTCACAGTATACATTTGTAGTTCACAGTACATACACACGTCATAATACTGAAATGATACTGGCTAGGGAAACGAAACTTAACATCTTGTTCTACACACACACATAATACAATGCTCCTTTCTGGCAGAGGAGATAAGGTTCGCTAGGCTCAGAGATGCAGGATGGGGGTGGCAACACCCTCCCACGCAGTCTATTTATGTGCCGTCTACGTGCAGGCTGACTTCCTGTGTACAAGCCTTGGCAGCTAACTGTTACAAGCGGTTTATCTAATGCACCTGCTTCCTGTCTCACACAGTAAGGCATCAAAGCAGCAAGAGCTGACAAGTTGTGGTTAAGGCACAGTAAATGTTCACTTCATTAAGTATAGAGCATGCCATAAAAAGGCAGAAGCAGAGGTAGTCTGCACAAAGCAAAGTCCATCTGTAGTATGCACAGAGCTTGAGCTTGTCCTGATGGTCCATTTGTGTTCAATGTTCAGTGGTTCACTCCTACAATTCCCCCCTTTTGATAACCCTTGCGCAGCCGCTGGTTACTTCGCCGGGGTTGAGACGGAGGGTCCCTAGTGGAGTCCCCCCCCCCTTTGTAGCCGGACTTGTGCTGTCGCAAGGGCGTCGGCCCATCGATTGCCTAAGGGGAACAAAGTTCTGTTTCATCCACGTCTGATTGTGGTATGGGAGAATACATCTGGAGGACCATAAGTTGGGCCGCTGCCCGGCGGTCGGCTATGTTTTCCATGGTGGAGCGGAGGCACCTGAAAACAAGGGGGAGAGACAAGGGTATTAATAAGCAGGACAACAAGAATAGGCCACCCATGATAAGGATACTCTTGAGGCTCCCAGAGGTCGGGAGCCAGTCGGTCAGGGAGGACGTCCAATCCCAAGCGCTGTTCCAGGTTTGGACAGGGACGTGGGCCAATTTTACCATACGGTCAGTGATCTCCTTGATGACGTGACTCTGGTCATCAATCTGAAGGCAGCAGTTGCTGAGGTTAAATTTGCCGCACACCCCGCCCTCCTGGGCCAACAGGTAGTCAAGTGCGAGGCGGTTCTGGTAGACAGCGGTAATCAATTTGGTGTTTTGCCGCGCCAAGACGTTAAGTGCAAAGGCTGAGTCGTTAGTGAGTATTTCTAGCACGGCCTGCAGGCGGATAATGCGGTTTAGCATATAGATGGGGGTACGGTACCCATACGTGCCATCCTCAGCCCACGTGGCCGGTCCGTAGTAATGAATGATGCGGTCTGGGGGCCACTCGTTGTCCTTCCAATCCCCAATTCGAACCTTGGGTCTGCTGTCGCGGGGGGACCGTTTCCTCCTTCGTCTGCTCGCGGGCCCCTGTTCCGTATAAAGGGGGATACCAAGCGTTTCGCCCATCTGGAGAGGCAGTAGGAAGAAACTGGGTCGGACTGTGCCCAGGAGGCAGGTACCCGACCAACGAGGCGGGAGTTGTTCGTATGCCCTGCGGCCGCATATATAATAGTAACCTTCTGGGGCTATCCATTTTTGGGAGACATTTCCTCCGTTTGTCCACGTCCGGTTCAGAGTGGGTTGGGTCCACAGGGGCGTCGGCAGGGGCAGACCGTCTGTTTGCCACCAAGTGATGTTGCTGCCATTGAACTGGACAACTCCCGTACAGGAAGAGTCGCCAACCGGGACAGAGTAGCGTTTCGAGCGGGCCCGGTTGGCGCAAAGTGTGCCTATGATGTTGGTTCTCAAGGCCCATTCGTAAGGACGCGGGCGATGCGGGAAGGTAAGGTTTGTGGTGTTCAGGGTATCCCACATGTACTGGTGGACCTCCTTCGCCTCCCAGGGCCACTGTTCACCCATGTCAGTGCCCCCGCAGACGAAACAGTTAGTAACTCCGAGGGAGAGTGCGATGTTCTCGGCCAAATTGAGGAACATGTTCCGGGCTTCCGGGGAGATGGGAAACTTAGTGGCTACCTCCTCTGCCCGGGCTATCTCATCGAATACCTCCTGGTATCCGACGACCGTGGTCTGGTAATGAATGGAGGGTTTGGACTCGGTGCGTTGTATGATAGTGATGTAGGATTCAGGGTCGTCTCCGGTGCCGTCAATGCCCATGGCCCAGGTACGGGACATCTCGTCCTGGGGGCGGTGGAGTGGCCAGTCGATAGAGATGAAGTTACCGGAGCCCCGGCGGAGAGCGCCAAGGTTGTGGCACCCGGAGTAGCCTCCTCCCGTATAGTCGCACACGTCATCCCAGCCTCTGCCCCGACACGGCCACCACGTATTGGGTCGAGGTAGGCGCAGAGCCAGGTACTGCGGGCAAACCCACTTATGGTTTTGGGTGTAGGCCTTCCGCCAGGAACTGGAGCCACACTTCACCGAGAAGGGGTGCTTATCAAAAGCGGCACAGAGATCAAACCACAGGGTCAGGGTCGGGGGACCGTCTGCCAGGGTCCTGGAGGAGTTGACGTAGTGGAGGACTTCGCCCCCGACGTCCGGGGAGTAACCAGACAGGGCCGGTAGACCAACATAGGCGGTGACATTCACGTATCTAGGTTTTACCGGGCTGTGACAGATGGTGCGATTCTACTGGAGACACCGGTGGAGTTGCAGAGGCCCTTCCGGGGTGGGGACAACACACGGCAAAACGGGCCTACACTCCTTGTCCGGGGGGAGGGATTGGTGGATGAGAGTGGTAGTAAGGTTATAGCCGTCCGCTATCCGGAGGCGCACCAGCCGCAAGCATTCGGTGCAGTTGGGGCTAAGGGTGACAGGGCCTGTCGGGGTTGAGCAAAGGAGGATTATGAAGAGTAGGTTCAACATCATATGTAAGGGGGGAGGTATCCCAATCTTTGCAGCAAGAAGATAATGAAGCTCAGGATGAAGGCTGCAATGAACACAGAGCCGAAGACGCAGTGGGTCCAAAAGCTGAGCTCCTGTTGCTGGGCAGGCATGGACCCGGTTCACTTCCTCGTAAGGGTCAGCCGTAGTGGAGCGTCAGGATGTTGATGGGCAGTCCAAACTTTAGGTGTGCCCCCGGTAGGTGCAGCGGGTTTCAGCCTGGTCCAATGTATCCACACGGGACTTCCTGCAATTTTAACAGCGGTTGTGGTAGTTAGGAGAACAAGGGAGGGCCCTTTCCACTTGGGCTTTAGACAATCAGATTCATCCCACTCCTTTACCCAGACTTCATCCCCCACCCTAAACTGGTGTGTAGGACTAGTAAGGACCAGGGGACCTACACTCTCAGTGTACTGTTGGATATCCTGCACTACCTCGCGCAGGGCCTTCATCTGTTTTACTAAGGAGCTCTCGTCCTGTATCTGCAAGGAGTCGGGAAAGGAGGGTAGTGGTGGTGGCCTGGCGTACATCATCTCGTAAGGAGTAAGGCCTGTAGCCTTGGGGGTGCACCTAAGATGCAGCAAGGCCAGTGGGAGCAGGTCGGGCCATTTGGCTTTGGCTTCTTGGCATAGCTTGGCCAGCTGGTTCTTCAGGGATCGGTTAGCTCTCTCCACTATTCCACTACTCTGGGGTCTCCAAGCACAATGCAACTTCCAATCGAGGCCCAGTCTTGTACTGAGCTGTTGGGTAACTTCGCTGGCAAATGCAGGACCGTTGTCAGAGTTTATCTGTTTGGGAAGGCCGTATCTCGGCAGGAGGTGATGGATCAATAAGGAGGTGACTTCTTTAGCCATTTCCGTTCTGGTAGGCTGAGCCTCAATCCATCCGGTGTAGGTACACACAGCGACGAGGATGGCTTTGTAGCCCCGGGCTGGGGGCATATGTGTGAAGTCAATCTGGCAGACGTGGAACGGGCTAGTGCCTCGGAGAACATGTCCTGGCGTAGGCCCGGGCCCTGTTCTTGGGTTGTTCCGAGCACAAGTTGCGCATTGGCTGGAGGCATTTTTGGTCCAGAGGGACAATTTATTGATGTAGTAGGTCTTCTCGAGCAGGCGCCCCAGGGCGTCCCTGCCCAGGTGGGTGCGGTTGTGGGCCTCCCTGGCCACCGTCCAGGCCAAAGCTTCGGGTATCCATATGCGCCCATCCTGTAGTACCCACCAGCCATTGCGTGACTCCAGGCCCTCTTGCCGGGCCCACTCAGTCTCTTGTGGGGCATAGATGGGGGTCTCTGTGGGGAGGTGAACGACGAGTACAGAGGCAGAGGAATGAGAAAGGTAAGGGAGTCGACTCGCTCTTTTTGCTGCGTCGTCTGCCCGCTGATTTTCCCGGGCGATAGCGTCAGTCCGGCCGGGAATGCATCACAGCTACTTTCTTTGGCTTCCACACTGACTCGAGTAGTTGACAGATCTCAGTAGCGTTTGCGAGTCCCTTCCCCTCAGCGGTTAGATATCCTCTCTCTTTGTACAAGGCCCCGTGCACCTGGAGGGTAAGGAAGGCGTATCTGGAGTCGGTGTAGATGTTAACGACTTTTCCTTCAGCCCACTGGAGGGCTCTGGTGAGGGCGACCAACTCGGCTTTCTGGGCTGACGTTCCGGGCGGCAGAGCCATAGCCTCGATCACATGGTCCTCGGACACGACAGCATAGCCAGCTCTTCGAATTCCCTCTATCACTTGGCTGCTTCCATCGGTGAACAGGGTTATGCCCCCTTGCCAGGGTTGATCCTTGAGGTCGGGTCTGCTAGAGTGCACGGTGGCCATTACCTCCTCACAGTTGTGGAGTGGTGGCTCCGGGGCCGGAAGGAGGGTAGCAGGATTAAGGTTAGTTGTGTCCAGGATCTGCACCTCCGGATTCTCGCATAGGAGGGCTTGGTATTTGACCAATCGGGAGTTGGTCATCCATCTGGGTCCGTGGCTCTCGAGTAGGCCACGGATGGTGTGGGGCATAGTTACAAAGAGTGTTTGGCCAAAGGTGAGCTTATTGGCCTCGTGTATCAGCAGACAGGCCGCCGCAATACTTCGAAGGCAGCCCGGCCATCCTCGTGCCACGTTGTCCATGCTCTTGGAGAGGTAGGCTACAGGGCGTTGCCAGGTGCCGACCAGTTGGGTAAGGACTCCAAGTGCCAATCCCTTCTTTTCGTCGATGAACAAGTGGAACGGCTTGGTCACATCTGGCAGTCCGAGCGCTGGTGGGGCCACAAGGGCTTCCTTGAGGTCCTGAAGGGCTTTCAGTTCGTGTTTCTCCCACTGGAGATTTTGGCCCTTGAGTTCAGGTCCTTTCAGTTTGGCGTACAAGTCCTGGGTTAGGACTGCGAAGTTAATGATCCAAATCTGGCAATACCCGGCTGCGCCTAGTAATGCCCGCAATTCCTTCTTATTGGCAGGAGTGGGTTGGTTGCGGATGGCTTGGGTTCGGGGGATACCGAGCCTTCGGGTCCCTTCTCGGAGGCGAAAACCCAGGTACTCGACTTCGATCTCACATATCTGTGCCTTTTTCCGGCTGGCTCGGTACCCCTGGGCTTCCAGGGTTTTCAAGAGGTAAAAGGTAGCTTCTGCACAGTCCGTGTACGTTTCACGGGCCACTAACAGGTCATCCACGTATTGGACGACCGGCCCATACTCGTCCTGATACGTTTTCAGGTCCTGGGCAAGTTGGTCACCAAAGAGGGTAGGCGAGTTCTTGAATCCCTGGGGAAGCCGGGTCCATGTAAATTGCTGCATATTCCCAGTCTGTAAGTCTTCCCACGTGAAGGCAAACAACTTCTGGCTGTCGGCAGCAAGAGGGATGGAGAAGAAGGCGTCCTTCAGATCAATGACACTATACCACTTGGTCTGGGCTGGCACTTGGGCTAGAATGGAGTAGGGGTTCGGTACGAGGGCAACTATATCGGCCACCTGGTTGTTGACCTTCCTCAGGTCTTGGACGGGCCTGTATTCGGATGTTCCTGGCTTCTTCACGGGCAGTAATGGGGTGTTCCAAGCAGATCTGACCGGTTTAAGGACCCCTTGTTGAAGGAGTTTCTGTAGGTGTGTTTGCATACTATGCCGGGCTGCATAAGGGATGTGATATTGTCCTTGGTTGACGACTTGAGCATTTGGTTTGAGCTCAACCCAGATGGGGATGGCGTTAACGGCCAGTCCGCCGGGGTTCACTTCTGCCCATACGTTGGGTACCCCAGCCATTAGGTCTCTCCTCTGCCGTGCGAAAGGGGTGTCCTGGCAGTAACGACAGTCGTCAGGGCCTGCAATCAGGGGGGCGTGTAGCCTCCATTCTTCCCGCACAGGGCAGATGAGCGTCACCGGTTGGTCTTCAAAATGGGCTTCCACTTCGCCCGTGGGTTTAAACTTCAAGGTGGCTTGGAGTTTGCACAGTAGGTCGCGGCCAATCAGGGGGACTGGACATTCGGGGATATGGATGAACTGGTGAGACACCATCGTCCCTCCGATCTGGACTTGGCGTTCCTTGAGGAGGGGAGCCGTGAGTGACTTCCCAGAGGCACCCACAATCGGTATGGTTTCTTTCGTGGCCGGGGCGATGGCAGTGGTGATAACAGATCGTTGGGCCCCAGTGTCTAGGAGGGCCTTCATCAATTGCGTCCCCACTCGGATTTCCACCAGAGGGTCAGTGGGGACTCTGCCCTCCCGGTCCCTTCATGCCGTGTGGTCCCGGGTCGCGTCAAGGGCCATCTGCCATTCTTGGTTTTCGGTACGTCCCCGGCCTCGACCCCGTCCTCGTTGTCCATGTCTGGGGCCTCGTGGTCGATCGTCGTCCTCCTCCCCTCTCTTCTGGTCTCGTGGCTTCTCCGGGCAGTCCGCCCACCAATGCCCTTCTTCTCGGCAATTGGCGCACTGGTCGCGTCCTATGGGGGACCGTGCTCCCCGGCCTCTTCGGCCTCTGCCACGTGGTCTAGACCCCAGGCGTTCTTCCAGCACCGTGGCCAGCACATCCGCATTCTCGCGCATCCATCTGGTCGACTCCTTCCGGGCTTCGGTCTTCTCCTCCTGATCGCGATATCCGAATACACGATCGGCTATAGCTTTCAGTTGACTGATACTCATTCCTTCAAATCCTTCAGTTCTCTGGAGTTTTCTTCTTATGTCTGGTGCTGACTGACTAACAAAACTCATGACCACCGTAGGGACGTTTTTGGGATCTTCGGGATTTATCGGGCTGTGTCTTCTAAAGGCGTCCATAAGGCGTTCAAGGAAATCTCCTGGGCTTTCGTTCTTCTGTTGGACTATATTGTGGATTTTTCCCATATTGGTAATCTTCTGTTTTCCCTTTTTAAGGGCCGCCAGGTATGCCTGCTGATACTGGCGGATGACGGTTTGGCCCTCATCGGTTCGGTAGTCCCACGCAGGGACCGCGGTGGGTACTTCCGTGTCTAGGAGGTTCTGCAAGTTGGCATGGCCCGGGTTGGCATCCCGAACAGCTTGTTCCATATTCTGTTGTAAGAGACGGCGTTCTTCAGTGGTTAGAATGTGGGCGCTCAATTGCCTGAGGTCACCCCACATGGGATTATAACTGTATATGATGCCTTCCACCAGCTCTATCAGCTGTTCGGGTTTCTGGTCATACGACGGCCCATGCAGTTTCCAGTTATACAGGTCGGCACTGGAGAAGGGAACGTGACTGTAGACGGTCGACTGGATGGGCTGGGCTCCTGGCGCCGGGTTAGGGGTATAGGTCGTAGACTGCCGGACCGGGTATAGGTCGGTCACTTCCGCTCTCCGGTTGGAAGGAAGGGTGCTTAATGGACTCGATTGGGGAAATCGAGTAATTTTCTTTACAACCCTTTTGCTTTTCCTGGAGGTTGCGGGACCTGTCGACTCGGGCGTACTTGGTCGGGAAGTATCTTCAGCGTCCGGCTCTGACTCGGAGGCTTCGCCGTTGTCCGGGCCCTGTTCCAAGTTCACGAGGTCGGGATATAAGGGGGCGTAGGGAGGGGGCGCAGTATCTTCTTCGTAGGCCTCCGTCGTGGTAAGTATTGGGGCCTTCGGGGATAGGTTTTCGGGTAAGCCCTGAACTTTCCCTCGGGTTTCTTTTAGGGGTTTCGCTCTGGGAAGTATACTGGTAGTACGGGGCGCAGCCTTAGTCTTAGCGATGGTAGTAAGGGGCGTGGTCTCTGGGGCTTCAATGCTGGGGGCGGTCGGCCTTATGTGGGCGGTCTCTACGGCCTTCGCGGCGGCAGCGGTTGCCGGGGTTTGGAGAGCGAAGGTAGGGGTTTTCATAGGGGTCTTCAGGGCCCCGAGTTTAGGTTTCCGCCCCTTTTTCTGCTTGACCACCATGAGGGCGGCCTTTTCTACCTTACGTTGGGCCCAGTCCGGCGGGTCCCGGACTACATTTAACCACGCCTCTATGTACGGTATGTCCTCGGGGCAGCCGGGGTTTCCCTCAACTATAACAATATCCATAACAGTCGCCACCTTCTCATACTCAAATGACCCTTCCGGGGGCCATTCCGCAATCCCTAGGCCAGGCCACATAAATTGACATCGCTGTATCATCCCGGCCCTACTGCATTTATCTTGGTCGAACACTTCGCTAAAGTGTTCCGTCATTAAGTCTAAAGGTGTGGATCCACCCCCGCCCATCCTAACCTGAGTGCCAAAGGATAGGAGACAGACAAAGGGGAAAAGGATGGTGGAGGAGTAAGGGGTCTCGTTCCACCGGACACAGAAGGATCAACACTCGGCCTGACTGGAATGCGGTCGCCCGATCCGGAAATGCAAGCCCACTCACACAACTTCCATACGCCACAAGAAACCCTCCCGTTCGGTTTCTTCGCCCAAAAGCCTAGTGAGGTTTCGGGACCTAGTCCGTATTAGTCACTGGCTAAGAGGGTGATCAAGCCTCTTCTTCGGTCCTTTACCGGGCCGGTCACTACGTAGAGTATACTCGCCTGTCCGTCGTCGTTGCAGGCCGCGTCTCTCCAGAGAGAAAAAAGAAAAAAAAGAAAGATGCTTTGCCGGAACCACACAGCCCCACTTCCAGTCGACCGGAATCGATCGGCCCTCCGCCGTGAGATGGACGCTGAAATCAGCGGTGGCCACTCACCACCTTCCCGGCCGGGGGGTCGATGACCCGACCGCAGTGGGGTAGGGGAAAGAATATAATCCGATTTCCCTTTTGTAGTCACTCCTGGCTGGCTCGCCAATGAAACAGACTAACTAAATCAGGAGACAAAAGGCAAATTGGTTCCAAAGCAATGCAGCTTTATTGCTAGCAATTGAACAGCACTGAGTTTTCTCTCAGGATACTGTGTGTCAGAAATCATCTGACACTCCCATTTATACTCCCTGCTGGGCCTGCGCATTGGGCCCCTTATACATCACAGTTGACATGCGCAGTACACATTTGTAGTTCTCACAGTATACATTTGTAGTTCACAGTACATACACACGTCATAATACTGAAATGATACTGGCTAGGGAAACGAAACTTAACATCTTGTTCTACACACACACATAATACAATGCTCCTTTCTGGCAGAGGAGATAAGGTTCGCTAGGCTCAGAGATGCAGGATGGGGGTGGCAACACCCTCCCAGGCAGTCTATTTATGTGCCGTCTACGTGCAGGCTGACTTCCTGTGTACAAGCCTTGGCAGCTAACTGTTACAAGCGGTTTATCTAATGCACCTGCATCCTGTCTCACACAGTAAGGCATCAAAGCAGCAAGAGCTGACAAGTTGTGGTTAAGGCACAGTAAATGTTCACTTCATTAAGTATAGAGCATGCCATAAAAAGGCAGAAGCAGAGGTAGTCTGCACAAAGCAAAGTCCATCTGTAGTATGCACAGAGCTTGAGCTTGTCCTGATGGTCCATTTGTGTTCAATGTTCAGTGGTTCACTCCTACATAACCACTCGCCTCCACCTACTCTCCTCTCTTCCTTCCCGTTCACATTAATTGATTTGATTTGCTTACTTTATTTATTTTTTGTCTATTAGATTGTAAGCTCTTTGAGCAGGGACTGTCTTTCTTCTATGTTTGTGCAGTGCTGCATATGCCTTGTAGCGCTATAGAAGTGATAAATAGTAGTAGTAGTAGTCTCTTGTAACCAGAGCTAATATTGTGATGTCATAATGCCTCAGGCCACCAATAAGAGCCAACCTCATCAGTGATGTCACAATGGCTTGATTGTCCTATACTTGGCTCACTTTTATTACATAGCTCTTTGAGCAGGGACTGTCTTTCTTCTATGTTTTTGCAGCGCTGCGTACGCCTTGTAGCGCTATAGAAATGCTAAATAGTAGTAGTAATCTGTTCCCTTCTCCACTACTGCCAACTCCAGACTTCGCACCTTCTGTCTCGCTGCACCCTACACCTGGAATAAACTTCCTGAGCTCCTACGTCTTGCCCCATCCTTGGCCACCTTTAAATCTAGACTGAAAGCCCACCTCTTTAACATTGCTTTTGACTCGTAACCACTTGTAACCACTCGCCTCCACCTACCCTCCTCTCTTCCTTCCCGTTCACATTAATTGATTTGATTTGCTTACTTTATTTATTTTTTGTCTATTAGATTGTAAGCTCTTTGAGCAGGGACTGTCTTTCTTCTATGTTTGTGCAGTGCTGCATATGCCTTGTAGCGCTATAGAAGTGATAAATAGTAGTAGTAGTAGTCTCTTGTAACCAGAGCTAATATTGTGATGTCATAATGCCTCAGGCCACCAATAAGAGCCAACCTCATCAGTGATGTCACAATGGCTTGATTGTCCTATACTTGGCTCACTTTTATTACATAGCTCTTTGAGCAGGGACTGTCTTTCTTCTATGTTTTTGCAGCGCTGCGTACGCCTTGTAGCGCTATAGAAATGCTAAATAGTAGTAGTAATCTGTTCCCTTCTCCACTACTGCCAACTCCAGACTTCGCGCCTTCTGTCTCGCTGCACCCTACACCTGGAATAAACTTCCTGAGCCCCTACGTCTTGCCCCATCCTTGGCCACCTTTAAATCTAGACTGAAAGCCCACCTCTTTAACATTGCTTTTGACTCGTAACCACTTGTAACCACTCGCCTCCACCTACCCTCCTCTCTTCCTTCCCGTTCACATTAATTGATTTGATTTGCTTACTTTATTTATTTTTTGTCTATTAGATTGTAAGCTCTTTGAGCAGGGACTGTCTTTCTTCTATGTTTGTGCAGTGCTGCATATGCCTTGTAGCGCTATAGAAGTGATAAATAGTAGTAGTAGTAGTCTCTTGTAACCAGAGCTAATATTGTGATGTCATAATGCCTCAGGCCACCAATAAGAGCCAACCTCATCAGTGATGTCACAATGGCTTGATTGTCCTATACTTGGCTCACTTTTATTACATAGCTCTTTGAGCAGGGACTGTCTTTCTTCTATGTTTTTGCAGCGCTGCGTACGCCTTGTAGCGCTATAGAAATGCTAAATAGTAGTAGTAATCTGTTCCCTTCTCCACTACTGCCAACTCCAGACTTCGCACCTTCTGTCTCGCTGCACCCTACACCTGGAATAAACTTCCTGAGCCCCTACGTCTTGCCCCATCCTTGGCCACCTTTAAATCTAGACTGAAAGCCCACCTCTTTAACATTGCTTTTGACTCGCAACCACTTGTAACCACTCGCCTCCACCTACCCTCCTCTCTTCCTTCCCGTTCACATTAATTGATTTGATTTGCTTACTTTATTTATTTTTTGTCTATTAGATTGTAAGCTCTTTGAGCAGGGACTGTCTTTCTTCTATGTTTGTGCAGCGCTGCGTATGCCTTGTAGCGCTATAGAAGTGATAAATAGTAGTAGTAGTAGTCTCTTGTAACCAGAGCTAATATTGTGATGTCATAATGCCTCAGGCCACCAATAAGAGCCAACCTCATCAGTGATGTCACAATGGCTTGATTGTCATATACTTGGCTCACTTTTATTACATAGCTCTTTGAGCAGGGACTGTCTTTCTTCTATGTTTTTGCAGCGCTGCGTACGCCTTGTAGCGCTATAGAAATGCTAAATAGTAGTAGTAATCTGTTCCCTTCTCCACTACTGCCAACTCCAGACTTCGCGCCTTCTGTCTCGCTGCACCCTACACCTGGAATAAACTTCCTGAGCCCCTACGTCTTGCCCCATCCTTGGCCACCTTTAAATCTAGACTGAAAGCCCACCTCTTTAACATTGCTTTTGACTCGTAACCACTTGTAACCACTCGCCTCCACCTACCCTCCTCTCTTCCTTCCCGTTCACATTAATTGATTTGATTTGCTTACTTTATTTATTTTTTGTGTATTAGATTGTAAGCTCTTTGAGCAGGGACTGTCTTTCTTCTATGTTTGTGCAGTGCTGCATATGCCTTGTAGCGCTATAGAAGTGATAAATAGTAGTAGTAGTAGTCTCTTGTAACCAGAGCTAATATTGTGATGTCATAATGCCTCAGGCCACCAATAAGAGCCAACCTCATCAGTGATGTCACAATGGCTTGATTGTCCTATACTTGGCTCACTTTTATTACATAGCTCTTTGAGCAGGGACTGTCTTTCTTCTATGTTTTTGCAGCGCTGCGTACGCCTTGTAGCGCTATAGAAATGCTAAATAGTAGTAGTAATCTGTTCCCTTCTCCACTACTGCCAACTCCAGACTTCGCACCTTCTGTCTCGCTGCACCCTACACCTGGAATAAACTTCCTGAGCCCCTACGTCTTGCCCCATCCTTGGCCACCTTTAAATCTAGACTGAAAGCCCACCTCTTTAACATTGCTTTTGACTCGCAACCACTTGTAACCACTCGCCTCCACCTACCCTCCTCTCTTCCTTCCCGTTCACATTAATTGATTTGATTTGCTTACTTTATTTATTTTTTGTCTATTAGATTGTAAGCTCTTTGAGCAGGGACTGTCTTTCTTCTATGTTTGTGCAGCGCTGCGTATGCCTTGTAGCGCTATAGAAGTGATAAATAGTAGTAGTAGTAGTCTCTTGTAACCAGAGCTAATATTGTGATGTCATAATGCCTCAGGCCACCAATAAGAGCCAACCTCATCAGTGATGTCACAATGGCTTGATTGTCCTATACTTGGCTCACTTTTATTACATAGCTCTTTGAGCAGGGACTGTCTTTCTTCTATGTTTTTGCAGCGCTGCGTACGCCTTGTAGCGCTATAGAAATGCTAAATAGTAGTAGTAATCTGTTCCCTTCTCCACTACTGCCAACTCCAGACTTCGCACCTTCTGTCTCGCTGCACCCTACACCTGGAATAAACTTCCTGAGCCCCTACGTCTTGCCCCATCCTTGGCCACCTTTAAATCTAGACTGAAAGCCCACCTCTTTAACATTGCTTTTGACTCGCAACCACTTGTAACCACTCGCCTCCACCTACCCTCCTCTCTTCCTTCCCGTTCACATTAATTGATTTGATTTGCTTACTTTATTTATTTTTTGTCTATTAGATTGTAAGCTCTTTGAGCAGGGACTGTCTTTCTTCTATGTTTGTGCAGCGCTGCGTATGCCTTGTAGCGCTATAGAAGTGATAAATAGTAGTAGTAGTAGTCTCTTGTAACCAGAGCTAATATTGTGATGTCATAATGCCTCAGGCCACCAATAAGAGCCAACCTCATCAGTGATGTCACAATGGCTTGATTGTCCTATACTTGGCTCACTTTTATTACATAGCTCTTTGAGCAGGGACTGTCTTTCTTCTATGTTTTTGCAGCGCTGCGTACGCCTTGTAGCGCTATAGAAATGCTAAATAGTAGTAGTAATCTGTTCCCTTCTCCACTACTGCCAACTCCAGACTTCGCGCCTTCTGTCTCGCTGCACCCTACACCTGGAATAAACTTCCTGAGCCCCTACGTCTTGCCCCATCCTTGGCCACCTTTAAATCTAGACTGAAAGCCCACCTCTTTAACATTGCTTTTGACTCGTAACCACTTGTAACCACTCGCCTCCACCTACCCTCCTCTCTTCCTTCCCGTTCACATTAATTGATTTGATTTGCTTACTTTATTTATTTTTTGTGTATTAGATTGTAAGCTCTTTGAGCAGGGACTGTCTTTCTTCTATGTTTGTGCAGTGCTGCATATGCCTTGTAGCGCTATAGAAGTGATAAATAGTAGTAGTAGTAGTCTCTTGTAACCAGAGCTAATATTGTGATGTCATAATGCCTCAGGCCACCAATAAGAGCCAACCTCATCAGTGATGTCACAATGGCTTGATTGTCCTATACTTGGCTCACTTTTATTACATAGCTCTTTGAGCAGGGACTGTCTTTCTTCTATGTTTTTGCAGCGCTGCGTACGCCTTGTAGCGCTATAGAAATGCTAAATAGTAGTAGTAATCTGTTCCCTTCTCCACTACTGCCAACTCCAGACTTCGCACCTTCTGTCTCGCTGCACCCTACACCTGGAATAAACTTCCTGAGCCCCTACGTCTTGCCCCATCCTTGGCCACCTTTAAATCTAGACTGAAAGCCCACCTCTTTAACATTGCTTTTGACTCGCAACCACTTGTAACCACTCGCCTCCACCTACCCTCCTCTCTTCCTTCCCGTTCACATTAATTGATTTGATTTGCTTACTTTATTTATTTTTTGTCTATTAGATTGTAAGCTCTTTGAGCAGGGACTGTCTTTCTTCTATGTTTGTGCAGCGCTGCGTATGCCTTGTAGCGCTATAGAAGTGATAAATAGTAGTAGTAGTAGTCTCTTGTAACCAGAGCTAATATTGTGATGTCATAATGCCTCAGGCCACCAATAAGAGCCAACCTCATCAGTGATGTCACAATGGCTTGATTGTCCTATACTTGGCTCACTTTTATTACATAGCTCTTTGAGCAGGGACTGTCTTTCTTCTATGTTTTTGCAGCGCTGCGTACGCCTTGTAGCGCTATAGAAATGCTAAATAGTAGTAGTAATCTGTTCCCTTCTCCACTACTGCCAACTCCAGACTTCGCGCCTTCTGTCTCGCTGCACCCTACACCTGGAATAAACTTCCTGAGCCCCTACGTCTTGCCCCATCCTTGGCCACCTTTAAATCTAGACTGAAAGCCCACCTCTTTAACATTGCTTTTGACTCGTAACCACTTGTAACCACTCGCCTCCACCTACCCTCCTCTCTTCCTTCCCGTTCACATTAATTGATTTGATTTGCTTACTTTATTTATTTTTTGTCTATTAGATTGTAAGCTCTTTGAGCAGGGACTGTCTTTCTTCTATGTTTGTGCAGTGCTGCATATGCCTTGTAGCGCTATAGAAGTGATAAATAGTAGTAGTAGTAGTCTCTTGTAACCAGAGCTAATATTGTGATGTCATAATGCCTCAGGCCACCAATAAGAGCCAACCTCATCAGTGATGTCACAATGGCTTGATTGTCCTATACTTGGCTCACTTTTATTACATAGCTCTTTGAGCAGGGACTGTCTTTCTTCTATGTTTTTGCAGCGCTGCATACGCCTTGTAGCGCTATAGAAATGCTAAATAGTAGTAGTAATCTGTTCCCTTCTCCACTACTGCCAACTCCAGACTTCGCACCTTCTGTCTCGCTGCACCCTACACCTGGAATAAACTTCCTGAGCTCCTACGTCTTGCCCCATCCTTGGCCACCTTTAAATCTAGACTGAAAGCCCACCTCTTTAACATTGCTTTTGACTCGTAACCACTTGTAACCACTCGCCTCCACCTACCCTCCTCTCTTCCTTCCCGTTCACATTAATTGATTTGATTTGCTTACTTTATTTATTTTTTGTCTATTAGATTGTAAGCTCTTTGAGCAGGGACCGTCTTTCTTCTATGTTTGTGCAGCGCTGCGTATGCCTTGTAGCGCTATAGAAGTGATAAATAGTAGTAGTAGTAGTCTCTTGTAACCAGAGCTAATATTGTGATGTCATAATGCCTCAGTCCACCAATAAGAGCCAACCTCATCAGTGATGTCACAATGGCTTGATTGTCCTATACTTGGCTCACTTTTATTACATAGCTCTTTGAGCAGGGACTGTCTTTCTTCTATGTTTGTGCAGCGCTGCGTACGCCTTGTAGCGCTATAGAAATGCTAAATAGTAGTAGTAGTGGGAAAAGGTGGGATACAAATGCAACCAATAATAATAATAATAAGATGGTTCCAGATTCTACATACCAAATCCTTAGGAAGCCCAAAACAGCAACTTATGATCTACTAGACCGTCCCATCTACCTAAGACCATTTCAATTTACCTAGAATGAAGCTGGTCTCTTGCAGCAAAAGAATATCAGGGAGCATGCACTCCAAAGCAGCCAGAGCCTGCCACCCTTCTTACATGAAAAGAAAATTACCTGGATCCCAGTCCAACATCTCTCCTCACTATCTGTGATGCAGCCACATCCTACCTTTAAACTCATGCACGTGGTCACTCCAGTCATCACCACCGACTTCCTTCTTCCGCGCCCCGCCCCCTCCCTCTGGCACAACCTGTCTCCTTCCTCGGCCAAGGCCGGCCCACACTCGAGACTGCATGACGTCAAGACGTTGAAGCTACTTAGCGTTGTCTCTGTTTCCCCTTTTCTCGCGCAGCCGTCGTTCTGTGTACACCCAAAACAAAGCAAACCTAGGAGCTGCCCCATCCACGTTTTTATTTTATTTTATTTGTTACATATGTAGCCCACATTTTCCCACGTATTTGTAGGCTCAATGGGGCTTACGTAGTACCGGAGAGGTTCTTTATTGTTGGTAGCATTTCTATTTAAGCTCACTTATATTTTGAAACGTGCCAGCTGGAGCAGCATACGGATTCTAGGAAGTATAATAACGGAATAACTTTTTGTAGGTGTTAGAAATCGTAATCAGTGTGTGGCATTTGGAGGGGACACCCTACCCTAGCATGTGTTATATTTGTGCAGAGGTTTCTTTCACCTGGTAAAGGGCCACTAAAACAAACATCATATTATGAGAATCAGGTGATCAAATTCAGAGGGTTTTTTATTTTATTTACTATTTATGGCAGTTATAGCCCACATAAACATGAATTAGATTGAAACCTGGGAGCATTTAAAATCTTTTTTTCTTCCTGTGCCTAGTTTAAGGGCCCTGATTACTAAGGTACGTTAGTGTTTTAGCGAGCAGACACTTAGCGCACGCACTATCCATATAAGCGCCTATAGGGATATTATACACACCTACATGGTTAACGCGCGTTAAAAACGATAACTTGCCTATAACACTGCTTAGTAAACAGGGCAAAAGAAAGATGGTTTGTGGGAATTTGTTCTTTTGTTTTGTGGAATGCAGTGGTGTATTATAAAAATGTACTTAATATTGTTATCACTACTATTTAAAAAAAGATATTAAATAATGAGGGCAGAGCTACCTTCAAGTCCAGAATCAGTCAAACGTGCCAACATTTTCCAGTTCTGTGATATATATTTATTTCTTCTTCAAGTCAGTTTTCAACAGCATTTTCTCAGTTATTACCAAAATGTGAACACAATTATGTTAATTAATACGTTTTGGATGTTACGGAATTCTATTATTCTGTCTCACTGTATTTCCAGTTTTGGCACAGTATAAGTCATCACAAGGCCAAAATATAAGAGAATCAATGGAATGCATTAGGGGCTTATAGCCCATTTAGTTAAACAAATGAGAGATCTGCATGAAAAAAATATTTATTTTTATTATTTTGACTTATGAAAACCACTTGTCCCTGAAACATGCTCAAAACAAAATAATCCGTTTGTACAAAACAGATGAGTTGAAGATGTGATTCAGTGTGCCCCAATTTTATTTATTTATTTATTGCATTTATACCCCCGCTCTTTCCCGCTCGATAGCAGGTTCAGTGCGGCTTACAATGTATGGGTACAAAGTGTTATAAAGATAACATATTGTAAGGGTACAAGTATCATAGAGGTAATACGATGTATGGGTAAAAAGTATCAAAAAGAATACAATTGTATAGAGAAGGGCAAGATGAAGAGAGGTGGGGGGAGGGTTGAGGCATGTTAATGTTTAGGGTGTGGATTTTGATCGTGAATTAGGTTGAGTCGTTTGGATAGGCTTGTTTGAAGAGGTATGTTTTCAGCAGCTTTCTGAAGCGAAGATGTTCATTAGTTGTTCGGATGAATCTTGGTATGGCGTTCCAAAGTTGGCTGCCTATAACGGAGAAGTTGGATGCATAGTAGGTTTTGTATTTGAGACCTTTGCAATTAGGGAGGTGAAGATTGAGATAAGTTCGAGATGATTTGTAGCTGTTCCTGGCTGGAAGGTCGATTAGATTGGTCATGTAACTTGGAGATTCTCCGTGGAGGATCTTGTGGATCAGTGTGTGGGCTTTGAAGTTTATACGTTCCTTGATGGGGAGCCAGTGGAGTTTTTCATGAAGTGGTGTTGCACTTTCGAACCGTGATTTTCCAAAGATAAGTCTGGCTGCCGTGTTTTGGGCAGTTTGGAGTTTTTTTAGGATTTGGGCTTTGCAGCCAATAAAGATACTGTTGTAGTAGTCCGCGTGGGTGAGTACTGTGGATTGTACCAGATTGCGGAACATTTTTTAGGGGGAGGAATGGTTTTACTCTTTTCAATACCCACATCATGTTGAACATCTTCTTCATCATGGCTTTCGCGTGAGTTTCTAGAGTTAGATGGTTGTCCAGCGTTACTCCTAGAATTTTCAAGTTGTCGGATATTGGAATTGTGACGTCGGGGGTGGTTGGAAGTAGAGTGGAGTGTCTTGAGGAGAGAATTAAGCGTTGAGTTTTTTCTTTGTTCAGTTTCATTTTGAAGGCATTGGCCCAGGAGGTTAAGATATTCATGCCAGTTATTACTTTTTCAGAGATTTCAGCAAGGGTGGATTGAAAAGGGATGAATATGGTGACGTCATCGGCATAAATGAAGGGGTTTAGGCCAACTTTGGATAGTGACTTGGCCAGAGGAATCATCATAAGGTTAAGAGGATCGGGGATAGAGGCGATTCTTGGGGGAGTCCACATTGTGAGGACTACGCAGGGGATATCGATGAGGTCAATTTGACTTGGTAGGTTCTTGTAGTGATGAAACTTTTTATCCATTTAATGATGTTTCCGCCTAGCCCTAGTTTGTCCAGTAGTTTTGTGAGAATATCGTGATCTACCATGTCAAATGCGCTGGATAGGTCGAACTGGAGAAGAAGTATGTTTTTGCCAAATGAAATTTCTTGCTTGAACTTGGATATTAAGGTGAGTAGTACTGTTTCCGTGCTGTGTGCAGGTCGGAAACCTGATTGTGACTCATGAAGTATGGAGAATTTTTGTATGAATTCGTTGAGTTGGGAGGTCACTCGATTTTTCCATTAATTTGGTTGGAGAGGGGATGGAGGCCACAGGTCAATAGTAGCAGGGCTTTTTTTGAGGGGGTACTTGGGGGTACTGAGTACTGTAGGGCTATTTCCCTGTGAGTCTTACTCGGCTGGTCTCAGCCTGTGAATACAACTATATAGGATGGAGCCATGAACTATGACCCTGTACTTCAGTGAAGCAAGCAGATTCAGCTTTCTGTTTTTGTCAGCTCTCTGCTTGTGGTAAATCACTGGCAGACCTGGAAAATCTCAAGGAGGCAGTGGACCACCTGCCCCTCCTTTTACCTCCCTGATAAGGACAAGGGGAGTAAGCCATGGCGCCAGCAAGGCTGATGAGACAGGATATGCCCATCACAAGGTAATAATTGAAGGTCAATAAAAGGTTTCTTGCTCAGGGAAGGAGCTGGACAAGATCCTGATTGGTTGCTGTCTGGTCACCTGAGAATCGGGGACTGAAGAGCGGGAAAGAGGGGATAAAAGGAACAGGGTCTGGAAGAAGGAGGGGAGGTTCGCCAAAAAAGTTCACCTGAAGGTTCGCCTGGAAGAGGGGTAGCTGGAGAGAGAAGACCAGCAAGACCTGAAGTGGTCCACAACCTTGTGAACTGTCTATCTGAAGAGAGTACCTGTTGGTCCAGCTGTGCCGGCCAGAGTGACTGTAATCCTGCTTGCTAAGGTGGACTCGCTGTGGAAGACAGCTTGAGTCTGAAGGGAAAACCTCTGCCAACCTCATATGAGAGACCACCCAAGAGTCAGCTCAGTGAGAATTACAGGGACTTATTCCTATTAGTCTGGGATTAGTTAGTGGGTTTTTACCTCAGCAAAGGCGGGTTAGTTCAGAACTGTGGTCAGGAAGGTGGCTGCTAACTGTATTACTTCATGACCTAGTCAGTTACAAATCAGGATTGTGTATAAGTAACCAGTAACCGTAATAACCGTGTTTTAGTTAGACAATACATTCTAAAGTGTTCTTATCAGCATAAGGTCTCTATATTTGTACCTAAGTCTTAGTGCAGAGTGTATCATTTATATTTTCTTATCGCTATAATAAATTCTAATATATTTCAGCGGTGACTTTTATTTATCACAGTTCTCTACTACGGAAGGAAAGTTCTGGTGTAGGCACCAGAAGAGGCAGGTTCCTGGAGAATAATACCCCTAGAAGAGCTCCCGCATTGCTCTTTAAAATGGCTGCAGAGACTTCCGCTGAAGTCTTGCGAAGCCGCCGTTGGAAGTCACGGCTGCAAGAAAGAGCTAAGAAGTTGTTAGCCAGACTTCTGTAAATGGGAACCTGGAAATCACTCGTGGGTAGCTTTTCCCAAAGAGTTATTTATTTATAATGCCTACAGTACCGGCACCTTTTCATTATCTGCTACAATTGACTCATGGTCCCCAAGTTTTAATGAAAGAGCTGAGGCTCTACACACCAATTCTGCCTTGTCATAGATTCTGTGACTGTTGCAGGGGGCCTGGCCATTGTAGGGTGGGTCCCTCAGTGATCACCCCACCCCGAAGGGTGGCCTGGCATTTGAGTACCGGCACCTTTTTCGCTAGAAAAAACACACTGATAGTTAGTGATGTCTTTCGCTGGTTTCTTGGGGTTTTTTCGTAATGGTGTGAGTAGAATATTGCCATATTCGGAGGGGAAGGAGCCTTGTTGAAGTAGGAAGTTTAGGTGGGTGGTGAGGTCCGTATGAATCGAGCTGGGGCATTTTCATTAGATAGTTGGGGCAGGGGTCCAGGTGGCAGTGCGATTTGGAGTTTGGATAGTGTTGCACGTCTTATATTCCGCCTGAAACGATATACTCATATCACCCCTCTTCTCAGGTCACGTCACTGGCTTCCGATCAGATACTGCATACAGTTCAAGCTTTTCCTTCTTACCTACAAATGCACTCAGTCTGCAGCCCCTCATTACCTCTCTACCCTCATTTCCCCTTACGTTCCCACCCGTAACCTCCGCTCACAGGACAAATCCCTCCTCTCAGTACCCTTCTCCACCACCGCCAACTCCAGGCTCCACTCATTCTGCCTCGCCTCACCCTATGCTTGGAATAAACTTCCTGAGCCCTTACGCCAAGCCCCCTCCCTACCCATCTTCAAATCCTTGCTCAAAGCCCACCTCTTCAATGTTGCTTTCGGCACCTAACCTATATACCTTTCAGGAAATCTAGACTGCCCCTATTTGACTGACTGTACATTTGTCCTTTAGATTGTAAGCTCCTTTGAGCAAGGACTGTCCTTCTATGTTAAATTGTACAGCACTGCGTAACCCTAGTAGCGCTTTAGAAATGTTAAGTAGTAGTAGTAGTAGATTTCATTGGTGGTAAGCAAGTGGGAGTTTTGGGCAACACATGCTATTCCGAGGTCTGCTGTGAACCCATGTCACCTATGAACCACAATAGCTTATTGGGCCTTCCAATAATACAAGACAACAGACTCTGAAGCTCAGCAAATGTTGGAAAGAGAATGGGACTGGGACTTGATATACCACCTTTTTCTGCAACTACATTCAAAGTGGTACACAGTATATACAGGTACTTATTTTTATCTGGGGCAATGGAAGGCTAAGTGACTTGCTCAGAAGGGAGGGGAATTGAACCCAGTTCCCCAGGATCAAAGTCCACTGCACTAACCACTAGGCTACACCTCCACTAGCAACATTCCATCTAGAACCTCAAGTAGGGAAAGGGAATGGGACTTGATATACTTCCTTTCTGTGGTTTTTTTTGCAACTACATTCAAAGTGGTTTACATGGTCTATACAGGTACGTCTTTGTATCTGGGACAATGGAGGGTTAAGTGACTTGCCCAGAGTCACAGGGAGCTGCAGTGGGACTTGATCGAAGTCCACTGCATTAGCCACTAGGCTACTCACTCCACTCCTTCGGATTCTGGAATCTTGCTGTTCTTTGGGGTTCTACATGGAATGATGCTACTCTTTATTTTATTTTTGTTACATTTGTACCCTGCGCTTTCCCACTCATGGCAGGCTCAATGCGGCTTACATGGGGCAATGGAGGGTTAAGTGACTTGCCCAGAGTCACAAGGAGCTGCCTGTGCCGGAAGTGGGAATCGAACTCAGTTCCTCAGTTCCCCAGGACCAAAGTCCACCACCCCAACCACTAGGCCACTCCTCCACTGTTGAGATTCTACATGGAATGTTGCTATTCCACTAGCAACATTCCATGTAGAAGTCGGCCCTTGCAGATCACCAATGTGGCCGCGCAGGCTTCTGCTTCTGTGAGTCTGACATCCTGTACGTACGTGCAGGACGTCAGACTCACAGAAACAGAAGCCTGCGCAGCCTTCTACATGGAATGTTGCTAGTGGAATAGCAACATTCCATGTAGAATCTCCAATAGTAGCAACATTCCACGTAGAATCTCCAATAGTATCTATTTTATTTTTGTTTACATTTGTACCCTGCGCTTCCCCACTCATGACAGGCTCAATGCAGCTTACATGGGGCAATGGAGGGTTAAGTGACTTGCCCAGAGTCACAAGGAGCTGCCTGTGCCTGAAGCGGGAATCGAACTCAGTTCCTCAGGATCAAAGTCCACCACCCTAACCACTAGGCCACTCCTCCCCCTGCATAGAATACTTGTTAATGAGACGTGATATACTGTATTTCTGTGGGGTTTTTTGCAACTACATTCAAAGTGGTATACATTGTATATACAGGTACGTATTTGTACCTGGGGCAATGGAGGATTAAGAAGGTGCAGTGGGAATTGAATCCAGTTCCCCAGGATCAAAGTCTGCAGCTCTAACCACTAGGCTACTCCTCCACTCCACCGTATAAAGCACACAATACTGATAATACAGGACTAACTGGGCCACTAAGACAGAAAGCAGCTTGAGATCAAATAATGATGCTCAGCACACAACTGTCCCCACTGACCACAGCCAGGAAGACAGGTTCAAGTGTCTAAACACACAACCTCAATGAGATTGTTTTATAGTACAAAGTTTGCAGACATTCTTTCCTAACAGTCGCCTCTCTGTCCCTGGTGGACTCAATCTTAGCTTTGCTGAAGTTAAGCAGTACAGAGATAGGTGAGTGGGAATTTAATCCAGATCCCCAGTTTTCCAGGCCTGGCGGGCCCCAACAATTATGCTACTAGTCCAGGCTGCGCTCCTATATGCATGGGTGATGGGGATGCTTAGACTCTCATGGCTACTGTCTTGCTATGGAACCAGCAGTTCAAGACAGATCGGCGAAAGTACCTTACTGAGGTGACAGCCTTTTGGGGGACAATGTGGAGGAGGTCACTGACCTCATTAAAAAACTTACTGACACCACTCCAGTCCACCTCTCGGTAGTCTCCAGCTGCATCCCTCCTCAACATGTGAAACTCCTCACATATATCAGAAATGTTTAATCATGCCTTCGGTTATATTACTATCATGTATTCCATTACCATGCAACCCCAAAATCCATTCTGTAATACCATATATCTATTCTCTTCTTACTTCCACTATCCAGGATGTATTGTAAGCCCCATTGAGCCTACAAAGAGGTGGGAAAATGTGGGATACAAATGCAATAAATAAATAAATAAATAAAATATAGAGAATGACACAGGGATCTGCAGTAACCGTGGGGACTGTTTTCAGTGGAGGTCTGTGGTTCTATGGTCCCCTCTGATAACCATCTAGTGTCAGAGAAGGCTGTAATATGTGGGAATTCTTGCTCTGATCTTCTACGTACCATAAGAAATATACCATTTGGACAAGTGGGGCAAGATATAGGGACCAGCCACCCCCAAGATATGGGGTGACAGAGAAGACAGAGGCTATGTTCCTTCAAAGGGGAAAGTCTTTATTCCTTACCAATTTAGATAATAACAAAGCAATCCAGGCAATAACAAATAGCAATTTGATATGAGAGGGAGAGAGAGAGACCACGGCTGTAAAAATGTACTCACTGTTGACAGTGGCGTTCCTAGGGGGGCGGCGATGGGGTGCGGTCCGCCCCAGGTGCACGCCGCCGGGGGGGGGGGTGCCGCGCACGCCTGTCCTCCGTTGTTCCATGCTTCTTCTCTGCCCCGGAACAGGTTACTTCCTGTTCCGGGGCAGAGAAGAAGCATGGAACAGCAGAGGACAGGCGCGCGCGGCACCCCACCCCCCCGGCAGCGTGCAACCGGCGGGGGCGGGGTCCTTCGCGGGGGTGTCGTTTCACTGGGGGGGTCCGTGCTGCACGTGGGGCGCTGCACCCAGGGGGCGGGGTGCATAGGCGATCCGCCCCGGGTGCCAGGCCCCCTAGGAACGCCACTGATCGTTGATCATCTCAGCTCTGCCTAAATACAATACAACAGTGACTTATATACCCTTTTTGTACAATGGAAATTCCCTCCCAAATCATACAGCCGCAACTTCAGCTAATTCTGTCTTACTTCATTGTTTACACTAGCCATTAAGCCCGTAAAAACGGGCGAGTATTGCAGCCCCTCCTCTTTCCCCTGGCCTCACCCCATCCAACGATCCTCCCCCCCACTATCCAGCAAACCCTCCCTCTTTCCCTTGGCCTCCCCCTTCCCTCCACCCATGTCCAGCAAACCCTCCTCTCTGCCCTGCCTCACCCCATGTCCAGCAACCATGCCCTCTCCCCCCTGTCCTCCCCCCATGTCCAGCTACCTTCCTCGCCGCCGCTCCCTCCCCCCTCCATGACGGGCCCCTGCACTGACCTGACAGTGCCTGCTGTCAGGTCAGTGCAGGGGGGGCCCGATACGGAGGGGGCGGGCAGCGGCGGCGGGGATGGGGGGGAGGATGGAGGTTGGTTCACGCGATGTTCGTCTTCCAGGCAGCAGCGGCGGCTGACAGTCGAACTCCGTTTCCCTCTCTGTCCGCCCGCTGACGTCATGACATCTTGACGCGAGGACGGGATCAGAGGGGAAGTCTGTACTGCCGCATTTGCAGGTGAGTCGGTCACTTGCCGTTTATATGTTGATAGATTGGAACAAACTATCTGAATGTTATGGAACACAGCATCTTATTAAGTCCAAGGTTTCTTTACAGGAGATTGAAGCCGTCATTTTGCCCACAGGAATTTCTCCAAGACCCACTGTCTTATTGTAGCGCCCCTAGGTTTCAGTGCTGCTCCGCTTCACAACAATAACAAAATTTGCTATTGGTCACAGCCACCGGGGTAAGATGTTTCCCCTGAAGCGGAGCACACGTCCACCCAGCACTACTGTCTTTTTTTTTTGTAATAAAGGAATAAAGTAACTAAAATAAAATAATTTTTATTAACAGAGTTGATTATTTTCAGAGTGTGAGCAACTCCATTCACGGGAGTAAAGCAATAAACCACTGTTTAACAGGTAAATATGTTTTGTTTATTCCACAGCCAACATTTGTTTAGCAGTTAACACATTTAAATAGTTTAAACAGCCCAAAATACTTTTCTTTCTGTTAAAACATTTTACAAGCCTTTATGTCAAATTCTTTTCCACCTTGTGGAAACTTAAATTACTTTCAAAAATACTTTTTAAGTTCAAAAGGCAAACCTGAAGTGACAACATGCAACAGTGCATATTATTAATCTGTACGCTAACAAAAAATTTACTTTTCCCAGTAACTTCAAGCTCATTCTCTTCCTAGGGTTCCGGATTTCATAGAACTGTAACAGGATTCTCAGCTAGTAAATCAGGAGACAAGAGGCAACTGGTTCCAAAGGCAAGACAGCTTTTATTGTTAGCAATGTAACAGCACTGAGTTCAGTCTCAGGATACTGTGTGTCAGAAATCATCTGACACTCACATTTATACCTCCCCTATGGGCCTGCGCATTAGGCACCTTATACATCATAGTTGACATGCGCAGTAAACATTTGTAGTTTTTGTAGTTCTTACAGTACATACACACGTCATAATACTGAAATGATACTAGCAAAGGAAATGAAACTTATCGCCCTGTTCTAGCACACACATATAATCACACAATGCTTCTTTCACAGAGTTGATAAGGCTCAATGGAACGTAAGGCTCAGAGATGCAGGGTGGGGGTTGCGACACTCCCAAGCTATCTTCTATTCATGTGGTGTCTACATGCAGGCTGGTTCTGTTTTCAAGCCTTGGCTACTAAATGTTACAAGCTGTTATCTACTGCACCTGCATCCTTTTGTATCTTGCAAGCAGGCGCTGACAGTTTGTGGTTAAGGCACAGTGCAAGAGAATGTAAAAGTTCTGTAAAAGTTCAGTTCTGGAATCAGGTATAAAGAAGGCAAAGTCCTTGGGTAAATATGCACAGGTCTTGAGGCCGTCCTGACAGTCCTGATCCAGTGCTGTTGAAGGCCGGATCCGGTGGCCACTTCTACAGAACCAAGTTCAAAAATTCATGAAACCAAGTTCAGGAATTCTCGGAACCGAAACCCAGCAAAACCCAAGTCCCAGCAAATCATCAGATAACTAGTTTAATAGTCCATAACCTTTGCTCCTATCTTGACCTTAGCCAAGAACAAGTTTCTTTGGTTTAAAATTGTTTATTTTTTTCCACAGGTCAAACGAACAACATCAGATACATCCGGAACTTTCAGGAACCTCAGGAACTTTCAGCTCTCAGGTAAGTGAGTGATGAACTTTGATATTGCAAGAAAAGCCAGTGCATAAGCTTAAAATTTCCTTAACCATTTCAACAGTCCAAAACTAAATTTATGTGTGCACACAAAACACACAAAAAATAGTTCTGCAAAATTATTTAGAATTAAAAAAAAAAAAAACTTATCCTCTACTTCACAGTTTCAGTCAAGAATCCCCTGCTGCAGGAAACTGGAACTGTCAGGAACCACCGCTGTCACTTAGGAACAACAGCAGCTGCCACTCCGGATTGCTGTTGGAACTCACAGGAACCTGCTTTAATGCAGTTGGTGCACAGGAACAGGACCTTAAACACTACTGTGACACTGATACAGGGGTTCTGGCACTAGTACTGGCTAACCTTAAAACCAGGCCCAGCTTCTTCATCTGACAGATCCTCCTCTAATGTCAGCTCTTGGAGATAAATAAAAAAAACCCTAAGCCACCCTGTTCAAGAATCCTGTGCTATATTCTGGAGTCTATTCCTCCAATGTCACTACTTTCTTGTACAATTGCCCTCTTAAAATAATAAACTCTTCTCCTTCAACTGGAAATTCCCCAGCCCAACACCCTTAAGGTGCTCACTCCGAATCCCAACAATTGTTGGGAAATAACTTCTGTGCCACTTTGGCCTTTCTCATATAAATTAAACCCCTTTGTCTGGAGCACTGGAGAATCCCTTTTCAATTCCCTACTCCTTCCCGTACAGCTTCCAAAAGGATTCTCTGCTTTATCAGCCTTTCACTGAAATAGCCTCTGTTTTCTCTTGGCTAGGGTTACCATATTTTGTCCCCCAAAAAGGAGGACACATGCCCCGCCCCCCACACACCACACACTCCACCCCCTTTCACACCATGTCCCGCCCCTTTCACGCCTTCGCTCCGCCCCCTGTCACATTTTCCCCTTCCCCCTGTCACACACCCCGTCACCCCCCTCCCCTTACCTTACTACTGCCCTGGTGTTCTAGTGACCTCTTCGGCGCAGGAAAGAGCCCCCTCTTTCCTGCCTGGAGCGCTGCCCTTTATGCATCCTTCCTGTTGCTGATCTTGGTGCCGATTCAAAATGGCCACCGAGAGTTGAAGTTTCACGAGGTCATTTCAACTCTTGGCGGCCAGGAAGGAAGGATGCATGCAGGGCAGTGCTCCGGGTAGGATAGAGGGGGCTCTTTCCTGCCCCGAAGGCGGAAGAGGTCACTAGACCACCAGGGCAGTAGTAAGTAAGGGGAGGGGAGGCTAGCAATCTGCCTGTTTGTCCGGATTTCTGGACAAATAGGCAGGCTGGCGGGCAGGCCGTCCTATAGGACGGCCCGCCCACCAGCCTGCCCGTTTGTCCAGAAATCCGGACAAACAGGCAGATTGGCAAAACCCGTCCGGTTGCCCGGACATGTCCTCAAAAGAGGACATGTCCGGGTAAATCCGGACATATGATAACCCTACTCTTGGCCTATACTCTGCAGAAAGAAAACTTTTTTCGTCTGCTAGCATTGAAAAGCCTCCCTGTCAATCCTCTTTTCCTACCCTTCTCCTCCTCTACCCAAGCCGTAGTGAAGGAAACCAGAACTAGATGACGTGGAGGGGCATCATCGAACGTCGTCGGTGAAATAGATCGCGGCGATGTATTTTGGCGGCGGCGCAACAGCTGGCCGGAACCGTATTATCGAACAAAATGGCCGGCCATCTTTTTTTTCGATAATACAGTTTAGCCCGGCCAAATGGCAGAGTTCGCCGGGTTTGAGATCGCCGGTTTTGTTTTTCAGCGATAATGGGAAAAAATGCTGGCCATCTCAAACCCGGCGAAATCCAAGGCATTTGCTCGGGAGGAGCCAGCATTTGTAGTGCACTGGTCCCCCTGACATGCCAGGACACCAACCGGGCACCCTAGGGGCACTTCTAAAAATGTTTTAAAAATACACAAATAGCTCCCAGGTGCATAGCTCCATAGCTCCCTTACCTTGGGTGCTGAGCCCCCTAAATCCCCCAACTCCACTCCCCACAACTCTACACCACTACCATAGCCCTTATGGGTGAAGGGGGGCACATACATGTGGGTACAGTTGATTTGGGGGGGGGGGGGGTTGGAGAGCTCAACACTTTGCACCACAAGTATAACAGGTAGGGGGGGATGGACCTGGGTCTGCCTGCCTAGAGTGCACTGCACCCATTAAAAACTGCTCCAGGGACCTGCATACTGCTGTCAGGGAGCTAGGTATGACATTTCAGGCTGGCATAGAGACTGGCAAAAAGGTGTTTTATTTTTTTAGTGTGGGAGGGGGTTGGTGACCACTGGGGGAGTTTAGGGAGGTCATCCCCCATTCCTCCGGTGGTCATCTGGTCAATTGGGGCATCTTTTTGAGGCTTGATCGTGAAAATTAAAGGACCAAGTAAACCCGGCAAATACTGATTAACGCCGCTTTTGTTTTTTCCATTATCCGCAAAAGCCGGTCATCTGGTAGCCATGCCCATGCCTGCCCATGTCCCGCCTTCGCTTCACCGCCGACACGCCCCCTTGAACTTTCGCCGGCGACGGGGAAAGCAGCGATGGTGTCAAAAAAGCCGCTTTCGATTATACCAATTTCGCCGCTTTTGCGAAATCACCGGCCATCTCCCGATTTATGTCGGAAGATGGCCGGTGATCACTTTTGAAAATAAGCCTGATCATCTGATAGGGAAGAAGCTGGAAACTACAGGCCGGTAAGCCTCACTTCAGTTATTGGAAAAGTAATGGAAGCCATGCTGAAGGAAAGGATAGTGAATTTCCTGGAAGCCAATAAGTTGCAAGATCCGAGACAACATGGTTTCACCAGAGGGAAATCGTGCCAAACGAATCATTGAATTCTTTGACTGGGTGACAGGAGAATTAAATGAAGGACGTGCTATGGACGTCATCTACTTAGATTTCAGCAAGGCTTTTGACACAGTTCCCCACAGGAGGCTCTTGAATAAACTAGAAGGGCTGAAGTTAGGACCCGAAGTGGTGAACTGGATTAGGAACTGGTTGACGGGCAGACGCCAGAGGGTGGTGGTAAATGGAGTTCGCTCGGAGGAGGGAAAGGTGAGTAGTGGAGTGCCTCAGGGATCGGTGCTGGGGCCCATTCTGTTCAATATATTTGTGAGTGACATTGCCGAAGGGTTAGAAGGTAAAGTTTGCCTTTTTGCGGATGACACCAAGATTTGCAACAGAGTGGACACCCCGGAGGGAGTGGAAAACATGAAAAAAGATCTGAAGAAGCTGGAAGAATGGTCTAACGTTTGGCAATTAAAATTCAATGCGAAGAAATGCAAAGTGATGCACTTAGGGAGTAGAAATCCAAGGGAGGCGTATGTGTAGGTGGGGAGACCCTGATAGACACGGACGGGGAGAGGGATCTTGGGGTGATAGTATCTGAGGACCTGAAGGCGATGAAACAGTGCGACAAGGCGGTGGCCGTAGCGAGAAGGTTGCTAGGCTGTATAGAGAGAGGTGTGACCAGCAGAAGAAAGGAGGTTTTAATGCCCCTGTATAAGACGTTGGTGAGGCCCCACCTGGAGTATTGTGTTCAGTTTTGGAGGCTGTACCTTGCGAAGGATGTTAAAAAAATGGAAGCGGTGCAAAGAAAAGCTACGAGGATGGTATGGGAGTTGCGTTCCAAGATGTATGAAGAGAGACTTGCTTACCTGAACATGTATACTCTGGAGGAAAGGAGGAACAGGGTGATATGATACAGACGTTCAAATATTTGAAAGGTATTAATCCGCAAACGAATCTTTTCCGGAGATGGGAAGGCGGGTAGAACGAGAGGACATGAAATGAGATTGAAGGGGGGCAGACTCAGGAAAGATGTCAGGAAGTATTTCTTCACGGAAAGGGTGGTGAACGCTTGGAATGCCCTCCCGCGGGAGGGGTGGAGATGAAAATGGTAACGGAATTCAAACATGCGTGGGATAGGCATAAAGGAATCCTGTGCAGAAGGAATGGATCCACAGAAGCTTAGCTGAAATTGGGTGGCGGGGTGAAGAGGAGTTGTTGGTTGAGAGGCTAGGATAGGGGAGGGCAGACTTATACGGGGTCTGTGCCGGAGCCGGTGATGGGAGGCGGGACTGGTGGTTGGGAGGCGGGAAATACTGCTGGACAGACTTATACGGTCTGTGCCCTGAAAAAGACAGGTACAAATCAAGGTAAGGTATACACATATGAGTTTATCGTTGGCAGACTAGATGGACCGTGCAGGTCTTTTTCTGACGTCATCTACTATGATACTATGTTACTATCTGTCCCCCCTGACCCAATCAAACTCTCTACCTAAGCCGTAGTCAAGGAAACCAGAACTGGATGACATCATCTGTCCCCCTGAGCCAATCAAACTCTCTACCCAAGCCGTAGTCAGGAAACCAGAACTGGATGACATCATCTGTCCCCCCTGAGCCAATCAAACTCTCTACCCAAGCCGTAGTCAAGGAAACCAGAACTGGATGACATCATCTGTCCCCCCTTGAGCCAATCAAACTCTCAAACACCAGAGTTACAGTTTGTGCTGAGAAAATAGAATCTGGATTTTCCTGATGTCAGCTCAAAGATGCGCAGCCCCTTAAAACTGCGTTCTCCCCAGAAACAACTTTAAATTAATATTTTTTTTGGTCAGATCCCCATAATTCAGCCAAATAGGACCCCCAAATGCCCTTACTAACAAAAGAATTTAATTAATTAATTTTCTCCAACGCCCTGTCCAGGCCTCGATTTCAGGCCTACTCAGAGCTTCAGAGCCTTACTGAGCATGTGCAAAGCTTGTAATTACCCAGTAATGCTCTCTGCCTTCCCCTCACTTGAAGCCAAAGTTGCCAGGTGGGCGGTTTTCTCGCCCAATTGGGCGACCAGCTGTGGGAAAGGTTTGACGGCTGCGGGCTGCGGGAAATTGGGCTGCTTTTTCACAGCTGCGGTGCGGGTTTGGGCGGTTTTCCGGGGCTTCTATTGGTCCATTTGGTCCAATAGAAGCCCGCAGAGGCGGGGTTAATGACGTCAGAGGTTATGTCGGGGGTGGGGTTAATGATGTCGGAGGCTACGTCGGGGCAGGGTTAATGACGTCGGAGGAGCGTCAGAGGTGGGGTTAAAGATGTCGGAGGCGGGGTTAAAGATGTCAGGGGCGGGGTTGATGGCGTTGGAGGCAGGGTTGATGACGGAGGCGGGGTTTGACTTTGTGTGGGTTTTGGGCGGGTTTGGGGTTGTTTGTGGGTGGGGAAAATTTTTTCAACCTGGCAACCTTGCTTGAAGCCAGCCATCAGGGCTGGTCACAAACAACTTCTGCTGCAAGCCTCCCTGGTGCCACCTTCCACCAGATCAGCCCCTAAAATGTCCCAAAATGGGCCAGGAGTATCCTGGACCCCCTAGAAGGGTCTCAAAATTAGAGCAAAAAAAAAAACCAAAGAAATTGAACTGGCCTCAGACCTCCTCCGGAACCCCAAAAGGATCCAGAAATGCCTCAGACTGCCTCTGCAGCCCCGAAAAACCACAACCAGCTCCACACAACAGGTAAACACACTTTTAATTTATTTTTAACCCTATTGCATCATCATTGTTTTTGTCTAGTAACCTCACATCTTCGCTTTCAAACTGTGGTATACATTCTTAGTGTCCTTGTGATGTAGAGACAGTGGCACCAACTCTGTCAGGGAGGGGAAGAGCGCTCCTTGCTGTGGATCAGCATGACCTCGAATTCACAGCTTTCAGAGAAGTAAAGTACAGAAAGATGCAGCTCTCAGGCATTTTAAGTTTGAGCCCTTAGCTATGCAGTTCATGGGCCATAACTGACCTGTCAGTGGTCAGAAAAGTGCAAATCAATTCAGGATGGAGACAGAGCTTGCGGGGACAGATCCCATGGGGACGGTGCAGGGACAGGGCCCACAGAGATGGGACAAACTTTGTCCCTGTGTTATTTCTACTTGGAAACCTGTTATGAACTGGACTGTTATTTATGTTTGAGTGATGCAGACAACGATATTTTTTTATTTTTTTGGAAAAACAAGCACTCATGCTGGCCACAACTAGCAAAATTTGCACGGGGGGATCCTGTACATCCTGCTACCAGCACATCTTCTAAGAAGACCCTTCTATTCCAGGAAGGACTGTGGAAGACAGGAGAGCTAGACTGAATCCTGAGATTGTTGATGACTTATTAAACAATCATAACAGTGCTTCATAGGGCATATTTCTCCCTCTAGGGCAAACAGAGCGGGTTGCATTTTGTACCCTGGACATTTTAGCAGGGTGGATTACGATTCCTTGGGGTAGTAGAAATTAACTATTGTTGGGTTGGAAGGTAGAGGTGGTGGTTGTGGGGGGGTTATTATAGCTGCTCTTGTTATTATTGTTTTCTATTTGTAATTTATAGACAACAGTTGCACAGCATATTGTTCCTTTGTATACTTTAATAAAAAGATTTAAATATAAATCATAAGTGTTCAAGGCTTCTGTAGATGTGGACAGAGCCCATGGGGATGGACGGGGCCAGAACCTGCGGGAATGTGGCGGGGACGGGGAGGGGATGGAGACAGAACCCACAAGGACTGGGCAGGGACAGGACAAACTTTGTCCCCGTGTCATTTTCTAGTTGGAAGGGTAGAGGGTGGTGGTGGGAAGGAGGGTTATTATAGCTGCTCATTGTTATTATTGTTTTCTATTTGTAATTTGTACACAATAGTTGCATAGCATGTTGTTCCTTTTTATACTTTAATAAAAAGATTTAAATATGATCATAATTCTTCGAGGCTTCTGCAGACGAGGACATGCATTTAGCAACAGGAAGTCTGGTGCACATCACTGATCAAAACAATCTTTTGCAACTTCCCAGTCAATGTCATGAAACTTTCATCTATTAGGAAGTGTGTATTTTCTCACGTTGGTTCCTTGCTTTGTAACTGTACTACTACTACTTAACACTTCTATAGCGCTACAAGGCATACACAGCACTGTACACCATACAAAAAGACAGTCCCTGCTCAAAGAGCTCACAATCTAAAAATGGAATGTTGCTAGTGGAATAGCAACATTCCATGTAGAATCTCAAGTAATAGCAACATTCCAGAATCTCAAATAGTAGCAACATTCCATGTTCCACTGCACTAACCACTAGGCTACAACTCCACTAGCAACATTCCATCTAGAAGCCTGCATACATGCAGACGTCAGACTCACAGAAACAGAAGCCTGCGCAGCCGCGTTGCTGATCTGCAAGGGCAGGCTTCTACATTACTACTACTACTTATCATTTATATAGCGCTACAAGGCATACGCAGCGCTGTACACCATACAAATAAAGACAGTCCCTGCTCAAAGAGCTTACAATCTAAATAAGACAGGTAAGAGACAGAACAACTAAGGGGTAAGGGGAATTAAATAGAGGAGGGGATAAAAGGTACAGGCAAGTGAGCAGTGGTTAGTACTCAAAAGCGGTGTCAAAGAGGTGGGCTTTTAGCTTGGACTTGAAAACGGCCAAAGATGGGGCTAGGCGTACATGCTCGAGAAGTCTATTCCAGGCGTGTGGTGCAGCGAGATAGAAGGAACGGAGTCTGGAATTAGCAGTAGAGGAGAAGGGGACAGACCAGAGAGATTTGTCAACAGAACGGAGTGCCCGAGGGGGGGTGTAGGAGAGACAAGAGTGGAGAGGTACTGGGAGCTGCAGAGTGAATGCACTTATAGGTCAGTATGAGAAGTTTGAATTGAATGCGGAAACGGATAGGGAGCCAGTGAAGTGACTTGAGGAGAGGGCTAATGTGAGCATAGCGACTTTGGCGGAAAATGAGTCGTGCAGCAGAGTTTCGGACTGCCTGAGGAACTTCAAATGCTTCTTCATATACTGTATTTTGCAAGCTTTTAAAGCCTTGGATGTTTCATCAGTATCATCAGTGTGATGTGTTAGGGATGTTGATTGCCTGTCGTCTGTCCGTCAACCAGTTCCTAATCCAGTTCACCACTTCGGGACCTATCTTCAGCCCTTTAGTTTATTTAAGAGCCTCCTGTGAGGAACCGTGTCAAAGCTTTGCTAAAATCTAAGTAGATTACGTCTATAGCACGTCGATGATTCAATTCTCCAGTTACCCAATCAAAGAATTCAATGAGATTCGTTTGGCACGATTTCCCTCTGGTAAAACCATGTTGTCTCGGATCTTGCAGCTTGTTGGCTTCTAGGAAATTCACTATCCTTTCCTTCAGCATGGCTTCCATTACTTTTCCAATAACCGAAGTGAGGCTTACCGGCCTGTAGTTTCCAGCTTCTTCCCTATCACCATTTTGTGAAGAGGTACCACCTCCGCCGTTCTCCAGTCCTCGGAACCTCTCCAGTCTCCAAGGATTATTAAACAAATCTTTAAGAGGACCCGCCAGGACCTCTCTGAGCTCCCTCAATATTCTGGGGGATCCCGTCCGGTCCCATGGCTTTGTCCACCTTTAGCTTTCCAAGTTGTTGATACACACTCTCTTCCGTGAACGGTGCTATATCCATTCCATTCTCAGGTGTACTTTTGCCAGTCCCTCGCGGTCCTTCTCCAGGATTTTCTTCAGTGAAAACCGAACAAAAGTATCTATTTAGTAATTGGCTTTTTCTTCATCATTATCTACATAGCGTTCGCTCTATCTTTTAGTCTCACAATTCCCTTTTAGTCCCTTCTTTCACTAATATACCTGAAGAAATTTTTGTCGCCCCTCCTTACATTTCTAGCCATTTGTTCTTCTGCTTGTGCCTTCGCCAGACGTACCTCTCTCTTGGCTTCTTTCAGTTCATCCGGTATTCCTCCCCGTGTTCCTCTTCTTGAGATTTTCTATTTCTGGAACGCCAACTCTTTAGCCTTTATTTTCTCAGCCATTGCCTGGAGAACCATATCGGTTTCCTTTTCCTTTTATTTACTCTCCTTACATAAAGGTCTGTGGCCCTATTTATTGCTTCTTTCAGCCTGGACCACTGCCCTTCCACTTCCTGTTCGTCCTCCCAGCCCATCATCTCCTTCCTCAGGTATTCCCCCATTTACTAAAGTCAGCACGCTTGAAATCCAGGACTTTGAGTTTAGAGTGGCCGCCCTCCACTTCAGCTGTTATATAAACCAAACCGTTTGATGGTCACTGTTTCCCAGATGTGCACACATCCCACATTTGACACATATCCCCATTTGTGAGCACCAGATCCAGCATCGCTCCCTCCCTCGTGGGTTCCGTCACCATCTGTCTGAGCAGAGCACTTTGGAAAGCATCTACGATCTCTCTACTTCTTTCCGATTTGGCAGACGGAACCTTCCAATCTACATCCGGCAGATTGAAATCTCCCATCAACAGAACCTCTTTTTTCTTTCCTAATTTTTGAATATCTGCAATCAGATCTTTATCTAGTTTGTCCCGTCCGTGGCCGTGACAACCCTCAGACTTACCCTGTTTCTGGGAGTCAGTGTCTGTGCTGGCTTCTGCTTGTCGCTGTGTCTGTGTCTGTCCTAGGTTCTCTCTGGCTCTGTGTGCTGATTGCCCTACTGAACCTCACCTGTGTGGGCTTTGCCTCTTCCAAGATGGCTGCCGCCTCCTCCTCCTTGCCAGTACCCAAGATGGCTCCCGCTGTTCCTTCCTATGGGATGACTGCTCTGTGTGTCAAGCCTCTGTTTGGTTGCAAGGTGATTGCTACAGCTGTGGCTCTGGTGTTGATGGGCTTTATTAGTCACCTGAAGACTACAGTCCTGGCCTTTGCATCTCATCTAAAGGTCCTGGTGTATTGAGTGCCCTGTACCCGGTGTCAGTGTTTGCTCTGTGTGAGTTCTATGTTTGTTAGACTAGCTAGCTTAGGCACCGTGTGGCTTATAGCCTGTGTATAGCTTTGCTAGTGTTCTATGTTTGTTCAGACTAGTTAGCTTAGGCACCGTGTGGCTTGTTGCCTGTGCATAGCTCTACTAGTTCTCTGTGTTTGTTTCCAGTGTATGACTAGTTAGCTTAGGCACCGTCTGGCTTGTTGCCTGTGCATAGCTCTACTAGTTCTCTGTGTTTGTTTCCAGTGTATGACTAGTTAGCTTAGGCACCGTCTGGCTTGTTGCCTGTGCATAGCTCTACTAGTTCTCTGTGTTTGTTTCCAGTGTATGACTAGTTAGCTTAGGCACCGTGTGGCTTGTAGCCTGTGCATAGCTCTACTAGTTCACTGTGGTTGTTTAGTGTTAGACTGGCCGCCCTTGCTAGTCACTATCCCAAGACTGTGTTTGTTCCTAGGGTTAGACTAGCCGCCCTTGCTAGTCACTATCCCAAGACTGTGTTTGTTCCTAGTGTTAGACTGGCCGCCCTTGCTAGTCACTATCCCAAGACTGTGTTTGTTCCTAGTGTTAGACTAGCCGCCCTTGCTAGCCACTATCCCAAGACTGTGTTTGTTCCTAGTGTTAGACTGGCCGCCCTTGCTAGTCACTATCCCGAGACTGTATTATTCCTAGTGAGACTAGTCAGCTTAGGCACCGTCTGGCTTGTAGCCTGTGCATAGCTCTGCTAGTTCTCTGTGATTGTTCCTAGTGTAGACTAGCCAGCTTAGGCACCGTCTGCTTGTAGCCTGTGCTTAGCTCTGCTAGTTCTCTGTGTTGGTTCCTAGTGACAGACTAGCCAGCTTAGGCACCGTCTGGCTTGTAGCCTGTGTAAAGCTTTGCTAGTGTTCTGCGTTTGTGTCCAGGGCATGACTTGTTAGCTTGGGCACAGCTTAGTTGTTAGCTGGTGTATAGCCTTCCAAGTCTCCTTAGTTTGCTCTGTGTATGTTCCTGTGTATGACTGTTTGCCTGGTATAGCGTTCCTATTAGCCTGGGTACAGTTTACTAGTCATGGTGTTGATTCCTGCCGACTGCCAGACCCGCTGACAGTTCCTAGCTTGTCTGCCTTGCCTTCGCCTAGTGCCAGGGGGGCCACTCCTAGGATCTTCATTCCTGCTGTTCCTGTAAGCCTACCGCTGCCAGAACCTGAGGGCTCACCCGAGGAGAAGGCAGTCAAGTGTAGGTGAAGCCTAGGTCCAGAGTGTTCCAGTTTCCGCGGGTTCCGCTCCAGTGTGTTCCGTCCAGCGGGTTTCACTCCTGTATGTTTCAGGCCAGTGGGGCCCTCCAGTGTGGCCAGTCCATGGGGCCCCACTCCAGTGGCGCACACCGGCCGTGCGTTCCAGTTCCGAGTGTTCCGGTGTAGTACTCCAGTCCGGAGTTCCGGTCCAGTCCTTATCTCCTCTCTACCTGGAGGGTGATTTTGCCTAAAGGACTCACAAACCCCCGCGCTCCCGGGGAAGAAGCCTGAAGGTATGCCAAGGTCCTCGAGAGCGCGGCAAGCGCGAGAGACGCGACAGGATGCAAAGGCCATGAGTTCGGCGAGATCATCAGTCCAGGTGGGCTTCATGCCCATAAGTCCGTGCCCTATGGACAATCCGAGGGGAAAGTCTGATTATTTTTTTTTTGATTCCAAGGACAGCCTAGTTTCTATTTTGGATCCCTATTTAAGCCTGTGGGAATACCGAGAGGAACTTCTGTCGAATCCAGCCTTTACGGCTACTCCTGAAGCAGCAGCAGAGAGAAAGCGTGTCTACCGGAGTCTGGGCCACTATAACCCAGTTTCTGACCACTATAACCCAGTTTCTGACATGAATTCGGCCATCACGCTCCGTGAGTACCGCCTCAGACTTCGGGAAGACCCAGCTCTGTGGGATACTCCGGAGGCTGAGATCGAAGGAAGACGCCGGGAACGTTCTCCGCCCGGGTCTTTTCAACCACCTCAGCCGAGTAGCCGGCCGTACCATGGTGGGGTAGCTCTTCGTCGGGATCCCAGTCCACCGATGCTGAGTCCAGTTCGAGGAGGGTTTCCGGTGGAGCCTTGGAAGCCTTTCCGAGTGAAGCCTCCAGCCAAGCCGCTGAGGTCGGGCCGAGGGAGGCGTCGGACCAAGCCCCTGACTTCAGGTCAAGTAGCGCTGCCTCCTAAGCGCCTGAGTCCAGTCCAGGGGATGCTTCATACTGAACCTCCTATTCCAGTCCAGGTGACGGGGAAGCTTAAGTCTCCGAGGCTAGTCCGAGGGAGGCGTTCGATGGAGCCTCGGATTCCTATGCAAGTGGCGCTCCAGGTCGAGCCTCCAGTCCTCGTCCAAATGGCACGCCCTTTGAAGTCTCCGAGGCCAGTCCAAGGGAAGCCTTCGATGGAGCCTCAGATTCCTGTGCAAGTGGCACTCCAGGTCGAGCCTCCAGTCCTCCTTCAAATGGCACGCCCTTTGAAGTCTCCGAGTCCAGTCCGAGGGAAGCTTTTGATGGAGCCTCAGAGTCCGTGCAAGTGGCGCTTCGGGTCGAGTCTCCGGTTCTTGTCCAAGCGACCCGTCCAGTCAAGCCACTGAGTCCAGTTCGAGTGGCGCTTCCGCTTGAGCCTCCGATCCCTGTCCAAAGGGTGTGTTCGGCCAAGCCTCAGTTAAAGTTCCGCCCTGCCAGGAGGCAGAGGGCGCATCGAGTTGCAAGTCCAGTCAAGATGCTGAGTCTGGATCGAGTTGCAAGTCCAGTCAAGATGCTGAGTCTGGATCAAGTTGTAGTTCCAGTCAAGATGCTGAATCTGCACCAAGTGCAGAGGTCAGCCAAGATATTGAGTCTGCTCTTGAGGATGAGATGACGTTCCAAGAGGACTGTGATAGACCTTGTTTTGATTCAGCCTGGGAGAAGACCTCTGAAGCAATAGCGGAGAGAAGGTGTGTTCAACGGCTTGGGGCCCGGAGAAAACCATCTTCTGCATTTCAGCCTGCTAGCCCTCCTGCGGAGACCGTCACCTCAGCTAGCCGTCCTGCTAGCCAACTCCAGAGACAGTGCTCCTCTTCAGCTAGCCATCCTGCTAGCCCCCTTCAGAGACTGTGTCTTCTTCAGCTAGCCGTCCTTGCTAGCCAACTCCAGAGACAGTGCTCCTCTTCAGCTAGCCGTCCTGCTAGCCCCCTTCAGAGACTGTGTCTTCAGCTAGCCGTCCTTGCTAGCCAACTCAAGAGACAGTGTTCCTCTTCAGCTAGCCGTCCTGCTAGCCCCCTTAAGAGACTGGGTCCTCTTCAGCTAGCCGTCCTTGCTAGCCACCTCAAGAGACTTTGGTCTGATCCTGCCCTGGGGAATATTCCTGAAGCTAAGGCTAGAGAGACGTCCCAGTCCGGGCAGAGGGGTGCGTCCAGCCCTGCAGCTGAATCTCTTCCAAGTTCCAGTTCTAACCAAGATGCTGAGCCTGTTCCGAGTTCCAGTTCCAGCCAGGAGGCTGAGTCCGTGTCCAGTTCCAGGGCCGACCAAGAGGTTGAGGTCGCCCTAAGTTCCAGTGTTCGTCAGGAGGCGGACCTTATGCTGAGTTCCCGTTCCAGTCAGGCTCCTGAATCCAGTTCCAGTCAAGGGGTTGAGGCCAGTCCGGGTTCCTATCCCGGCTCCGTGTTGGATGCCAACCCGGGTGCTAGTTCCAGATCCATTTCTGTTCAGACGTCTAGCTCCTGGCAAGATGGGAATGCCACTTCGAGCCTCAGCCCAGCTTCTGATGTCAGCTGGGGTAGTGACTCCAGCCCTGTTCCTGTCATTTCATGGATTTGCCAAGAGGTTCAGGACATTGTGGGTTCCCTCAGGGGAGGGTTACTTTTGAATTGGGTTCCTCTTGATGTATCCATGTTCCTGAGGTTGCCCCGTGGTGACCCGAAGGAGCTTCCTGGTCACAAGTTCTACTCTTGTCTGCCAGTTTTGAACTTCATTGTGACTTCCAGCCCAGTGATCTATGTCTGGCTTTTGAGACCTATCAGGAAGTTTCATCATAGTTACCCCTGGATACCCGACCGTCTCCGGGAGACCGAGAGGGGGGTCTTGAGGAGGGGATACTGTCAGGTCCGTGGCCGTGACCACCTTCAGACTTACCCTGTTTCTGGGAGTCAGTGTCTGTGCTGGCTTCTGCTTGTCTCTGTGTCTGTGTCTGTCTTAGGTTCTCTCTGGCTCTGTGTGCTGATTGCCCTACTGAACCTCACCTGTGTGGGCTATGCCTCTTCCAAGATGGCTGCCGCCTCTTCGTCTCTGCCAGTATCCAAGATGGCTCCCGCTGTTACTTTCTATGGGATGCCTGCTCTGAGTGTCAAGCCTCTGTTTGGTTGCAAGGTGATGGCTGCAGCTGTAGCTCTGGTGTTGAGGGCTTTATTAATCACTTGGAGACTACAGTCCTGGCCTTTGCATCTCATCTAATCTCATCTAAAGGTCCTGGTGTATAGAGTGCCCTGTACACAGTTTCAGTGTTTGCTCCGAGTGAGTTTCTATGTTTGTCTAGCTAGCTTAGGCACCGTGTGGCTTATAGCCTGTGTATAGCTTTGCTAGTGTTCTATGTTTGTTCAGACTAGTTAGCTTAGGCACCGTCTGGCTTGTTGCCTGTGCATAGCTCTACTAGTTCTCTGTGTTTGTTTCCAGTGTATGACTAGTTAGCTTAGGCACCGTCTGGCTTGTAGCCTGTGCATAGCTCTGCTAGTTCTCTGTGTTTGTTTCCAGTGATAGACTAGCCAGCTTAGGCACCGTGTGGCTTGTAGCCTGTGCATAGCTCTACTAGTTCACTGTGGTTGTTTAGTGTTAGACTGGCCGCCCTTGCTAGTCACTATCCCAAGACTGTGTTTGTTCCTAGTGTTAGACTGGCCACCCTTGCTAGTCACTATCCCAAGACTGTGTTTGTTCCTAGTGTTAGACTGGCCGCCCTTGCTAGTCACTATCCCAAGACTGTGTTTGTTCCTAGTGTTAGACTAGCCGCCCTTGCTAGTCCCTATCCCAAGACTGTGTTTGTTCCTAGTGTTAGACTGGCCGCCCTTGCTAGTCACTATCCCGAGACTGTATTATTCCTAGTGAGACTAGTCAGCTTAGGCACCGTCTGGCTTGTAGCCTGTGCATAGCTCTGCTAGTTCTCTGTGATTGTTCCTAGTGTAGACTAGCCAGCTTAGGCACCGTCTGGCTTGTAGCCTGTGCTTAGCTCTGCTAGTTCTCTGTGTTGGTTCCTAGTGACAGACTAGCCAGCTTAGGCACCGTCTGGCTTGTAGCCTGTGTAAAGCTTTGCTAGTGTTCTGCGTTTGTGTCCAGGGCATGACTTGTTAGCTTGGGCACAGCTTAGTTGTTAGCTGGTGTATAGCCTTCCAAGTCTCCTGAGTTTGCTCTGTGTATGTTCCTGTGTATGACTGGTTTGCCTGGGTATAGCGTTCCTATTAGCCTGGGTACAGTTTACTAGTCATGGTGTTGATTCCTGCCGACTGCCAGAACCCGGACAGTTCCTGCTTGTCTGCCTTGCCTTCGCCTAGGTGCCAGGGGGCACTCCTGGATCTTCATTCCTGCTGTTCCTGTAAGACCTACCGGCTGCCAGAACCTGAGGGCTCAACCCGAGGGAGAAGGCAGTCAAGTGTAGGTGAAGCCTAGGTCCAGAGTGTTCCAGTTCCGCGGGTTCCGCTCCAGTGTGTTCCAGTCCAGCGGGTTTCACTCCTGTATGTTTCAGTCCAGTGGGGCCACTCCAGTGTGTCCAGTCCAGTGGGCCCCACTCCAGTGCGCACCCGTCCGGTGCGTTCCAGTTCCGAGTGTTCCGGTGTAGTACTCCAGTCCGGAGTTCCGGTCCAGTCTTATCTCCTCTCTACCTGGAGGGTGATTTTGCCTAAAGGACTCACAAACCCCGCGCTCCCGGGGAAGAAGCCTGAAGGTATGCCAAGGTCCTCGAGAGCGCGGCAAGCGCGAGAGACGCGACATAGTTCCTCTAATTGTGTGGGGGGTCTGTAGACAACACCCACGTGGACAGAAGTTCTATCCTCTCTTTTTAAGGTGATCCATATCGCTTCTTCTTTTCCCCAGGTCCCTGTCATTTCAGTCGCCATGATATCATTCCTCACATACAGAGCTACTCCTCCACCTTTACGACCCTCTCTATCCTTCCTAAATAGATTATAGCCTGGTATGCTTGCATCCCATTTGTGGGAACTGTTGAGCCACGTCTCTGTGACGTCCACAGCAGCCCCTCCAATCGGAACACTTTCTAGCAAAGTCCTTTGCTAGTCCTCGCGCGCCGATGCGCACCGCGCATGCGCGGCCGTCTTCCCGCCCGAACCGGCTCGTGCCGGCCAGTCTCATATGTAGCAAGACAAAGAGAAGGGAAGACACAACTCCAAAGGGGAAGCGGGCGGGTTTGTGAGAACAATCAGCCTGCTGTCCTCGGAGAATACCTTCTACAGGTATGTAGCATTCGCTTTCTCCGAGGACAAGCAGGCTGCTTGTTCTCACTGATGGGTGACGTCCACGGCAGCCCCTCCAATCCCAAGGGACCTTTGAGAGTTTCCAGGGCTATGGAGCAGTTATACCCTCTGGGTGAGGGGCATATGGCTCGTTTTCAAATGCCTACAGTGGATGCCCTAGTAACATCCAGCCTTTAATGTCGGGCAAAGGAGAGCTTAGAAGTCCATGTTGCTGCACTGCATATCTCTTGAAGAGAGAGTGCTCCAGTTTCAGCCCAAGAGGAAGAAATCGCTCTAGTAGAATGCGCCTTAAAGGCTACAGGCGGAACCCTGCCGGCCAGCAGATAAGCTGAAAAGATAGTTTCTTTGAGCCAGGGGGCAATAGTGGCTTTAGACGCTGGAGACCCTCTGCGAGAACCGGATAGCAAAACAAACAGATGATCAGAAGTCCTGAAAGAGTTAGTAACTCGCAGATACTGCAGCAGAGTCCTGCGCACATCCAAAAGGTGCAGCTGCCCAAAAGATTCTGGAAACTCTTCCTCTGAAAAAGAGGGCAAGAAAATAGGCTGGTTTAGGTGAAAGGCTGAAACCACCTTAGGCATAAAGGAAGGCACGGTCCGAACCGTGACTCCGGACTCTGAAAATTGCAGAAATGGGTCTCTACAGGACAGCGCCTGGAGCTCTGACACCCGTCTCGCCGAGGTAATGGCCACCAGAAAAACGGCCTTCAGTGTCAAATCTTTCTCCGATGCTCGCCGAAGCGGCTCAAAAGGAGATGCCTGCAGGGTTTTCAAAACTAGCCCCAGGTTCCAAGCTGGACAGGGTGCTCGCACTGGAGGTCGGAGCAGAAGCATCCACCATCAACAGAAATAGAAAACGGGGGGAGCGGGGAGGTGGGTTTGGGGGGGAAAATGAGAAGCTCGGTTTTGGTCATATTTAATTTCAGGAGGCGTTGAGACATCCAGACAGCAATGTCAGACAAGCACGCTGAAACTTTGGTTTGGATGCAAGGTGAGATATCAAGGGTAGAAAGGTAGATTTGGGAGTCATCAGCATAGAGATGGTAGGAAAAGCCATGGGATGAGATTAATGAACCAAGGGAAGAAGTGTAGATAGAAAAGAGGAGGGGACCAAGAACAGAACCCTGAGGTACGCCGACAGGCAGAGGGATAGAAGTAGAAGAGGATCCACCAGAGTGAACACTAAAGGTGCGGAGGGAGAGGTAGGAAGAGAACCAGGAAAGGACAGAGCCCTGGAATCCAAGTGAGGACAGGGTATAGAGAAGTATGCTGTGATCGACAGTGTCAAAAGCAGCGGAAAGATCAAGAAGAATGAGGATGGAATATTGACCTCTGGATTTAGCCAGTAATAGGTCATTGGAGACTTTAGTAAGCGCAGTTTCGGTTGAGTGGAGAGGGCGAAAACCAGATTGTAGTGGGTCAAGAATAGCATGTGAGGAGAGAAAATCAAGGCAGCGGTGGTGAACAGCACGCTCAAGTAATTTGGAGAGAAAAGGAAGGAGGGATATGGGTCGGTAATTAGAGGGACAAGTAGGGTCGAGTGAAGGCTTCTTAAGGAGAGGTGTGACCACAACATGTTTAAAGGCAGCAGGGACAGTCGCAGTGGAAAGTGAGAGGTTGAGAATATGACAGATAAAAGGAATAAGAGCAGGATAGATGGCATTAAGAAGGTGGGTGGGAATGGGATCAGAGGAACAGGTGGTACATTTTGAGGAAGAAAGGAGAAGTGTAGTTTCCTCAATAGTAACTTCAGGAAAGGAGGAAAGGGAATGAGGGGAAGGAGAGAGAGGGGAACGGACTAGTGGAGGGAGAGGTGGCGCGGTAGAGAATGCAAGGTTTATCTTTTGAACCTTGTCGTGAAAGAATTCAGCAAGGGTCTGAGGAGATAATGAAGGGGGAGTTGGGGGAGGGGGCACCTTGAGGAGAGAGTTCAATGTGGTGAAGAGAAGTCAAAGGTTACAGCCAAGAGAGTTAGTCAGTTGGATATAATAATCCTGTTTGGTCCGTAAAAGAGCAGATTGGAAGGAGGTCAGCATGAACTTAAAGTGTAAGAAATCAGCAAGGGCCCGAGATTTCCACCAGAGGCATTCGGCGGAGCGGGTACAGGAACGTAGGTAGCGGATATTAGAAGTCAGCCAAGGTTGGGGTTTTGTACGCCTTATAAGGCGGGTCATCAAAGGTGCAAGAGTGTCTAAGGCAGAGGATAGAATATTGTTGTAAGAAGAAACAGCCTCGTTGACAGACGTGGATGGTGCCACAGTCGAGAGGAGGTTTGAAACATAGGAGGATAGAGATGAAGGGTCAATACCATGAAGATTCCTAGATAAATTAGATAAGATAGGACGGGACTGGGAGGGAGGAGATTTAAGTGTGAAAGTTATAAGATGGTGATCAGAGAGGGGAAGATCAGAGGCAAGGAAACTAGAGGGTGAACAGTTGGAGGAGAAGATAAGATCAAGACAGTGACCATTTTGATGAGTAGGGGAGGTGGAGCATAGTTGGAGATTAAAGGAGGATGTTAAAGCGAGTAACTTGGAAATATAAGAGTTAGAAGGATCATTAGCAGGAATATTAAGTCACCAAGGATAAGAGAGGGGGAGGAAGGATCATGGAAGAAGGCAAGTCAGGCATCAAAGTCACTGAGAAAGGATGAAAGGGACTTATCAGGGGGACGATAAATAACCGCTATTCGAAGAGGCAGAGGAGAGGCTGAGCAGTTGCACAGCTGTCAACTCTGCCGGTCCCCTGCCCCGGAACAGGAAGCTGGTGTCACAATGGTCAGGGGACCAGCAGAGCCGACAGCTGTGCAGCTGCTCAGTGCACCCCCTTGCTCAGAAGAGGGGTGATCCACCCCGGGTGGCAACCAATGTAGGTATGGCACTGATACATGCACTTGTAAAGAACAGACTTCTATTGCAGAAAAGTTTTATACTGATAGAAAAAAATACTGACAGCCTTTGTGGTAGTCTCCTGCTGTAAAGCAAACCTTGTGCATGCACCATAGCCAAACATAAGTATATAAGTAATGTCACACTGGGAAAAGACCATCGAGCCCAGCATCCTGTCCACAACAGCGGCCAATCCAGGCCAAGGGCACCTGGTAAGCTTCCCACATATTCGTTCATTGAGGATTGTTCCATGATTAATGCACGACACTTATGTGCAGAACAAAAACATATAAAAATAATACAGACACATTTATTTATTTATTAATTTGTTGCATTTGTATCCCACCTTATCCCACCTCTTTGCAGGCTCAAAGTGGCTTACAATACATCATGAGTAGTGGAAAAGTGTTAGTATCATAAACATTTAGTATTGCATGATCTTGGTTAGTATGATGATAAAGACAAAGTAGTAGTATACACGCAGATTTTAAGAAACAGTTCTGAAATTAAAGAGGCGAGTTGTGTAGTGTATATTCACTTGGGTTGGTCTTTTTGGTATGCTCTTTCAAAGAGATGGGTCTTGGAGTCCAAGATGGCCGCCGATAGAGACGGAAGCGTCTGAGTGCTCCTCTGCATTTCCTCAAACTTTTCTCTTTTTTCCTTCTTAACATGCCGAAGAGAAGAGGACGAGCTGCTGTTGCCGCTGCTGCCTCCCAGCAGCAAAGAACGTCTGCCTCAACGGGGTTAATAACGCAGTATTTGCAGAGGGCAACAAGCTTGGCAATGCTGTCGGTGAGCGGTCTGCTGGTTCCGCCCGCGAATGGAGATAGCGGGCCGAGCAATGGGCTGGAAGCCACCCTGAGCCCCGACGGAAGAGAGCGACCTCCTCAACCGGCGTTCAGCAGTTCTCCAATATCGGCTCCAGGGGACCCGGGTACCGAAGTGTTAGCGGGGTCTTCAGGCTGGGAGGCAAGTCTACCAATATTGGAGGAAAGCGGGAGTATTTTAACTCCAACTCTAACTGCACACGCCGTTTTAAGAACTACAGAGGATAAAGAAGGAGCAGCTGCGATGGAGACAAAGCAACAATTTGGTGAGCCAGTGGATATTTTGATTACTAGCTTTCAAAAAAAACCTGTGGAAGTAACTTTAGACAGTCTATGGTTGTTGATAGCGGATCTCGGTAAGGCTTTGTGCCCCCAAATGAAACAAATGAAAGAAGAAATAGTTGTAGTTGCTGGGAAAGTGAGAGAAATGGAAACTGAAACTAAAACATTATCATCACAGATAAATAAGGTTGAGACGGAAACTCAACAGATACAGTTAATACAAACAACGATGATTAAAGACTTGGCAAACCTGAGGAGGAAGTCAGAGTTTCTTGAAAATGCCTCTCGAGGCAACAATTTACGTTTTACTAATTTTCCTTTTCATGCGCTGATTTCCCCAAGGGAAATGTTGAAGCTCTACTGTAAAGACATTCTTAATATAAATGAAGATCTTATTCCCCCAGTGACACAGGCTTTCTATATTCCTATAAAGGCTGAAAAGAACTTACAGGTGCAAGGAAACAATCAGCCCCTAGATGCTTCGGCTTTCTTAGAAACATCTGACTCAGAACAAGTAATATCATCTACTTTAATAGTGACTTTTGCATTACTTACAGATAAGGTCTGGATATTAAAAAAAAAATTTTCAAGTAAGAGAAAAATTGTTTAAAGGATTATTAGTTCGGGTATTTCCAGACTTGGCACGAGAGACACAAAAACGTAGACAGAAATTCTTGCAAATGAAACGGGAAACATTACAAATTGGTGCAACTTTTTATTTAAAATATCCCTGCAAGTGTTTGATTTCATATCAGTCTGTAAAATATGTATATTTTGATCCCTCACAGCTGAACCTATTTATAACATCTCAAAACAAGAAAAAAGCCTCTTAAGGATATAAATATAACAAGCTTGTAAACATTTACGTCTTTATCTAAATGAATAGATTGTTTTTTCTTTTCCTTTTCATCTCCATTGTTGGATCTTTGGACTCCTCTATTGTGGACTTTTATGATGCCAATAAGGAATTTCACAATTTATATGTGTTTAATTTCCTAAGAGATATTGGTTGTATTAGCATTATTTTCTTGTCAAGTGATTTAACTTGTAATTATATAATTATAAATGCATAAATAAAAATTAAAAAAAAAAAAAAAAAAAAAACAAAGAGATGGGTCTTCAGTAGTATGCGTAAGTTCGTTCTTTCGTAGGTCGATTTCAAGTTGCACGGCAGTGCGTTCCATAACTGTGTGCTCAAGTAGGTGAAGTTTGACGCGTGCATTAGTTTGTATTTCATTCCTTTACAACTGGGGAAGTGCAGATCAAGGAATATGCGGGAGGATCTTCTGGCATTCCTAGGTGGTAAGTCTATTAGGTCAGACATGTAAGCTGGTGCGTCTCCATGGATAATTTTGTGAACTAGTGAACATATTTTGAACGTGATGCGTTCCTTAAGTGGAAGCCAGTGTAATTTTTCTCGTAAGGGCTTGGCACTTTCAAATTTAGGTTTGCCAAATATGAGTCTAGCTGCAGTGTTCTGGGCTGTCTGAAGTTTCTTGATTATTTGTTCTTTGCAGCCGGCATATAGTGCGTTGCAATAGTCAAGATGACTAAGCACCAATGATTGTACCAAGTTACGGAAAACACTCCTTGGGAAGAAAGGTCTTATTCTTTTTAGTTTCCACATTGAGTGGAACATCTTCTTGGTTGTGTTTCTCGCGTGGTTCTCTAGTGTTAGGTGTCGATCAATGGTGACTCCAAGAATTTTTAGGGTTTCTGAGATAGGAAGGTTTAGAGTTGGTGTATTGATGGTGGTGTATTCTTTTTTGTTGTGTTGGGAGGTTAGTATTAGGCATTGGGTCTTTTCAGCATTGAGTTTCAACCGAAATGCGTCCGCCCATGAATGCATGATTTTGAGGCTTTGGTTGATGTCATTAGAAATTTCTTTTAGGTCCTGTTTGAATGGGATGTAGATCGTTACGTCATCCACATAAATGTATGGATTTAGGTTTTGATTTGATAGTAATTTGCCAGGGGTATCATCATTAAGTTGAATAGAGTCGGTGAGAGGGGGGATCCTTGTGGTACTCCGCATTCAGGTACCCATGCGGCTGAAGTGGTCGAGTTGGATGTTACTTGGTATGACCTTGCGGTTAGGAATCCCTTGAACCACTGGAGGACGTTGCCTCCGATTCCGAAGTAATCAAGGATGTGTAGTAACATAGTAACATAGTAGATGACGGCAGAAAAAGACCTGCACGGTCCATCCAGTCTGCCCAACAAGATAACTCATATGTGCTACTTTTTGTGTATACCCTACTTTGATTTGTACCTGTGCTCTTCAGGGCACAGACCGTATAAGTCTGCCCAGCTCTATCCTCGCCTCCCAACCACCAGCCCCACCTCCCAACCACCGGCTCTGGCACAGACCGTACAAGTCTGCCCAGCACTATCCCCGCCTCCCAACCACCAGTCCCGCTTCCCACCAGCGGCTCTGGCACAGACCGTATAAGTCTGCCCAGCACTATCCCCGCCTCCCTACCACCAGCCCCGCCTCCCGATCTTGACTAAGCTCCTGAGGATCCATTCCTTCAGCACAGGATTCCTTTATGCTTATCCCATGCATGCTTGAATTCTGTTACCATTTTCATTTCCACCACCTCCCGCGGGAGGGCATTCCAAGCATCCACTACTCTCTCCGTGAAAAAATACTTCCTGACATTTTTCTTGAGTCTGCCCCCCTTCAATCTCATTTCATGTCCTCTCGTTCTACCATCTTCCCATCTCCGGAAAAGGTTCGTTTGCGGATTAATACCTTTCAAATATTTGAACGTCTGTATCACATCACCCCTGTTTCTCCTTTCCTCCAGAGTATACATGTTTAGTTCAGCAAGTCTCTCCTCATACGTCTTGTAACGCAAATCCCATACCATTCTTGTAGCTTTTCTTTGCACTGCTTCAATTCTTTTTACATCCTTAACAAGATATGGCCTCCAAAACTGAACACAATACTCCAGGTGGAGCCTCACCAATGACTTATACAGGGGCATCAACACCCCCTTTCTTCTGCTGGTCACACCTCTCTCTATACAGCCTAACAACCTTCTAGCTACGGCCACCGCCTTGTCACACTGTTTCGTCGCCTTCAAATCCTCAGATACTATCACCCCAAGATCCCTCTCTCCGCCCGTACCTATCAGACTCTCCCTGCCTAACACATACGTCTCCCGTGGATTTCTATTCCCTAAGATTCTGTGGTCTACCATGTCGAAAGCACTTGACATGTCAAATTGTAGAAGTAGTATGTTCTTACCAGATGTAATCGTTTGTTTGAATTTAGACATGAGGGTTACTAATACTGTTTCGGTACTGTGGTTAGACCTAAACCCTGATTGGGACTCGTGGAGTATGGAAAATTTATCTAGATAATTTGTAAGTTGCATAGTCACCAACCCTTCGGTTAATTTAGTTATTAAGGGAATAGATGCTACCGGTCTATAGTTAGTTAGTTCACTAGCGCTCTTCTTTGTGTCTTTGGGTATGGGGGTGTGTAAGATGTTTCCTTTTTCCTTCGGGAAGAATCCATTTTGTAGCATGTAGTTCAGGTGTTTTGTTATGTCGTTTATGAATTGTTGAGGGGCAGATGTCATCAGGTTGTTTGGGCATAGGTCTAGTTTGCAATGGGATTTGGCAAATCTTTTGAGCGTTTGGGAGATGATGTTCTCTGATAGTATCTCGAAGTTGGTCCATGTCCTGTCCGTTGGATGAATGCCAGGAGTTGGGTCTAGGCAATTAAGGAGTTCAGTATAGTCGGTGGTGCTGACAGGTAATTTAAGTCCTAGTTGTACTATTTTTTCGTTGAAGTATTTCGTAAGATTTTCTGCTCCAGGAGTGTCTTTGCTGTTGGTTGTGACTGGTGTGGTGTCTATTATTTTGCTCACGATTTGGAAAAATTTGTGTGTGTCCTTGTAGTTTGGTCCGATTAAGGTTTTGTAGTGTAGTCTTTTGGTTTGTCTTATGGTGTATTTGTATTTTCTTTGGAGTTGTTTCCAGGCGTTTAGTGTGGTGTCGTCTTTCTTTTTAGTCCAAGCTCGTTCTAACCTTCTGACTTGTGTTTTAAGTTTTTTCAGCTCTTCATTGAACCATGGTGTTGAATTCTTTCTGTGTGAAGATCTCGTTTGGGTTGGAGCAATGCTGTCTAGTATAGATCTACATCTATTGTCCCATTCTGAGAGGAATTGGATTGTGTCTGTTTTTGTTGTCCATTCATTGTGGTAAATCTGTTGCCAAAATTCTATCGGGTCAATTTTCCCTCTCGTGGAGTAAGTTTTTCGTTCTTGTTTAATTGGTGGTCCTTTTGTTCTCCATTGGAGGAAGATGTTTGCTTTGTAGTGGTCCGACCATGGTGCGGGTGTCCACTTTGTGTCTGTTAACGTAATGTTTGCATCGTGGTCAAAGTTGTGTGTGATGATGTCTAGAGTGTGTCCTTGTCTGTGGGTAGGTTGTGTGTGTGTCCTGTGAAGGTCCCATAATTGTAGGAACTGTATGCATTCTTGTGTGCTGGTTGAGTTGAGATCTTCAAGATGTAGGTTGATATCTCCTATTAAGATAAGATTTGTGTTGGATCCTAAATGGTGTTTACTGGGCTGGGGAAATAGGAAAGGGAAGAAATGGCAAAGTAGAATTAAAAAGATGGGACTGGCAGCGGCAAAAACACTTATTGCGATAAATTGGAAAAAGAAAACAGGCCCAACCATACAGGCTTGGATATTAAAACTTAAAGCGTTAGCCTCATTAGAGCAATTGACGGACCGCCGCAAGGGAAAACTTAACATGGGGGCAGAGGAATGGATACATCTGAATGACATTTTAACACATAATGTATAACTGAGGACTGTGAAAGCCAGTGAAAGTGAGAGAGGGTATGGTTTGAGGGGGGGATGGGTGGGCGGGTAGGTTGGGGGGGAGTTAGGGGATTCTAAATGATAATCTATGTCAAGTGAATGTACTATATTCAGGATTGATGACTATGTTATTTAGGTAAAAGATTGGAGATTGATATTTTGTAATGTTGATGGTTGGACATATTTATCACTAAAAATTATAAATTAAAAAAAAAAAGATTTGTGTTGGAGACACAAGTATTCGAGATAAAGTCCATGAGGTATGTTTGGGATTCATGCCAATTGCCTGGTGGTCTGTAGAGCAAGATTGCGGTAAGGTGTTCTTGCAGGTTTGCGTGGCTTATTCTTACCGAAGCGATTTCAAGTTGTGGTAGGATCAATTCGGTTATTGTTGTGATGATAAACTCTGATTTGTATATAATTGCTATTCCTCCTCCTCTTTTTCCATTTTTTGTCCAGTGGGTGATTTTGTATCCCGGTGGACATAGTTCTAAAATTATGGGGTCTTTAAGGTCATGAATCCAAGTTTCAGTACTGAATAGGATGTCTAGATTGTCTATGGTGATCCAATCTGTTATGTTCACTGTTTTATTTACCACTGATCTGGCGTTTGTGTATCCCATCTGTATTTGTCTGTATGGTTCCGTTTGGGATTTGGTTGTGTTGATTCTTATTAGTTGTCTGGTTTCTTTGCGTTTGATTTTGTTGTGTCCTTTCTTCTCTTTCTGTTGGTTGTTTTCGTATGCATGTGTTTGTAGTTTTAATTGGTTGTTATTCTTTTGGTTTGTTGTGCTGTAATTGGGTTGTCTGTGGTTTTTGTAAGTTGTGGGAAGGTTCTTGTTTATGTTGGGAGTGGTCCATATGTGGTGAATTAAGGGGAGGAAGTAAATTAGCATGAGCAGTTTGTTGGTGTTCATGTTGGTTATATTTAGTGATAGTTGATATGTCTGGTAAATATTATTTGGTGTGGTTTTGTTTGAGCATCAATCGATGTTTGTCATATATGAACATATGTGAGTAGTTCTTGAACCTTTGATATAGCGTCAGCAGTTTCAACATTAAACATAGTTAAGCACAAGCATAATATACGTTAATGTATATGAACATTGAGCATGATAAGCATTAAACATTCCCCCCCCCCCCCCCACACACACATCACAAATATGGCACATTCTCCATACCCATGCAGATACTACTAAAAAAATGCAAGCACACTGCTTCCTTTTATCACACACATGCTGGTAGAAAAAAATGCTAACTGTAAAGTTGGAGCAAAATCTCAAGGCGGGGGTATCAATAAATCAGAGAAAATCACCAAACCCCAAATAGAACTTAACCCAAAGCATTGACTCCTTAGCAGTGACTCATTTCACGAGCCTCACACTCATGGCTCACCTAGCCTCTTCCTTGGGTCAGTAACGTGCTTTGGTTTGCTCTCATAAATAACTTTTATAACTATACTATTTGAAAAAGTCACCAGATTTAAATATATTAATGTAGAAGTAAAGAGCACTTAATCTTAAATTACAGACCGTCTGACACTGGCCATGTTTCGTTACTGCATCAGGGACGGTCCTGCAAAAAATCATGATAAAATTAAAACCTAGCGTAAATAATAATTGACCTTGAATAAGATCCAATGTGCTCACACCATCTAACAACTTCATAGAAAGTGGAAGCACAGCAAGTGATGTCACGTTTTCCAAAACGCAGGAACTAGTATTGTGAGCCCTTGGGCCACTGCCGAGGAGCGGCAGTGGCAGGCAAAACCATCCCACACAGGGATAAGGCAGAACTCTAACAGGACCCGCTAGACTTCACCTGCACTTGACCACCGTTCCTCAGGAGTTGAGCCCCTGGGTGCAGGTGGCCAGCAGGACTTGCCGGACAGGGCTGGAACTGGATACCAGCAGGATACACTGAGGGACTAGAGCACACAGGGAGGCTAGGCAGAATACTAGAGTAGGACTCTCAGACAGACAAGGGACAGAACTGAAAGCTGCAAGCAGCCACTGAAACAGGGAACAAACACTGGTAGACAAGAGACAGAACTGAAAGCTGCAAGCAGCCACTGAAACAGGGAAAAAACACTGATAGATAAGAGACAGAACTGAAAGCTGCCAGGCAGCCACTGAACAAGAAACACAGACAACCTAGAACTAGACAAAGACATACAAACAAGAAACAAGACTGGGAAACAAGCAATAAAGTACAAGAAGCTATACAAAGACTAAACTAGAATCAGGCAAGAATACAGACTATAAACTGGACTAGGCAGAAGTGCAGCAAGCACCAACAAACCAGGGCCTTAGGCGATGCAAAGGCAAAGCAGAGAGTTTCCAAATGGCTAATAAGCCCAGCAGCAGCTGAGATTCAGCTGCAGCAATCTACTACTACTACTTAACATTTCTAGAGCGCTACTAGGGTTACGCAGTGCTGTACAAATTAACGAATAAGGATGGTCCCTGCTCAGAAGAGCTTACAATCTAAAGGACGAAATGTCAAGTTGGGGTAGATGAGATTTCCTGAGAAGAGATGTAGTGATTAGGTGCCGAAGGCGACATTGAAGAAGTGGGCTTTGAGCAATGATTTGAAGATGGGTAGGGAGGGGGCCCGGCGTATGGGCTCAGGGAGTTTGTTCCAAGCATGGGGAGAGGCGAGGCAGAAAGGGCGAAGCCTAGAGTTGGCGGTGGTGGAGAAGGGTACTGAAAGGAGGGATTTGTCTTGAGAGCGGAGGTTACGGGTAGGGACATAAGGGGAGATGAGGGTAGAGAGGTAAGGAGGGGCTGCAGATCGAGTGCATTTGTAGGTGAGTAGGAGAAGCTTGAACTGTATTCGGTATCTGATCGGAAGCCAGTGAAGTGACTTGAGGAGAGGGGTGATATGAGTATATCGGTTAAGGCGGAAGATAAGACGTGCGGCAGAGTTCTGAATGGACTGAAGGGGGGATAGATGGCTAAGTGGGAGGCCGGTGAGGAGTAGGTTGCAGTAGTCAAGGCGAGAGGTAATGAGAGAGTGGATGAGAGTTCGGGTGGTGTGCTCGGAGAGGAAGGGGCGAATTTTGCTAATGTTATAGAGGAAGAAGCGACAGGTCTTGGCTATCTGCTGGATATGCGCAGAGAAGGAGAGGGAGGAGTCGAAGATGACACCGAGGTTGCGGGCAGATGAGACGGGGACGATGAGGATGTTATCAACTGAGATAGAGAGTGAAGGGAGAGGAGAAGTGGGTTTGGGTAGGAAAACAATAAGTTCAGTCTTGGCCATGTTCAGTTTCAGGTGGCGGTTGGACATCCAGGCAGCAATGTCGGATAAGCAGGCCGATACCTTGGCCTGGGTTTCCGCAGTGATTTCTGGTGTGGAGAGATAAAGCTGGGTGTCGTCAGCATAAAGATGATAGTGGAAACCATGAGAAGAGATCAGGGAGCCTAAGGAAGAGGTGTAGATTGAAAAAAGAAGGGGCCCAAGGACAGATCCCTGAGGAACTCCAACAGAGAGCAGGATAGGGGAGGAGGACGAACCATGAGAGTGTACTCTGAAGGTACGATGGGAGAGATAAGAGGAGAACCAGGAGAGGACAGAGCCCTGGAACCCAAAGGAGGACAGTGTGTCAAGAAGTAGGTTGTGATTGACAGTGTCAAAAGCGGCGGATAGGTCGAGGAGGATGAGGATGGAGTACTGACCTTTGGATTTGGCGAGGAACAGGTCATTGCAGACCTTAGATAGTGCCGTTTCTGTCGAGTGTAGGGGGCGAAAGCCGGATTGAAGCGGATCGAGGATGGCATGAGTGGAGAGAAAATCAATGCAGCGGCTGTGGATGACGCGTTCAAGCAATCACCAGGCAGCTACAGGTGATGTGCAGGCTCAAACAAGACAAGCAAGTCTGGCAGGCCGGAAGATCTGGATGGGACTGGGCTGAAGTCTGGAATGGGAAACAGCACACAGACAGTCCAATGCAGCCACCAGAGGGCAAGAGGAACACAAACCAAAACACAGGCAGAAAGCATACTGAAGCACAGAGAGGCTTAACACACACAGGTGCATAGGCGCCCCGTATAAGAGGCACCTTCCCAATCTCTGGCGGCAGCATAAACTGGAGCTTCCCTCCCCGCGCTGCCTTTCTGCCTGACTCTCCGCTCCCCGACCCAGTGGCCGCAATAAACAGACCGTGCGCGAGACCATAGAGCTCCGCTACATGTCGCTGATCCCGCCCGAACAGGATGTTGCATCATAGAGGGTGGAACTAGAAGATCAGCGCCACCGTGCAGCGATCCATGATGGCCCCGCGCACAGTGTCTGCCTACCTACGGCCACTAAATCGGAGAGACAGCGGGTACTTTAGAAGTTATTTAAGGTGCTGCGTGCTGGAGAAGCAGATGCCATTGGGAATCTGCTCTCAGACGGCTGCGCTCCAGCGTTGACTTAAATGAGGTTAGCAGAAACAAGTTCCTCTGGCTCTGCCTTCCCCACCTCTTCCCTGCCACTGCCACCGTTTCAAGATGATGGCAAACTTTTTATCACGTCAGTCTTTCTTTGTGCGGTTGGTACAACTTCCTCTCCAAGCCATTAAGCAGCAGCTTTCATCATTCACAGCAAGGGAAACTAAAGAAGAGGTAACATGAAAGACAAAATAAGAACAGTATATCTTAATGAAATTATACAGCTGTTGAAATCGTCATCTATGGATAGATGAAGTGATTTATTTTGTTGTGTACTGTAATTTCGATGGACAGGAATCTTTCTTGAGTGGAATGTCCAGGATATGCAAGACCAGGCACCCTAGAAGAGTTATTTTTGTGTTATGTACTGTACGTGCCTTTGCAACAGTTCAATTGAGGGCCTTTTTAAAATTATTATTATTTTGTTAATTCCCAGAGGCATGCATAAAGTAGTATTGTTAACCGATCACTGGCATTTTAATTAGAGAGGAAAAAATAAAAGAGTGTGCATAGGCGGTCGGTGGCTAGAGGGAAGAAAAACGAGAGAGAAGATAATGCTGCAGCTGGAGGCAGGAAATGGGAGGAAAGAGAGAGGATGATGGGGGAGGGAAGAGGCAGAGACACAATGCTGGATATTTTGGGGGGGCAGACAGAGAAGCAAACCTAGATGTTTTGGGGAAGAAGAGGCAGATGGGCAAAGCTGGATATTAGGGGGAGAGAAGAAACAGAGGAGCAAAGCTGGATAGTGGGGGGGGGGGGGAAGAGACAGAGGAGCAAAGCTGGTTAATGGAAAGAAAAACAGGCAGTGCTGCATGGTGGAAGAAGAGAGAGAGGGAGGAGCAAGGCTGGAAGGTGGGGGAGAGACAGAGAGGAGATCCTATGGTATGTGAGGTAGGGTGAGGTGGGAGAGAGAGAGGAGATCCTGGGTGCCTGGGGCATGGGAAGAGAGAGAATATATGCTGCATGGCAGGGAGGCTGAAGAAAGTTAGATGGAGGGAGAGAAACAGAGAGAAGATTATGGCAGGCAGGGAGAGAGAGACACACTCACAAGATCCTGGGTGGTTTGATGGAAGAGAGAGAAAGAGGAGAAACAGATCCGATATGGCTGAGGGGGAGTTGAGACACACACAAACACACCCTGGGTGAGGGAAAAAGATGGAAAACAGGGAAAATGAAGCATGGATAAGTCTGAGTGGTCAGAGAAGTAGAAAAATGGAAGAAAGCAGAAAAGAAAATATTAGTGCCGGAGATGGATGCAGTAGCAGATGTGAAGAAGACATGCGAAGAGAGAACAATGATAAATGGACAGGAGCTATGGAAAGAGTTAAAAGACAGAAAGGCAGTAACCAGAGACTGTGACCTGCACAATTAGAAAAATTAGATGTCAGATAGCAAAGGTAAAATTATTTTAAATGTAGAATGAAGTAGCCATGTTAGTCCACTGTATAGGTTAATAAACAATAATAAAACAAAATATGTAAAATAAGATGACAAATTTTTATTGGACTAAATACATTTTTGACTTGCTTTCAGAAGTCTAAAGCTCCTCCTTTCTCAGGTTAGTAAATTCCAAAAAGCTAGTAAAAAATGTTTTAAATTAGTTCAATAAAAAGGTATCACCTTATACATTTTTGTTTCAAATATTTATTCATTTTTTAATTTACTGAATGGAATGTGTCAGTTTCTGAAATTTAAGTCTGTTGGTCTGACTCAGTATGGCTACGCTTATGTTTCAGTCAATTTGCTTTATAGGTCCTGAGTGACTTTTTAAGGTTTTGTAATAATTTTCAATATGCCTAATATTTAGCTCATAGCATTCTCAGTAGTAGCTCAACTTTCACTTGCTAACCTTGAATCTTACTATCACATTTTGGATGGGACACCCTTGGTATCTCTGCACTCTGGAAATTGGACCTTAGCACTGGTGCTTTTGTGTCTTCAAATGTTCTGACTGCCTATTCTATAGAAATGCACTTTCCTTCCAACTATACTGTTCAGCCATCAAGCTCTCAGACAGTTTGACCAACCACTTTATTCTTTGACATATGATACATATCTAATATCTAAATTTAATAAAAGATATTACTTGTTACTATTTTACTTTTTTTTTTTTTCTGTGTTGTCAGATAATTATGGATGTAAGCCCCACCCACGGCACCCCCCTGACTCCGCCCCCTTTAGCCTCCCCAAACAGTTGGGCCACCGACCGCCTATACACAGGTGCAGTATAGTGGAGTAATCAGAGCCATGCTGGAAGCAGCCAGCACACAGAGACAGGGACAGTACTAACTCAGAAAGACCAGACAGAAGCCAGGTTAGAAGCTGACTGCCAGAAATAAGGTAAGCCTGAGAGGGGTCACGACCACAGACGTGACAATGTATAACTTAAAGCAAACCAGCCGACCCACCCTCCAATCAAAATGCAACTTCACAGCAGTGAACTCCAATACATTTTGTCAATAACTTGCCATTGTACATCTTCCCATGAATGTCCCTTCAATAACCAATGGGCCACTAAAGGCACCGACATCACGGCACTCTTAATACACAACTTGTGTTATTCAAATGCAATTTAATAGGATGGGATGACCGCCCGAGATATATATATATATATATATATATATATTTAACACATTTATACCCCACATTTTCCCTCTAGTTGTAGGCTCAATGTGGCTTAAACAAGACCTTAGGGCAGGCAATAGTTCAGGGGAAAATGTTTTAGAAAACAGTTAAGCAATGTTATAAAAATTAGTAAACTTATAGGTACCATATAGTACAACAGGAGTAATAAGAGAAACTATAACATAGTAAGGTCCATGGATTTTGCTGTAGTAAAGAGAAGGTAAGTTAGGTTGAGTCAGGAGGGTAGGCCTTCTTGAACAGGATGGTCATCAATAATTTCCTGAAATTTAGATGGTTCTGAGTTGATTTCAGGAATCTGGGTAGTACATTCCAGAGCTGTGCTCCTAGGAAGGAAAAACTAGATGCGTAGCTGGACTTGTATTTGAGGCCATTGCAATCTTGATAATGTAAATTTAAGTAGGAACGAGAAAAACTGGAACTGTTTCTGGGTGGTAAGTCAATTAGATTTAACATGTAACCAGGAACTTCTCCATAAATAATTCTGTGAATCAAGGTGCAAATATATCTGATTAGAAGGACATTTAATCAAATCATGTTATTAGAATCACAAGTGGTATAGTGATGTTACTAACCCAATGCAGAGGCTAGGTGAGCCACTGAGGTGTCAGTGCTTTGGGTTAAGTTCTGTTTGGCATGGGTGATTTTCTCTGCTTTGCTCGAAAATGTCTGTGTATCACTCAGAATGTTCATTGTAATAAGAGCTATTTGCATTGCATTTTTTGTTGCCACTTCTGCAGACTGTAAAAGCACTGCTGAAACCCTTTGTGCATTAGTTGCACAATAACGTACGAGCAAAACTGGCTAAAACCGGTCTACACAAGTTACAAGACCGGTAAGTTTTGAGCATCAGGGCCAGAGTCTTTGAGTTGGTGTGGAGGAAGAAATGGGCATTAGTAGAGGCTTGGAAGCAGGGAGGAAGGAGATTGTAATCCCTATAATGGTAATAATACAGTTAGTTTTATTACTGTATAGGATGTATATTTTATTTGTACTATTTGTTTATCATATTGGTATTGTTTGTTTTCACATTGGTGTTGTTTGTTTTTTTTTTCAGTTATTATGTCTGTAATTGTGTAACCTGTTATGGGGAGAGCAGGCTATATGCATGAATGAATAAATTAATACAAAATGGATATGTCTCCATGTGCTGCCCGGGAGCGAAAGGTTAGGACAGCTGTTGTAGTTGGTGATTCGATCATTAGGCATATAGATAGCTGGGTGGCTGGTGACTTGCCTGCCTGGTGCAAAGGTGGCGCACCTCACGCATCACCTAGATAGGATTCTAGATAGTTCTGGGGAGGAGTCGACTGTCTTGGTACATGTGGGTACCAGTGACATAGGAAAATGTGGGAGAGAGATTCTGGAAGACAAATTTAGGCTCTTAGGTAGAAAGCTCAAATCCAGATCCTCTAGGGTAGCATTTTCTGAAATACTACCTGTTCCACGTGTAGGGCCCAAGAGACAGGCAGAGCTCCGGAGTCTCAATGCGTGGATGAGACGATGGTGCAGGAAGGAGCGTTTTAGATTTATTAGGAACTGGGCAACACTCTGGGGAAGGGAGAGCCTATTCCGAAAGGATGGGCTCCACCTTAACCAGGGTTGGACCAGGCTGCTGGCATCTGCATTTAAAAAGGAGATAGAGCAGCTTTTAAACTAGAAATGGGGGGAAGGCCGACAGTCGCTCAAAAGCGCATGGTTCGGGATAAGGTATCTTGCAAGGATACCTCACAAACAGGAAAGATAGGGTTTCTGGATAGTGAGGTTGCACAACAGACCGTGGTAAGCCAGGTGCCCTTAAATACAACTAAAGATCAGACAAAAGATGGCAAATCAATAGTGTCAAGTACTAAGCATCATGCAAATAGGAACAACAAACATACTCTGAAATGTCTATATGCAAATGTTAGGAGTCTAAGAAATAAGATGGTTGAGTTGGAATATATTGCACTAAATGAAAAATTGGATATAATAGGCATTACTGAGATTTGATGGAAGGAGGATAACCAGTGGGACACTGTCATACCCGGGTACAAAGTATATCGTAGTGATAGGGTGGACCGGACTGGTGGATGGGTAGCATTGTATATTAACGAGAGCCTTGACTCAGATAGATTACAAATTCAGCAGAACACAAATCACACCTTTGAATCATTGTGGGTTGAAATTCCATGTATAAAAGGGAAAAGGACGGTGATAGGAGTGTACTACCGTCCGCCTCGCCAGGATGAGCAGGTAGACGCAGAAATGATAAAAGAAATCAGAGACGCGAACAAAATGGGCAATGTGATAATAATGGGTGACTTCAATTACCCAAATATAGACTGGGTAAATGTAACATCGGGACACGCTAGAGAGGTACAATTCCTTGATGAAATCAAGGACAGCTTTATGGAGCAGCTGGTGCAGGAGCCAACGAGAGAAGGAAAAATTCTAGACTTGGTCCTTAGTGGAGCGCATGATCTGGTGAGGGACGTTATGGTACTGGGGCTGCCAGATAACAGTGATCATAATATGATCAGTTTTGATATCAACCTTGAAGTAACTATACACAGGAAGTCAAATATGTTAGCATTTAACTTTAAAAAAGGAGACTATGATAAAATGAGAAGAACGGTGAAAAAAAAACTTAGGGGGGCAACTGAGAGGGTAAAAACTGTACAACAGGCATGGACGCTGTTCAAAAATACCATCCTGGAGGCCCAGGCCAAACATATTCCGCAAATTAGAAAAGAAAGACGGTAGTCCAAAAGACAGCCGGCCTGATTGAAAAATGAGGTGAAGGAAGCTATTAGGGCTAAAAAAAAACGCCTTCAGAAAATGGAAGAAGGAATCGTCTGAAAATAACAAGAAGCAGCATACGGAGTGTCAAAGCAAATGCAAGGCGCAGATAAAGAAGGCCAAGAGGGATTATGAAAAAAAGATAGCATTAGAGGCAAAAAAACATAGTAAAAAATTTTTTCGGTTTATTAAAAGCAGGAAGCCGGCAAAAGAATCGGTTGGGCCGCTGGATGACCGAGGGGTAAAAGGGGCGATCAAGGAAGACAATGACGTAGCGGAGAGATTGAATGAATTCTTTGCTTCGGTCTTCACTGAGGAAGATTTGGGTGGGATACCGGTGTCGGAAATGGTATTTCAAGCGGACGAGTCAGAGAAACTTACTGACTTCACGGTAAACCTGGAGGACATAATGGGGCAGTTCAGCAAACTGAAGAGTAGCAAATCTCCTGGACTGGATGGTATTCATCCTAGAGTACTGATAGAACTGAAAAATGAGCTTGCGGAGCTACTGCTAGTGATATGCAATTTATCCTTAAATTCGAGCCTGGTACCGAAAGATTGGAGGGTGGCCAATGTAACGCCGATTTTTAAAAAAGGTTCCAGGGGAGATCCGGGAAATTACAGACCGGTGAGTCTGACGTCGGTGCCGGGGCAAATGGTAGAGGCTATTATTAAAAACAAAATTACAGAGCACATCCAAGGACATGGATTACTGAGACCAAGTCAGCACGGCTTTTGTGTGGGGAAATCTTGCCTGACCAATTTACTTCAATTCTTTGAAGGAGTAAACAAACATGTGGACAAAGGGGAGCCGGTTGATATTGTGTATCTGGATTTTCAAAAGGCGTTTGACAAGCTACCTCATGAAAGGCTACAGAGGAAATTGGAGGGTCATGGGATAGGAGGAAATGTCCTATTGTGGATTAAAAACTGGTTGAAGGATAGGAAACAGAGAGTGGGGTTAAATGGGCAGTATTCACAATGGAGAAGGGTAGTTACTGGGGTTCCTCAGGGGTCAGTGCTAGGACCGCTGCTTTTTAATATATTTAGATTTAGAGATGGGAGTAACTAGCGAAGTAATTAAATTTGCTGATGACACAAAGTTATTCAAAGTCGTTAACTCGCGACAGGATTGTGAAAAAATTACAGAAGGACCTTACGAGACAGGGAGACTGGGCGGCTAAATGGCAGATGACGTTTAATGAGAGCAAGTGCAAGGTGATGCATGTGGGAAAAAAGAACCCGAATTATAGCTACGTCATGCAAGGTTCCACGTTAGGAGTTACGGACCAAGAAAGGGATCTGGGTGTCGTCGTCGATATTACACTGAAACCTTCTGCTCAGTGTGCTGTTGCGGCTAGGAAAGCGAATAGAATGTTGAGTATTATTAGGAAAGGTATGGAAAACAGGTGTGAGGATGTCATAATGCAGTTATATCGCTCCATGGTGCGACCGCACCTTGAGTATTGTGTTCAATTCTGGTCGCCGCATCTCAAGAAAGATATAGCAGAATTGGAAAAGGTGCAGCGAAGGGCGACTAAAATGATAGCGGGGATGGGACGACTTCCCTATGAAGAAAGACTAAGGAGGCTAGGACTTTTCAGCTTGGAGAAGAGACGGCTGAGGGGAGACATGATAGAGGTATAAAAAATAATGAGTGGAGTGGAACGGGTGGATGTGAAGCGTCTGTTCACGCTTTCCAAAAATACTAGGACTAGGGGGCATGCAATGAAACTACAGTATAGTAAATTTAAAACAAATCGGAGAAACGTTTTCTTCACCCAACGCATAATTAAACTCTGGAATTCGTTGCCGGAGAACGTGGTGAAGGCGGTTAGCTTGGCAGAGTTTAAAAAGGGGTTAGATGGTTTCCTAAAGGACAAGTCCATAAACCACTACTAAATGGACTTGGGAAAAATCCACAATTCCAGGAATAACATGTATAGAATGTTTGTACGTTTGGTAAGCTTGCCAGGTGCCCTTGGCCTGGATTGGCCGCTGTCGGGGACAGGATGCTGGGCTCGATGGACCTTTTCCCAGTGTGGCATTACTTATGTACTTATGATGCTGGGCAACTGGGTAGAGGATAATAGAGAGGGAAGAGCAGATGTTAGCCACATTTGGAGGGGGGCAGGGCAGATGTTGTGAGGGGGAAGGTAGACACGGGAATGGGAGATGCTAAATTCAGGGGGGGAGAGATGCAGGGTTGAAGGTTGGGCCAGCGTTAGAGGGTGGCAAACAAGGTAATTGCTCTGTGCCCCCATACCATAGGGGGCACCAAACCTGCCTCAAACTAAAGGAGGCATAGGCTGAAGGCTAGCTTTTGGGCCCCTTCCCCATTTCTGCCCTGGGCCCCTGAATGTCTAACACCAGCTCTGCATCCTATACCCTTTGGGTGGCCCCTGATTCCCAATCATTTTGAAACGTTAGCTCTAATGACTAGAAGTAGATCCAGTGGCAGCCCTACCATTAGGACAACAGAGGCAGGGGCCTCAGGTGGCACTCTTCTGAGGCGGAATCGCCCCCTGCCCTTTCTTCCCCGACTCCCTTCCCCAAATTTAACTTTTCTTGTTTTTTAAAAAGTGGCAGTGGCATTTTATAAGAAAATATTTCATACCTACTACTCCAAGGTAGAGCAATTTTCAGTGTGTATTAGTGGATCAAGCTTAGCTAATAACCTTCTTTTTCTCCTTATGTGACACATGAACCAGAACATCTTGATTTTCCATCACTCATCATGGGAAAGTGGGCACAGTATGGAAAACATTATAGCAAGAACTGGGAAAAACTAAGTTTCAACCTAATTCATGTTTAATTATTTACGGTCTAGCTCCGGAATACATGATTCCTTTAATAGACCTCCCACCTAGAAATGCCATCAACACAGCCCGCACCTTTCTCCAACTTCATTATCCGTCTTGCCGGGGTGTCAAATACAAGCGTCTTTTTGCCTCTACTTTTCACTACTCCAGCCCGAAGACTTGGAATGCTTTACCTCTGAACCTAAAATCTCAATCTGATCATCACCTTTTCAAGAAGATGTTGAAAATGTTCCTTTTTGAAAAAACTTACTCCATTAGTAATTCTGCTTATTAGTCACCCTAATTGCTGTTAGTGCTCTCTCCTTATTCTGCTGTAAAATTCATGTGTTGTACTTCTCTACTTTTGTAATTCATGTAAGCCATATTGTGCCTGCATTTGTGGGAAAATGTGGGGTATAAATGAACCATAAATAAATAAAAATAAAAATAAATGATGCCTTGAAGGACCGGATATGCAGTGTGCCTGGTGACAATACCAAAGCTTTATGCCGGTATTACAAATGTGATATCTGTGCACATTCTGCTGATTTTATTAGCCACGCCTCAATAACAAAACATAAGCGGAACACAGCGCCCTTTTCCAGTCAGCTGCCATTCAAAGAACATAGACCACACTGTCAAGATAGCAGAGCTGAAGTTGGCAGCACATGTTGCATGCCATTCCAGTACTGCAACGATTGAACACCTAGGCGAGGTTGTCAAGGACATTTCAGGCAAAGACATTGCTCTATACCAAACAAAATGTTCGCCGGACAAACCCAACTTGGCGAATTTGGCCCAGGTTCTTCAGCAACAACAGGCCCAGCTGAATCGTCTGTCCGGAGTCCTGCAGGACGTTTGTTCCCAGTTGTCTACTCTTCAATCCCAACAGCAAGTTCCTGCTGCACCGTCCAGACCAGTTTTACCCATTCCTGGGTGGTTTGACGGTACCCCTTCCGCTTGTCGAGGGTTCCTCAACCAATGTCTTATGTTTTTTGAAATGCAACCCAGAATCTTTTCCTCCGATAAACTCAAGATCACTTATATAATCTCCCTGCTCTCTGAACCAGCCCTGGCTTGGGCCTCTCCTCTCTGGGAGAAGCGTGATCCTCTACTCACTGATCTTGGGGAATTTCTTTGCCACTTTAGGTTACTTTTCGACGTGCCTGGACGTTCCTCGCAGCCGGAGATCTTCTACGGATTCAACAAGGCAATTGCTCTGTAGAGGCATATGCCATACGCTTTCAAATCCTAGCCTCTGAGGTGAGATGGAACCAGGAGGCCCTCACGGCCATCTTCTGGCAGGGGTTAACGGGCCGAATCAAAGACGAGTTGGCAGGCTAGGAACTTCCGACCACATTGGATGCCCTGATTACTCTCTGCGTCCGTATCGACGTTCGGTTTCAAGAGAGGACACAGGAACGTTCTGCTCAGCGTCAATCAGAGACCATCTCCTCGGGTGTCGCGTCCTTCTTCTCCTAAAGGAGCTACTGGCACCACTTCTGGAATCTCCGGAGAGCCGATGGTTATCGGGCGGCATCGCCTCTCTGAGAAGGAAAGGGCTCCTGATGGGACAATCAACTCTGCCTCTATTGTGGGCAGGCTGGCCATTTCCTGAGATATTGCCCGAATAAACCGGGAAATGCATTGACCTAGGGCCTCTGAAAGGGGTGGCCCTGGGTCGATTCTCACCACTTCCGGATATTCTTGTCTCCGTCCCTATTTTCCTGCCCTGGAAGGAACTTTGTATTAGCACCATGGCTTTGATCAATTCAGGGGACGGAGGGAATTTTATTGACGCCAGTCTCCTAGTCCAGCTTGGAACTCCCTCAATGGCCTGCAAACCTATGTTACAAGTGACCTCCATTCAGGGACTGACTCTACCCTACTCCATTACCCATGTCACTCGGCCGTTGCAGATGCAAGTAGGAATTTTACATAAGGAAGAGATTCAGCTTCTGGTTCTTTTCTGGGCCATCCATCCTGTTATTTTAGGCCTGCCTTGGTTACAACACACACCAATTATCAACTGGACCACTAGCGATATCGACAGTTGGGGTTCCCAATGTTTTGCTTCCTGTTTCACGCCGGTGGTCCCTCCTCCGAGGACTATTTCTTTCTCCCCAGGGGGCCTGCTTCCCTGCGATGCTTCCTTTCCTGTGGAATATCGAAATTTCCAAGATGTTTTTAATGCCCAGGAGGCTGATTCCCTTCCTCCACATCGTCCTTTTGACTGCCCTATCGAATTACTTCCGGGCAAGACACCACCTCGGGGTCGGCTATATACCCTCTCCTGGGAGGAATCTAAAGTCATGCGGGAATACATTCAAGAAAACCTCCAAAAGGGCTTTATCAGACCCTCCTCCTCTCCGGCGGGGGCAGGTTTCTTCTTTGTAACCAAGAAGGACGGCTCTCTGCAACCTTGTATAGACTACCGTGGTCTTAATGAAATAACCATTAAGAATCGGTATCCGCTCCCTCTGATTCCAGAACTTTTCGGCCGTCTGCAGGGAGCATCTATCTTTACTAAGCTGGATCTCTGAGGTGCCTACAATCTGGTCTGAATCCAACATGGGGACGAATGGAAGACCGCCTTTAATACCCATGAAGGACATTTCGACTATCTAGTCATGCCATTTGGCCTTTGTAATGCACCTGCGGTCTTTCAGGAATTCATTAACTTCATTTTTCAAGATCTCCTGTACTCCTCAGTCATAGTTTACCTGGATGATATTTTGTTTTTTTCTGCTTCTGTTCAAGACCACCCTCGTCATGTCCGCATCGTTCTCAAACACCTCCGGGACTACTGGTCTCTTCACCAAACTAGAGAAGTGTTCGTTTCATCAACTGTCTATTCCATTCTTGGGATATATCGTCTCTTCAGAGGGGCTCCAAATGGACCCCACCAAATTCCGAGCCATCCGGGATTGGCCCATGCCCCAGGGTCTCCAGGCCTTGCAACGTTTTTGGGGTTTGCTAACTACTATAGGCAGTTCATCCATCAATATTCCCTTATCACTGCCCCTCTTACCGCACTGACCAGGAAGGGTGCTGATGTGAGGAACTGGATACCGGAGGCCAAGGAGGCTTTCGCCACCTTAAAGCAAGCCTTTCTCTCTGCTCCTGTGCTTCGAAGCCCGGACACCAAAAAACCATTCATTTTAGAGGTGGATGCCTCTTCGCTGGGGGCAGGAGCCGTTCTGTCTCAAACCTCAGACTCTGGCAAGCGTCATCCCTGTTTCTTTTTTTCCAAAACATTTTCTCCGGCAGAGCGTAACTACACCATTGGGGACCAGGAATTGTTGGCCCTTAAATTGGCTCTCCAGGAATGGCGATATCTCCTGGAGGGGGCCTTGCACCCCATCACTGTAATCATCTACCACAAGAATCTCCTATACCTTCAGGATGCTAAGAGACTAAACCTGCGACAGGCACGCTGGTCTCTTTTCTTTGCCCGTTTTAACTTCCGCCTGGTATTTCGACCTGCTGAAAAGAATATTCAGGCTGATGCGCTATCCAGGGCCTTCAACCCACCCGAAGAACCCGAGGAATCCTACCCCATGCTTAATCCTGCCTGTGTTGCCTCCACAACTGTAGTTTCTTCCATCAGCATGAAGACCTCTGTTCCACCTCAGACCAGGAAGAAGGTTCTCAAATGGGGACACTCCTCCATGTTTGCCGGTCACTCCGGATTCCGCAAGACTTTTCATGTAATCTCTCAATACTATTGGTGGCCACACATGGCTCAGGATGTCTTACATTTTGTTTCCACCTGTCCCATCTGTGCCCAAAACAAATCCTCTCCTGGCAAGCCATGGGGATTCTTATAGCCACTGCCAGTTCCACAGCTCCCTTGGCAGGAGGTATCCAGGGACTTTGTTACTGATTTACCACCATCCCAAGTTCACACGGTCATTTGGGTAGTGGTGGATCGATTCTCCCATATGACTCATTTCATTCCCAGGAAATCTCTCCCCTCGGCCGCTACTCTTGCCAAGAATTTCATCCAGCATATTTTTAGTTTACATGGCCTGTCTCTCCGGATCATAAGTGATTGGGGATCTCAATTCACTTCTAGGGTCTGGAGAGCACTGTGTTCTGCTTTTGGCATCACTACCCATTTTTCATCCGCTTACCACCCACAGACCAATGGAATGGTGGAACAGGTCAATCAAACTCTCAAGACCTTCCTGCGAATGTATACTAATAACTGACAGAATGATTGGTCCACATTACTCCCCTGGGCTGAATTTGCCTATAACAACGGTCTCCACACTGCCTCTTGTACGTCACCATTTTTTACAGTATACGGGCGCCACCCATGACTACCACTTCCGATCCCTCAGACCCAAGCCTCGCCTCAGCTCCAACAGACCCTTACTGATATCAGGGACATTTGGAGCAGGGTCCAACATCTTCAGTGAGCCGCTGCTAGATACAAGGTTTTCGCAGATCGTAAGAGGCGGTCTGCTCCGACCTTTCAACCTGGACAAAATGTTTGGCTTAGTACCAAATATAGTAACATAGTAGATGACGGCAGAAAAAGACCTGCACGGTCCATCCAGTCTGCTCAACAAGATAAACTCATATTTGCTACTTTTTGTGTATATCTTACCTTGATTTGTACCTGTCCTTTTCAGGGTACAGACCGTATAAGTCTGCCCAGCACTATCCCCGCCTCCCAACCACAAGCCCCGCCTCCCACCACCTGCTCTGGCATAGACCGTTTAAGTCTGCCCAGCACCATCCCTGCCTCCCGCCACCGGCTCTGCCACCCAATCTCGGCTAACCTCCTTAGGATCCATTCCTTCTGAACAGGATTCCTTTATGTTTATCCCACGCATGTTTGAATTCCGTTACCGTTTTCATTTCCACCACCTCCCGCGGGAGGGCATTCCAAGCATCCACTACTCTCTCCGTGAAAAAATACTTCCTGACATTTTTCTTGAGTCTGCCCCCTTCAATCTCATTTCATGTCCTCTTGTTCTACCGCCTTTGCATCTCTGGAAAAGGTTCGTTTGCGGATTAATACCTTTCAAATATTTGAACGTCTGTATCATATCACCCCTGTTTCTCCTTTCCTCCAGAGTATACATGTTCAGGTCAGCAAGTCTCTTGAGACTCCGATTACCCTCCTTAAAATTTGCTCCCCAATAGATTGGACCCTTTTCGGTACGATCTCGGGTGGGAGCCGTCACTTATCATCTCCAGTTACCAGGTAATCTCAAGGTCCATAATGCTTTCCACGTGTCCCTGCTAAAGCCATTCTTGACCTTTAAATGGCACCCAGAGCCAAAGATCATCGTTCCTGATTCCGAGCCGGATCCTGAATTCGAGGTAGATGAGGTTCTGGACTCCAAACGTCAAAGGGGACGGCTGTTCTATTTGCTATCCTGGAAGCACTTTGGTCTCGAGGATAATTCCTGGCATCCTGCTGCCAACGTCCATGCACCTGAATTGATCCGAGAGTTCCATACCCGCTACCTATCCAAACCCGGACCTAGGCAGAGGGGGGTCCTTAAGGAGGCGGTACTGTCATGTCCCCTACCTCAACGCAAACGGCGTCCTCGGGCTGCGCAGGGTCCCGTCAACACGCACACTTGACTGGCACAGCCCTGAGCCATGTGTGTGTAGTTCTTCTCTGGCTGCAGGCTCCTTGATTGCTTTGCTTCCATGCACCTGGCTCTGCTTTCTCTCTGCCTGGCTTCCAGGCTCCTTGATTGCTTTGCTTCGCTTCTACCCACCTGGGTCTGCTCTTCCTCTGCCTCGCTTCCCTTGCTTCTCTCCTGTTGGTCTTCCGGTTCCTCCTTCCCCTGCTCTTGTCCTATGGCTATGCCACTTCTCCCTGCTGTCAGACGCCAGCACTTTATCAGCTGAGCTCTCCCTAGACTCCTTGCTTCGGCTTCTACTTTGGTAGGTGTTACTTGCTCAGTAGTGTGCTTCTCCTCTACTTTGTTCTTTGTTACTGACTCTGCCTGTACTTGGATTACTCTCGTGTCTGCTGCCTGCCTACTGACTCTGCCTGTACCTAGATTACTCTTGTGTCTGCTGCCTGCATACTGACTCTGCCTGTACCTGGATTACTCTTGTGTCTGCTGCCTGCCTACTGATCTTGCCTGTACCTGGATTACTCTCATGTCTGCTGCAGTGGTGTTCCTAGGGGGGCTGACACCCGGGGTGGATCGCCGATGCACCCCGCCCCCGGGTGCAGCGCGACCCCCCTCGGCGAAAGGACACCCCCCGGCGAAAGAACCCCCCCCCCCCCGGGTGCCAAGCCGCTGAGGGGGGGTGCTGTGCGCCTCTCTGCTTCGTTCGTTTCCATGCTCCCTCTACCCCTGAACAGGAAGTAACCTGTTCCAGGGCAGAGGGAGCACAGAACGAACGTAGTGAACAGGCGCGCAACACCCCCCCCCCCCCAGCGTCATGCACCCGGGGCGGACCGCCCCCACCTTGGTACGCCACTGGTCTGCTGCCTGCCTACTGACTCTGCCTGTACCTGGATTACTCTCAAATCTGCTGCCTGCCTCCTGACCTTGCCTGACCCTGGAATACTCTCGTGTCTGCTGCCTGCCTACTGACTCTGCCTGTACCTGGATTACTCTCATGTCTGCTGCCTGCCTACTGACCTTGCCTGTACCTGGATTACTCTCTTGACCTACTGCCTGCCTACTGACTCTGCCTGTACCTGGATTACTTTCTTGACCTACTGCCTGCCTACTGACTGCCTGTACCTGGATCACTCTCTTGCCTGCTGCCTGTCTGGCCATCACATTCATCAGCCCGCTTCCTGCTCCATCTCGTAAGCCCTGTAGGCCACCCACACCTAGGGGCTCAACCTCTGGGGAACAGCGGTCAGCGCAGGTGAAACCCGGGCTTGTCTGGCCGCCAAGCAGAACCTGGTCCGAGTACCGGGCTCGGCAGCGCTCTACTTGGTAAAAGAACTCACAGGTCTGACATAGGAAATGTTTCACCATCTGGCAACTGTCCAGCGGCAGGGCAGCCTGTGTTACTCGCTGCCACCACCTTTTGAAAAACAAGAAAAGAAAAGGTAAATTCATAGAAAGGGTTTGGGGTAGGAAAGGGGGAGATGTCAGATCGTTTGGGGGGGGGGGTTGATGGAGGAGCCAGGGTAGCTCATTCCTTGCCTCAGGCAACAGATTGTCTTGGGCTGCCGCTGAGTGAATCGGTGGCCACACAGATGGGCCAATGATCAGATGCAAATGCAGGCCCTAGAGGCTATTAGCACCATAAAAGCACCTGTGTTTGTACTGTGCTATGATCAGAGTCCCCGAGCGCATGAAATAATGCGCTCCCTCCAAAGGGACACCACCTTGAAGCGGTGGAGGGGCTTCCATGTTTCAATGACTTAGAGGGCTATGCTGAAGGGTTACCCATATTAGACAGGCCTCTGAGGAGAAACCAGACAAAGAGTGTCCCAAACTGGAGGATCCAAGATGGCGTCGAGGGAGGACGTACATTAATTGAGTTCCCGTTTTACACCAGAATACCTGAAGAAGTAGGCGCACTCCCCAGAGAATGGGGAAGAGAAAAGGCAAAGCCGTGGTGTTATCCTCCTCAAACACGGCTGGGGTTCCCACCACTTCTCAGTCTACTTTGGAGAGATTTGGGGTCATAATGTCGGGGATATCGGTTCCTGCTTCGGGGAACAGCAAGCCTTTATTGCCGAATCTCAGTGGAGAGGGAGTGACTTTGAGTCCCCCTGTTGGCATGACCTCTCCAAGACCCGGAAACAGTAACGCTTCGCTATGGAGGTCGACAGTGGAAACGCCCGAAGTGGGTTAGGATTCTCACACGATCTGAGGAGGTCCTGGCGCAGCATTGACTCCGGATAATAAACCAACTGGGGGATTGGAGACTGAGCTCTTCCCTCCCCCCCCAGAGATATCTGGAGCGGTTTCTGTGGAGAAATTGGACTTGGTGAAGCCAAAAATGTTATAATGGACGCACTATGGGAAGTGCTGCAGAGAGTGAATAACTCTCTTCTTCAGATGTCAAAAATTTTTCAGGAATAAATATGTGATTATATCGATATTTATCTACCAAAGTGGAAGTCCAAGATATAAAAATAGAGACTTTGATTACAGAAATGGTTTCTCTACGAAAATCAGTTAATCTGGTAATGAAGGACAGACATGTTTCTTGTAAAAAAAAAAAATTAGGAATTTCTGGAGAACCAATTAAGGAAAAATAACTTGAATGATAAATTTTCCTAAAATATCCTATATATAGAATTATATTATTAGTGACATAAGTACATCTCTCTATATAAAAGGCAACACCAACGTTCTATGAAGCCTCCAGATGGAAGTGTGAAGGGGGAGAGATATCCTGTTTCCCCATGAGTGTCTGCCCCGCCCTCTCTGTAACACAAACAGTCAGTGAAGGAAAACAGCAGAGCACGAAATCAAAACGCTGGCTCTGTAACAGTGAAGGACTCAGAGGGGAGAGAGGCCAGAGGGCAGGGGCACACACACTCCCACATGCACACAGAAGAAAACCTTGCTAGCCCCCTTTCATTTGCATCAGAAACAGGGCTTTTTTACTGAAGGACTCAGAGGGGGGAGGGGAGAGAGGGCAGAGGGCAGGGACACACACACTCCCACATGCACACAGAAGAAAACATTGCTAGCCCCCGTTTCATTTGCATCAGAAACGGGGCTTTTTTACTAGTATGTACATAAGTAATGCCATACTGGGAAAAGACCAAGGGTCCATCGAGCCCAGCATCCTGTCCACGACAGCGGCCAGCCAAGGGCAGGCAGGTCAGCAAGTCTGTTCTCATATGTCTTGTAACGCAAATCCCATACCATTCTCGTAGCTTTTCTTTGCACCGCTTCAATTCTTTTTACATCCTTAGCGAGATACGGCCTCCAAACCTGAACACAATACTCCAGGTGGGTCTCACCAACGACTTATAGAGGGGCATCAACATCCCCTTGCTGGTCACACCTCTCTGTATACAGCCTAACAACCTTCTAGCTACAGCCGCCACCTTGTCACACTGTTTCGTCTCCTTCAGTTCCTCAGATACTATCACCTCAAGATCCCTCTCCCCGTCTGTACCTATCAGACTCACTGCAACAAAGCCTAGGAAAGACATCCTTAATAAATCATTCCTTAAATCACTCAGGTGCATCAAAAACACCTCTCACAACACCTTTCTAGCACCTTGCATCTAATTCATCTAATTTCAGCTTATGTATTTAAAATCATGTAATGACTGCATCATAACAACACTCTGTAAGCCACATTGAGCCTACAAAAAGGTGGGATAATGTGGGGTACAAATGCAATAAATAAATAAATAACACATACGTCTTTGATTTAGATAGGAACAATGTTTTGAAATTGAATTTCCAACACATGGTTGATAGTTTTTTGGGTTCAAAGATAAATATATTTCCTGACTTATCAAGGGAATCACAGACTGGGAGGTGTGAATTCTTGGCTTTTAAGCAAAGAATCATTGCCCTAGGTGGGACCTTCCTAGAGCGATTCCCTTGTAAGTGTTTTATTTCCTTATTACTTATTTGTTGAACCCAAGAAATTACAAGAGTTTGTGGAATTAAAAGAACAGATGAAGAATCCTCTGCAGCAACTTCCTTTAGTTACCACTGTACCGGCTGCAATTACCGATTAACCTTCCTCCCTCAGAAAATATGAATTTGTAAGATTAACCACTTGGTGTTTTTCTTATTTTCTTTGAGATTGTTTTCCTGATCTTGGATCCCCCAATTGTGGACAATTATTATAATATTGATGAGAGAAAATGTTTTCTTTTTCCTTTATATTAATCTCTGTATTTCCTTACATTTATGTGATAAATGTGAATGTAATTAAATAAAATGATAAATAAAAAAAAATTAAAAAAAGAAATAATGCGCTCATGGGCTCTGACTGCAAGTAGCAGGAAATGCATGCTAAACAGGGCTTTTACCACAAGTAACATGCAAATGCATGCTAAACACATTTCTCTCCAATGATCAGTGGGCAGCATGCCAAACAGCGGCAAACTCTATGGCAGCTTGGAGCTGGCATTAGGGTTTGCAGACCATTGCTTTGCATGCTAGCAGGCCCCCATTCCCCCCAACATAACACCCTTGCAGGAGCCTCTGCCCCCTAACACAAATTCACGTGGGCTGGAGGTCTGGCGCACCTCCAGTCCACCTGACACAAGTTCATTAGAGGTCTGGTGGACCTCCAGTCCCCTCAACCCCCCGACACATGTTTACGGGTGCTGGAGATCCAGTGGATCTCCAGCCGCTTAACCTCTTTGCAACCCAAAATAAAAAAGCCCTGGTGGCCCAGTGAGCTGCAAACCAAGCCCCCCAACCTGGTGGTCTAGCTGCCCTCTTCCCCGCCCTCGTATCTTTAGCATTGGAGGAGGGAGTAGTACACTCCCTCCTCTTCCAGTGTTGCCTTGAAATCCTGGGTGGGCTCCAGGGCTTCTTTTAAATGCCTGTAGCCTGCCTGCCACACCGCCGTAGGAGTCTCGGGATGGATCTGATTTATTCTGGTGTTTAGTGGCTGGCGCTAGCCCACCCCCAGTTTTGTATTACTGCCACTGTGGCGTGCACTGCCAGTGGAGTGCTGCTGGCCCCCGACTGACCGCAGCTCCGCTTCTCCACGTGGCCTGCCAGCTGGAGGCGGCAAGAGAGACTGCTAGCTGGAGGAGGCAAGGGACAGGACACCTGAGGGTGTTGGCTCTGATTGGCAGCTTTCCTCCTCCAGAGTCAGAGCAGATCATCAGAGGACCTGCCCACAGCCATGACCAGAGAGGCTGATGGAGCCAGCCAGTCTGGACTCTGGAGGAGGCAGAAGAAAGCATGAGTCAGTCACTGTTGAAGGGGAGGGACGAAGCGGAGCCATGATGAGCTGCTACAACCATGTTGTGCTTTATTGGTAGCAATATCTTTTTAAATACTTTTTCTATGTTTATTTAAATTAACTTTTTTTTCTTTTGCTTCTTATTAAAGAGTGCCCTCAGCAAAAACCACTTTTTCTAGGCAATATATTTCTTTGCCAAGTGGTAAATGTCATGACTCTTGGGGCTTGGTAATAAGAAGCCCCAATATCATGGAGCATAACCCTGGCACAGCAATCACCTGAAGTCTCTATTATTTTATAAAGTCTCTTTTATTGAATAAATCACAGATAATTTACTCACAGATAGATGTTCAGGATACAGAGACTTCTTAATCTGGAGGCTGTGGGAGGTGGAGATCTGAAGAGAGGTAGTTGAATTGCAGGGGGAGGGGGAGGTAGTTGAACAGGTAGAAATAGTCCAAAGCTGGGTGACTGGAATGTGCGATATCTCATTTGGAAGAAGATATTCACAGGGTAAAAAATCCAGGTTCGTTACAGGGAGTTTCAGCAGGACAGAGCTGTCTGGAGCGAGATGGTGTTGCCTCCATGTCCCTGGCTATAATGGAGGAAGAAGCCCCACGTGGCTGAAAGGACAAAGAAGTGGTGGGGCTTCACACAGGGAGGAGCAGATAGAGACCAATGGGGACAGAGCCTGCTATCAGATAGCAAGGGGTAGTCCTAGAGATAGGAGGGAAAGGTCATACCTGGCTGACCTCTGTGGACAGAATAGTAAGACTGAGCAGGAAGACAAAAGAGCCAAGCTTGGCAGAGAGAGAGGGAGAGAGAGAAGATCTGAGCAGCCTCACAACCAGTGATAGCAGTTCTTACACAGCCAAACAAGCGTGGTTGCACTGCCTGTGAACTACATTACCCACAGTGCATTGCTCATGTATTTTTCCAGTGGGGAAACTGCAGCAATGATAGTCCTTGGGACTGAGAATAACAGTAAAGGCATTACACACATTTTAGGATCACGTTATAAACTAGTGCGAGGCTGTCGGAGGACAGAACAGTAAAGCACTTCTCTTTGTTTATATATGTGCTATAGCCTGTCTAAATAGTGCTACTCCTTAAACATAAATAAGTCAAAACGTGAACTTATCTCTAAATGTTCTCTACGAGGTGCACAATATTTCTCACTTGTCACTTCACTCTCCTCAGCCACTGTCTCTGACCGATTGACTTGCTTCCCCCGGACTCTGGGGGGTTTCAAAAAGTCTTTCATCAGGGACTTGGGTATTGGAGCCGACTCTGTGGGTGCTTGAGCACTCCCAATATTGAGAAAATTCCTTGTATGTGTCCAGGGAGGGGTTATTTCCATTGGGCTTAGCACCCCCAATAATTTGGAAAAGTTGGCTCCTTGTTGGGTTAAAGCCATACAGCCCTGGGCCACCCTGGGCGTTGTATCTTGAAGAGATTTTTTTTTTCTCTCCTGGTAAAGGGCCACAAAAACAGCCATGTTATGAGCTGGTCCTCAACATTCAGAGTTTCTATCAATCTATCTTATTTACAACATTTATATCCCACATTAAACATGATTTAGGTTGAAACCTGAGAGAAGTAAAATTTCTGTGCCTAGATCAAAAGAGAGAAATGGTTTGCTGTGGGAACTTGCTCCTTTTGTTTTATGGATGGATCAGGGGCGTAGCTACGGGTGGGCCTGGGTGGGCAGAGGCCCACCCAATCTGGGCTCAGGCCCACCCACAGTCTTTGTCCCTCCAATCAGTGCAGCGCCAGTAGGCTTCACTTTCAATTCAGGCACATGGATGTATACAGCCGGAAGGAAACAACAGCAGTTCTCTACTCTTACATGCCTAATTTTTATTGCCTGCAGCCCTGCTGTGTCTCAAACGGGAAGGCGTCGGGACTTTTCCTGAAAATAGGAGGACCTGCTGTCCTGCTCCTGAGGCGGTGGCAAATTACCTCTCTGCCTCTTTCAGTCTCATCGTAGCTGCTACTGTACTGCTCTGCAGTTCTCTCTGTCTGGGCGATCACCCATCTATCCTCTGCAGATTATTTCCTGTTTATGTCCTTTTTTGCTTGTACGAGAGTCTGAGCTGCTCCGTGGTTTTGTTTTCAAATTTGAGGAGGGCAATTTTAGAAATAGTAAAACAGAAAATCGTGCAGAGTTGAGAACCCATTACCTGGCTAATGTGTTTAAAAAAACAAACAAAAGATACGAACAAATATATGAATCAGTTGGTCTACAAAAATCTCTGTCTCCTTTTGCTTGGTCAGGTCTAATGACCTGAAAGTGTCCGAAGACAAAACACTGGCGAAAGTGCTTTTGTAGAGATTTTCTGGTTCCAGGCAAACTCCATTACAGATGCCTCCCAGCTGGCCTTGTAGTCCTCCCTGAAAGTGTATTCTAACCCTCAAATCTCTGAGGAACTTTACAAAGGTCGGTGACAAAAGTCTTCCTAAACTTTGTGGCTCATCATTAAAGCTGTTAAGGGACTATTAAAGTGGTAATGAAGCCATTAGAAGCCGGTTTGCAAGACAAACCAGCCCTTTGGCCGCTTTTTTTGTGATGTCCTTGATAATAAGCCATAAATATCCTGTTTTCAAAGTCTTCTTCCCATGTCTAAAAACAGTATTGGGGGATCTAATAATAAAAACTTTAAAAGTTCCTAATGTGCCTTTAAGAAAATACAATTGCAACCTGAATTAGAACAATGCAAATCCCAGAACACTAAAATCTTTATTTTAGTGCAAGAATCTAATTCCTCGGGGGTTCTTTATCTTATTTTAGTTTCTCCTATTCATCGGCATTGTCGTTTGGAAACGCTGGGACAGGATGTCACCTAATATTGAACATCGAATATCATAGCAAAATCTAAAGAGAAACATAACTTTCATTTTTCATTAGACAATTAGATTTTTGTTTCTTAAACATTTTCTTTTTAAATATATAAAAACTACAGTTTCCCTGTCCGTCAACTTGTCAAAGAGAAATACAAGTTAATAAGTAGTTTGTAGATACCGCTTACTTGGATTGATTAAAGTCTGCATTTAGCTCTGGAAAATAACTTTTTGGTTTTTTATACATTGAAAATATTGGGGCTTAAAGACACTGTGGTTTCGTTGTTGTTTTTCTGGACTTTTTTCGTGCACGTCTTCAAGATAAATTCTGATGTCAGAAAACGCTTAAATATTTTTAATGGACCCCAACCCTTGCGAATTTTGTTTTAAGTTCTGAAATTTCCCGCCTCAGTCTCATGTGACACCTGCCCTGCTCTCCCCATGCCTCTGCGGCACACACAACAGAATCTACCGCGGCTCTTCTTCCAGGCTGGGTCTCCTCTGCAGTACCGTGCTGTAATTGCACCACTCACTGTGCCTGTGCCAGCACTGAGCTCCTTTAGGACCCGAACTCCCTCAGCTGAAGAAGTTGGATTGGGCCCTCAGTGATCACCCTTCAGCCCCAGGCCTCAGTCAACACTGCACCATAGCCATAACAGGCACACACTGGAAGGAGACAGCACAGTAAGTTCTCAGCATCACTTGCACACTCACTGGCTACATACTGTGAATATCCATAGCTTCGTTTGGGAAACTGGAGCCCAGGTATACAAATGTTTTATATTCTTCTGGGTGGGGGTGGGCTCTTCACTGCCTATGCAAAAAAAGATGTATTTAATGTTAGTGGATTTTTGGGTGGGGATGGTCTCTGCAGTGCTCCGGTAAAAAAAAAAAAAAAAAAGTTATATATTTATGTTGGTGGGTTTCTGGGGACAGGCTAAATGCTCAGGTTAAATTTTTTAAAAAAGTTGTATTTTTCATGTTGGTGGGTTTTTGGGTGGAGACCTGGTGTGCTTGAGGATGGGGGTAGGGGAGATTGGGAAGGGCAGGGGATATGCCAGACTATGGGGGGATTGTTAGGGGGTAGGACAGGGCTGATGCTAGGCTACAGGAAGAGGTGGGGGTTAGGTTAGGGCTCATACCTAGCAACAGGGATGTATGTTGGGGAAGGGAAAGGCTGATGCTGGGCTACGGATACATTTCATTGCTCTGATTGTATTGCAGGATCCTATCATGTGTTGAGATATTTGCCATTATAGTGGCCTTATGTCTGGTCAAGTTTACGATATGGGATAATGTAATTATATTTTACAATATTGTTTTTTTCCATTAAGTATGTATGTATGTTTATGTTGATGCAGGCCAGCAGTTGGGCAGGCTACTTAGAAACCCATCATCAAGTGCATTCTAAGGCATTAGTTTGTAGTATCCCAAGAAACACTATTCAAACCTATATACATAGTGCCCACCCTTATTAGCTCTGGGCCCACCCAAAATGTCAGGTCTGGCTACGCCACTGGGATGGATTATGAATTTGTGCAAATTATAATGGTGATTCTGATGATTTTGCTGCTGCTGCTGATTCTGTTTACTTATATTGATATTGGACTATATTTGGGCTGGAAACATTTTCGCCGTGATGCGAGGGACGATAAAGCCCCCCGATCCAGCGCTCTTTTTAGCGCGCCTTTGTGCATCTCGTCCTGCAGCAGCCGAAGAGTTTCCCTCTACTGTCTGGACGTCACGGGGAAGGAGCGGCAATGGCACTTCAGCAGCTCTGCGGTCTGGGGGCGGCAATCAGAGACGATAAAAGGCAGGCTCGGTGGATTCTCTGGTCACTGAGCCGCAAAAATGAAGTGGACCGATAAGGAGATCCGCACTTTATTGGAGACAATCCGCCAGTCCACCGGGGTTCGGCAACTGATGTCTTCCAACAATAAACCCAACAAGGTTCTCTGGCAGGACATCCATGGAAATCTGGTCAAGAGGGGCTGCAGCCTGGAGCAGATCCGCACCAAGTGGAAGACGCTGAAGCAGAAGTTCTTCAAGGAGCATGAGCGCAAGCAGCAGGGGTGTGGGCGACACTCGGACCAGCACTTTCCCCACTACGCCGACATGCACCACATCTGGGAGCTGGCGGGGCGGCCCCAATACCGGGATCGGAGAGTCTCAGGTGAGAAGCAGGTCCAGCACTTTCCCTCTATTAATGAATGCTTACTTAATCTTCCGCACGCAAAATCAAATTCACGTCCCCATAGAATTTTGAATGTGACTTTATAACCTGGAGGAGGAACTCTTCTTCATTTTTGTTAGAGAAAAGACGTCTCCTGCCTCATCTACCCAAAGTTTAAATGGGATGAGGATATCGCTAATGAACAATCATGAAAAAGATGATTTGCATGCACTGCCAGCAGGAATCCAAAGAGTAGATACAATTCTTTATTATTACCAGAAGTATGCTGTGGCTTTTCCACAAGTTTGCATGGTAATACTGTATTGATTTTCCCTCCAGGAAACTGTCTAACCCCATTTTAAACCCAGCTGTGCTAACTGCTTTGATATCTCCAGCAATAAGTTCTACAACTTAACTGTGCATTAAGTGAAAAAAAATTGATTTGTTTCAAATGTGTTGCATATTAGTTTCCTAAAGTGTACCTTGACATTAGTGTCTGAAAAGGTGAACAATAATTCCCCCTTGTTCCACTCCACTCATGCTATATAATAAAAAGCACCTCCAACATTCTGAAGCTGACTCTGTGGCACTGTGGCAGTGTAGGGTTGGTAAGTCTGTAGTTCAGCTTTCATTGGCTCTCACTGTCAATGAAGAACCAATCAGACAGAATGGAACTTGGAGGAGGGAAGTGGAGTGGATTGAATCTCTAACAAACAATCATATACAGGGAGGTACAAACATCAGTGGAGGCAAGTACACAGAACGGAAGGGAAGACAAAGATTTAATCACTTTGTCACTCACACACAGACATCACACACACACACACACACACACACACACACAGACAGATAGACATCACACACACATATACAGGGAGGTATGAACATCAGTGGAGACAAGTGCACAGAACGGAAGGGAAGACAAACATTTAATTACTTTGTCACTCACACACATACATACACACACACACACAGACAGATAGACATCACACACACATATACAGGGAGGTATGAACATCAGTGGAGACAAGTGCACAGAACGGAAGGGAAGACAAACATTTAATTACTTTGTCACTCACACACATACACACACACACACACACACACACACACAGACAGACATCACACACACATATACAGGGAGCTATGAACATCAGGGGAGGCAAGTGCACAGAACGGAAGGGAAGACAAACATTTAATCACTTTGTCACTCACACACATACACACACACACACACACACACACACACAGACAGACAGACAGACATCACACACACATATACAGGGAGGTATGAACATCAGGGGAGGCAAGTGCACAAACGGAAGGGAAGACAAACATTTAATCACTTTGTCACTCACACACATACACACACACACACACACACACACACACAGACAGACATCACACACACATATACAGGGAGGTATGAACATCAGGGGAGGCAAGTGCACAGAATGGAAGGGAAGACAAACATTTAATCACTTTGTCACTCACACACACACACAGACATCACACACACACACAGTCACTCTGTGCATCTCTCAGTGGAGGCAAGTGCACAGAATGGAAGGGAAGACAAACATTTAATCACTTTGTCACACACACACATACACACACACACACACACACACACACACACACACACACACAATCACTCTGTGTATCTCTCTCTTCCACTGTCTGTAAAACACACAGTCACTCTCAGTCTCTCACACGGGCAACTGTATGTTGCATTCTCAGGAGTAAGGAGCTCTTCTGATGTGATTGTTAAACTGATTGAAGGGCCTGAACAAGGAAAACTTTTACCACATTGTTAACACAGTTTACACAAAAACTATTGTATCTAAAGAAATCTTACACATGTAAACAACAATTATATTCAGAATACAACCTTGGAAATATTAATGGCAGGAACTCATTACATTGCTAGCGCCCGTTTCATTGCGTTAAGAAACGGGCCTTTTTTACTAGTAATTTCATAAAACGTATCTCCTCTCATCTGTCTCTTCTCGAAGCTGAGAGCCCTGTAACCTTTTTTTATGAACAATTTGCTGCATCTCCATCGTTATTTCTCTTTACTTTTTCCGCTACATCATTTTTGAGATAGAGTGAACAGGCTGCTGGCGTCAACTTTTAAAAAGGAAATAGAGCAGCTTTTAAACTAGAAACGGTGGGAAGGCCAACAGTCGCTCAAAAGCACATGGTTCAGGATAAGGTATCTTATTTATTTATTTATTTATTATATTTGTATCCCGCACTTTCCCACTAAAAGCAGGTTCAATACAGCTTACATAGTAATAGGTAACACAGAATTTTGTTATGTAAAGTAGGAAATTAAGTATAACATAATAGAAGGATGGATGGGTAGTAAATGGATGGGTAGGTAGGTAGAGATAGGTGATACTGTCATGACTCTTGGAGCTTGGTAATTAGAAGCCCCAATATCATGGAGTATAACCCTGGCACAGCAATCACCTGAAGTCTCTATTATTTATAAAGTCTCTTTTATTGAATAAATCACAGATAATTTACTCACAGATAGATGTTCAGGATACAGAGACTTCTTAATCTGGAGGCTGTGGGAGGTGGAGATCTGAAGAGAAGTAGTTGTATTGCAGGGGGAGGGGAAGGTAGTTGAACAGGTAGAAATAGTCCAAAGCTGGGTGACTGGAATGTGCGATATCTCATTTGGAAGAAGATATTCGCAGGGTAAAAACCAGGTTCTTTACAGGGCGTGCTCAGCAGGACAGAGCTGTGTGGAGCCAGATGGTGTTAGCTCCATGTCCCTGGCTATAATGGTGAAAGAAGCCCGGCGTGGCTGAAAGGACAAAGAAGTGGTGGGGCTTCACACAGGGAGGAGCAGATAGAGACCAATGGGGACAGAGCCTGCCATCGGATAGCAAGGGGTAGTCCTAGAGATAGGAGGGAAAGGTCATACCTGGCTGACCTCTGAGGACAGATAGTAAGACTGAACAAGAAGACAAAAGAGCCAAGCTTAGCAGAGAGAGAGGGAGAGAGAGGGAAGGTGTGACCAGCCTCACAACCAGTGGTAACAGTTCTTACACAGCCAAAGAAGTGTGGTTGCACTGCCTGTGAACTACATTACCCACAGTGCATTGCTCATGTATTTTTCCAGTGAGAAACTGCAGCAATGATAGTCCTTGGAACTGAGAATAACAGTAAAGGCATTACAATCATTTTAGGATCACGTTATAAACTAGTGCGAGGCTGTCGGAGGACAGAACACTCCCCGCCTGGTATCGGTAGATACCACTATCCTTATTATCACACTTTATCAAATTAATAGCATGCAAGGTCCATTATTGACATTCAGGCTGTCCACCGGCTGTCACGATCCCAGGCTTCATACAAACAGTCAAGAACTCTGGAACAACGTGAGTTCTTGACCTATTGTCGTCGAACGGCAACAGGAGGCAAACCTCCCGAGCAGGACTGCACTAACAAGCTTGGTTTGGCTGGAACCAGTTGCTGGGTCGGACTTGGCTTAGCAGGAACAGGATTCAAGATGCTGGAACCAGGTTCAGGATACTCGAACAAGCTGGACGGAAACAGGATTCAGGATGCTGGAACAAACTTGGCAGGAACGGGAGCTGAAAGCAAACAAAGCAGAGACGAGCAGACAGGGGACTGGAGCTGGACAACCAGGATAGACACAAGCAGGATACAAAGCTAGCCCTCACAGACAAACAACAGGACTAAGGCTGAAGCTAAGGCAGAGAGGGACTAGAACAAACAAGGCAGGCTAGGCAGGACACAAAACTGACCTACAGAGACAAACAACAGAACTAAGGCTGAAGCTAAGGTAGAGGAGAACTAGAACAAGCAAGGCTGACTAGGCACGACACAAATCTGACCTACACAGACAAACAACATAACTACGGCTGAAGGTTGAACCCAGCACAGAAACAGACTGAGAAGAGCAGAGGCAGAAGTGCCCATAGGCACACAGACTATGAACGAGGTAGAAGTGCTACACTTCCTTATAAACAGGACAGAGGCAGGAAATACACAGAACCCAAAGTGAGCCTTGACACACACCGGAGAGAAACACGCAGACAGTAGCCAGCACAGCAGCTGACCCTCAGGACAAGGTGTGGACCAGAGGGGGATCACGACCACAGTTGTGGTACTGGCTGTAGGGTCATCTTCTTCATCACACAGGAGCTGAAACGAGAGACAGACAACAACAACACTAGACAACACAAAAGAGAGAGAGAGTCTTTGAGTCTTTGGTCTTCATGGGAGGATGGTGGCTCTCTGTGCTTGTGCTTCTTCGGGTGGTCCAGGAAGCGAAATCTTGGCGGTGGATCATACGGGCCATTCACTGTAGACAGGATGCTTCATTGGGTGCGCTGTTGCAGCTGGGTGGAGACCCAAAGGGTGAATTCCCAGCTTAGGCCAAGGTGGCGTTGAAACGAGGGTGTGTCCACACCCAAGTCTAGATCTTTCAGGTCTCTGGCATGGTCTACTGAAGGGAATGACTCATCTTTACTGAACTCTTTGTTCATCATGCTCAGGAACTCTTTAATTTTTATGGAGAAGGCTGGTTCGTCTCCATCTTTGGTGTTCTGGAACACTGAGATTCCCAGGTGTTCTCCTAGGTCTGCTGGAGAGACTGTTTTGTAGAGCGTTGGGACAATGCTCTATTCCTTCTGGGCGGGAGCTTCTTTGGTGGTTAAGTGGTTGGTACATGGCTCGAACAAGGAAGAGCACCCGCTGTCTAGGACATTGGTGTGAAGTACCTTGACATTTGACTTTCTTGTTTGCTTGAGGCAGGCATCGCCTGCCGTTGTCCCACCCAAGTTGAGTGGGTGTGCATAGGGAGCACTGCATGGGCTCTTGCCTGATTCATGGATGCCCAGGGGTTCTGGTGCATCTCTGTCTGGCAAAAGCGAGATCTTTCAAGTATGCAAGCTGGTCGGTGGTGGGCCTCAGGTAAGGGTGATTCCAGGCAGCCTGTAGCGTGGGACTCTCACCCTTGTCATTAGGTATCTGGTCACGTTCAAACTTTGTGAGTGACTGTGGCATGGTGTCGCCATTCGTAGCCTCTATCGCGTAACCGCTTGCTGCTTGCCTTGCCGTCTGTACGGCCTGTGCACAAGTTTTGATGCTGTCTTGGGCGTAGTTTTGGTGGATGTCGAACAGGTCATGGCGCTCTGATCTTGCAAGAGGCCTGTTGCTCTGCTCATTTATGACAACGTACGTTTTGGCTGCTTTGTCACGTCGTCCTTCAAGGTGCACTTCGGTCAAGCATGTCTTGGTGCGGCATCTACCTTCGCAGTTTCCTTTCACCACCTTCGTGCATCTCGGAGTGGCTTGGAACATTGGTGCCTTCTCCTCCTCCGTCTCCCCGCCATGATTCGATGCAGGGTTAGAACTCGGTTCGGCATCATCTGGGTGTACGGCATAGACGCTCTGGTCGTTGCCATGTTCTGTACCCTTGATAGGTACTCTGCCATTTTTGGCAGGATGATCTGAATTCAATTCTTCTACACGTGCGGCTGTTTCCTTTCTCAGCCCGTGCAGCATCGTGTGCTTCTCTTGCTTAGGAGTAAGCTTTATACTTGCTATGGCATCCTCAGAATCGGATTTCCCCGTCGTGTGGCGCTCAGGGCGGTCATTGGACTGGGTAAGCTCTGCGCTCCCCAGATCTTTGCTCGTCAGACACTCTGCTGGCTCATCTCTTGCTGTGGCTTTAAGTCGAGCAGCTGACGTCACTGCCAGTTGGTTGGCTTGCGCCTTTCCGACGCCTGATGCGGAGTGTGGCTGTCCAGCTCCCTCTGGTTTAGACCAAGGGAGTTCAGCCGATATTCTGCTTGAGAGCGACTGCTCCGGTCTCTTTTGCTTCCGCCGTGTGCGAGGGCTTAGACATTTCGATGAGCGTTCTAGCTCATTTCTCTTTCGCTTCCGCCCTATGTGAGGGCTCAGACTCTGCGGTGAGCGTTCTTGCTCGTTTCCCCTTTGCTTCTGCCCTGTGCGAGGGCTCAGACTCTGCGGTGAGCGTTCTTGCTCGCGTCTCTCCTGCCCCCAGTCTGCATGAAGGCTCGGACTCTGCGATGAGCGTTCTTGCTCGTTTCCCTTTTGCTTCTGCCCTATGTGAGGGCTCAGACTCTGTTGCTGAGATGGAGCATCTCTGTTAGCGCATCTTTCTGGAGCGAGTGGTAGTGCATCCGTGTGCATTCTTGCGTGTGGGTCACTGTCGTACGAGCTTGCCTCTGTAGTGTGCTCTGCTTTAGGCTCATTCATCTCGGGTGCGTTAAACTCTGATGAAAGTACATCAGGTTCCTTGGTATATGAGGGTTCTTCTGACTCGAGTTGCTTCAATGCGCTAGTAGGTGATGGGGTGTGTGCCATCGCATGAGTTTTGGCTCGAGGAGCGTAGTCTTCAGAGGCAAGGCGACTGAGTCGGTTCTTTCCGTGGTTCCGACCCACGGCAGCTTCTAAGACCTTGGCCTTTGCCTCAAGTGCCGCTACCTCTCTCTCTTGTTGGAGTGCTTCCATCATGATGTCCAGCTCAGCAATTTTATATGGAGCCTCAGCCTCTCTATGTGCTTCTTTGGCCTCTAGCGCAGCTCGTTTTAACTTCAGGGCGGTTTCTTGTTCAATGAGGGCCCTCATTTGGAAGGCTGCCTCGCTGGTTTTCGAATGGTTGGAGCGATTTGTTGTACGTGACCTGGAGGATCTTGTGTCATTGTCTGCCCCTGCTTTTGCAGCGCTATGTATGCTTTCTTCCACTTCCTCACAGCGCTCGATTAGTTTCTTGCGGTACTTTTCCTGTTTTGCTTGATAACCTTCCAGGAATTTCTGTGTTAACTGACAAGTTCTTCTGCCCTTGAACCCTGCGCTGCCCTCTGGCTGTTTCTGCGTGCCTGGTGCAGGGGACACTTCATCTGGTACTGCCTGTAAGGCATTAAGTTCTGCCATCCTGCCCTGGTTTGCTTCTCTGTCTTTATTAAATGAAAAGTCAGCTCTTCTGTGCAGGGGGGCTGGGGATGTAAGGATTACTCAGTGTGAAGCTGTGCTGAACATATACTAGTGGCTTCTCTCTTTGTGCTGGGTCAGGTTTCACTGCTAAGTTAATGGACAGGGAAGGAGGGAGGGGGTGTTGTCCTCCCTCAATTAGAGGCAGATGCAGCAACCAAACGTAAAAAAATCTAAATCGTTAAAGTCCCTAACGATTTTAAAATAACGAAAAATGCACCAAAAAAAAAAGTCACACATGCTGAGATCGGTATTGAAACGTACGATGTATCAAAGAATCACAATACACATCGTTAATCGGCCCCCAAATCATGCGCAGAGCAGCCAAGCGTTATGTTAGCTGCTCTGCGCATGCCACAAACAGTCAAAACACAGTCAAATCACAAGCACATGGCTCCCAAATCAAAACAAAAATAAAAAAAAAGGGTCGGGAGGGGGCAAAGGCGCTGGTCAGGAGCGTCCTGTATGGCCGTCCTTGCCCCCCCCCCCCCCCCCACCCGTGGTCGCCGTTCCCCTGCCCCACTTCCCCCTGCATTCTAAATTAAAAAGCAAGAAGAAAAGCAAACGTACCTTTAGCAGCCCCGGCCCCCCTCCCTTCCTCACTACTCTGTCTCCCCTCAGCTCCGCCTCCCGACATCCTCCGCCCTGTGCCCCGCCCCCTCTTGGGGTCGTCGCCGACATTCCCCTCCTCCATTGGGCCCCCCTCCCTCTTACCGGGCCCGTGCAGTGCCTCTCTCCTCTGTCCGAAGGCGCTGCACGGGCAAGAAGAAAGCTGATACCTGCCTTCGCCCAGCTTCGGTCGCGCGTCTCTCTCCTCCTGCGCCCGCCCCTGTCTGACGTCAGTAACCTACGTAGCCAATCCTGCACTATTGTCGGTGGTAGGAAGGACAATTTTTCAAATCAGGGAAGCCCATTCGGTCTCTGCATTTAAACCCTCCGGTGTAACTGTTTGTAACATAAAAATATTGAATTGCTCCCTAAAATTCAGAAGTTTTTTTTACTGACCCACCCTCCTCCCAATTACCAATACATTCCACAATTCTCCATCTAATATCGTCCCATTTATGTTGTTTTTGTAGCCAATGACTCACCAACGGGGCTTGCATATTTTGAGTTTGAATCCTAGATTTATGTTCATTCAAGCGTATTTTAATAGATCTAGCGCTCCTCCCAATATAAATTAAACCACAAGGGCATGTAATAGCATATACCACATTACTACTCTCACAGTTGGTTTTAGATAGACTTCTCAGGGTCCTGTCTCTACCTGATACCGCCCAGCTTTCCCCTACTATAGCTAGCGGGCACCATTGACAGTGCCCACAGATAGTTTAGCAGCCTTGAATGTTATTCGTAGCACTATCTGTAAACTTATTCTTTGAGTAAGAATAAGTTTACAGATAGTGCTACGAATAACATTCAAGGCTGCTAAACTATTGTGGAATTCAGCTATATTCGTGTTTTGCTGATTTACCTCTGATATCTTTTACTAAGGGCAAAACATTGGGAGAACGTCTGATGTTTTGCCCTTAGTAAAAGATATCAGAGGTAAATCAGCAAAACACGAATATAGCTGAATGATATGCCAGTGATTCTTAATGGCCTTTGCTATTTTCTGGGTTACATCGGTAAAGGGCAGAACACATGTCAAACACTCTTCTGCTGTTTTCTCTGTTTCTTGTAATAGCAGTGATCTTTGAGCAAACCTTTCTTTATAGCAGATCTGGGGTATCCCCTTGCTAGGAATCTCCCTTTCAAATCTGTTGCTTGCTTCTTAAAATCTTCTAGTGTGGAACACACTCTTCTAACCCGTAAAAATTGTCTGATTGGAAGATTATATTTCAAATGGAAAGAGTGGAAGCTATCAAAGTGTAGTAATGTATTTCTACTAACTGGTTTTCGATAGAGAGAAGTATATAGTCTATCTCCTTCTTTATATATCAGAAGATCCAAAAACTCAATAGCTGTATTCTGAGCAGTCATAGTGAAGGAAATATTGACATCTATAGTGTTAAGCCAATTCACAAAATCCAACAAAGCTGGTTTTGAACCTGTCCACAGAAAAAAGACGTCATCCAGGAACCGCCTCCAAAATTTGACATATTGACATATTGAAAAAAATGGGGAGGAGTCAATAGATCTTACTTCCATCTGGGCAATATATAAAGTAGCCACCGAGGGAACTAGGGTAGCCCCCATCACCACTTAATATAGCGTATTCAAAACTTTTATCTTCAGATCGTATCATAAACATTTCAAATCATCACTCCTCTACTTAAATCATCTCATAGAAATTTCCCAAGAACCTCAGTGATGTGAATCGCTGCCAATTTTAGGCTAAGCGATATATACAACATCAAAATCTTCACCAGTTCTTTTTTAATATATAAATATATAAAGCATCCTCTTATGATTTGCAAAAAACTTTAACTTAACTTATCTTTCTCAAAATTATTCTACTTGTCGGACCCAGGGGATCATCTGCTCGGCATGCACGTTTTGCCCAACATGGGCTGTCTCAAGGACATTCCCCTGCAATACACAAACCATATAATTAGTAGTCTTTCCGGACTTCGGCACTAAACCTACGTCCAGAACATCTGCTATAAATATTAAAGATAATCTAACTCCCCCCTGTTCTTTCCAGCGTCAGCTCAGCAAAAGTATTTTATCAGATAAGATGGCGCTAGCGTTTTTTCAGGTCAATTAAATATCAGCTCGGAAAATGACGTTAATAGCCCCGCCCCGCCCCCAAGGCGTTCCACCAGCAACAGAAAGCCAATCCTGCACTATTGTCGGTGGTAGGAAGGACAATTTTTCAAATCAGGGAAGCCCATTCGGTCTCTGCATTTAAACCCTCCGGTGTAACTGTTTGTAACATAAAAATATTGAATTGCTCCCTAAAATTCAGAAGTTTTTTTTACTGACCCACCCTCCTCCCAATTACCAATACATTCCACAATTCTCCATCTAATATCGTCCCATTTATGTTGTTTTTGTAGCCAATGACTCACCAACGGGGCTTGCATATTTTGAGTTTGAATCCTAGATTTATGTTCATTCAAGCGTATTTTAATAGATCTAGCGCTCCTCCCAATATAAATTAAACCACAAGGGCATGTAATAGCATATACCACATTACTACTCTCACAGTTGGTTTTAGATAGACTTCTCAGGGTCCTGTCTCTACCTGATACCGCCCAGCTTTCCCCTACTATAGCTAGCGGGCACCATTGACAGTGCCCACAGATAGTTTAGCAGCCTTGAATGTTATTCGTAGCACTATCTGTAAACTTATTCTTTGAGTAAGAATAAGTTTACAGATAGTGCTACGAATAACATTCAAGGCTGCTAAACTATTGTGGAATTCAGCTATATTCGTGTTTTGCTGATTTACCTCTGATATCTTTTACTAAGGGCAAAACATTGGGAGAACGTCTGATGTTTTGCCCTTAGTAAAAGATATCAGAGGTAAATCAGCAAAACACGAATATAGCTGAATGATATGCCAGTGATTCTTAATGGCCTTTGCTATTTTCTGGGTTACATCGGTAAAGGGCAGAACACATGTCAAACACTCTTCTGCTGTTTTCTCTGTTTCTTGTAATAGCAGTGATCTTTGAGCAAACCTTGTTCTAGTATATGCTTTCTTTATAGCAGATCTGGGGTATCCCCTTGCTAGGAATCTCCCTGTTTTCTCTGTTTCTTGTAATAGCAGTGATCTTTGAGCAAACCTTGTTCTAGTATATGCTTTCTTTATAGCAGATCTGGGGTATCCCCTTGCTAGGAATCTCCCTTTCAAATCTGTTGCTTGCTTCTTAAAATCTTCTAGTGTGGAACACACTCTTCTAACCCGTAAAAATTGTCTGATTGGAAGATTATATTTCAAATGGAAAGAGTGGAAGCTGTCAAAGTGTAGTAATGTATTTCTACTAACTGGTTTTCGATAGAGAGAAGTATATAGTCTATCTCCTTCTTTATATATCAGAAGATCCAAAAACTCAATAGCTGTATTCTGAGCAGTCATAGTGAAGGAAATATTGACATCTATAGTGTTAAGCCAATTCACAAAATCCAACAAAGCTGGTTTTGAACCTGTCCACAGAAAAAAGACGTCATCCAGGAACCGCCTCCAAAATTTGACATATTGACATATTGAAAAAAATGGGGAGGAGTCAATAGATCTTACTTCCATCTGGGCAATATATAAAGTAGCCACCGAGGGAACTAGGGTAGCCCCCATCACCACTTAATATAGCGTATTCAAAACTTTTATCTTCAGATCGTATCATAAACATTTCAAATCATCACTCCTCTACTTAAATCATCTCATAGAAATTTCCCAAGAACCTCAGTGATGTGAATCGCTGCCAATTTTAGGCTAAAGCGATATATACAACATCAAAATCTTCACCAGTTCTTTTTTAATATATAAATATATAAAGCATCCTCTTATGATTTGCAAAAAACTTTAACTTAACTTATCTTTCTCAAAATTATTCTACTTGTCGGACCCAGGGGATCATCTGCTCGGCATGCACGTTTTGCCCAACATGGGCTGTCTCAAGGACATTCCCCTGCAATACACAAACCATATAATTAGTAGTCTTTCCGGACTTCGGCACTAAACCTACGTCCAGAACATCTGCTATAAATATTAAAGATAATCTAACTCCCCCCTGTTCTTTCCAGCGTCAGCTCAGCAAAAGTATTTTATCAGATAAGATGGCGCTAGCGTTTTTTCAGGTCAATTAAATATCAGCTCGGAAAATGACGTTAATAGCCCCGCCCCGCCCCCCAGGCGTTCCACCAGCAACAGAAAGCCAATCCTGCACTATTGTCGGTGGTAGGAAGGACAATTTTTCAAATCAGGGAAGCCCATTCGGTCTCTGCATTTAAACCCTCCGGTGTAACTGTTTGTAACATAAAAATATTGAATTGCTCCCTAAAATTCAGAAGTTTTTTTACTGACCCACCCTCCTCCCAATTACCAATACATTCCACAATTCTCCATCTAATATCGTCCCATTTATGTTGTTTTTGTAGCCAATGACTCACCAACGGGGCTTGCATATTTTGAGTTTGAATCCTAGATTTATGTTCATTCAAGCGTATTTTAATAGATCTAGCGCTCCTCCCAATATAAATTAAACCACAAGGGCATGTAATAGCATATACCACATTACTACTCTCACAGTTGGTTTTAAATAGACTTCTCAGGGTCCTGTCTCTACCTGATACCGCCCAGCTTTCCCCTACTATAGCTAGCGGGCACCATTGACAGTGCCCACAGATAGTTTAGCAGCCTTGAATGTTATTCGTAGCACTATCTGTAAACTTATTCTTTGAGTAAGAATAAGTTTACAGATAGTGCTACGAATAACATTCAAGGCTGCTAAACTATTGTGGAATTCAGCTATATTCGTGTTTTGCTGATTTACCTCTGATATCTTTTACTAAGGGCAAAACATTGGGAGAACGTCTGATGTTTTGCCCTTAGTAAAAGATATCAGAGGTAAATCAGCAAAACACGAATATAGCTGAATGATATGCCAGTGATTCTTAATGGCCTTTGCTATTTTCTGGGTTACATCGGTAAAGGGCAGAACACATGTCAAACACTCTTCTGCTGTTTTCTCTGTTTCTTGTAATAGCAGTGATCTTTGAGCAAACCTTGTTCTAGTATATGCTTTCTTTATAGCAGATCTGGGGTATCCCCTTGCTAGGAATCTCCCTATTTTCTCTGTTTCTTGTAATAGCAGTGATCTTTGAGCAAACCTTGTTCTAGTATATGCTTTCTTTATAGCAGATCTGGGGTATCCCCTTGCTAGGAATCTCCCTTTCAAATCTGTTGCTTGCTTCTTAAAATCTTCTAGTGTGGAACACACTCTTCTAACCCGTAAAAATTGTCTGATTGGAAGATTATATTTCAAATGGAAAGAGTGGAAGCTGTCAAAGTGTAGTAATGTATTTCTACTAACTGGTTTTCGATAGAGAGAAGTATATAGTCTATCTCCTTCTTTATATATCAGAAGATCCAAAAACTCAATAGCTGTATTCTGAGCAGTCATAGTGAAGGAAATAT